>NC_141536.1:162799998-163099998 GCF_021556685.1 Rattus norvegicus
CACACTGAGGTCTTACTCTGAGTTGTCTCCCAATGCCCTTGCTGAGTATCAGCCCCCTTCCCAGGTGGTGGGGGGCACATGGCTGCATTTACATGTCAGGGTGCGCATTCCAAATGGGCAGAGCGGACGGCTTGCTGAAACACCATTCCATCTTAAGTCCAAGCCGAGGCCGCGCAAATGGATCTGTGCAGAAAACGCTCTTTAAAATGCATTACGTGCACGGCTTTAAAGAGATGCCTGCTGCTCCGTGAATTTCAAAAAGGAGCAAGCCAGTGACGAATGACCTCAGGTTGTTACCAGCCTAAGGAACAAGGGCTCTGTCTGTCTGCCGGTAAATAAAGTGTGGTCATATATCACCAAGGGGGCTCTGCCGGGGGAGGCTTCTAGACCAGCAGGACAGAAAAGCACAGATCCCAGTTCATCAAAACAGCATGCAATAAGGATCCCATTTGGGCAAATTATGGAAAGAGTCATGCTTTGGGGCTGGGGGCTGGCCCCTAGCCATTATAAAAGATAGGACTTGGGGTCCAACGTCCTGCTTGGACACATCTGAACACGAAGGCAACTTCTGTGTAGAGAAGAAGTACTCAGAAGACTGCCTCAAGACATAGGCAAATAGGTGCAATTGTGTGTGAGGGTGTGTGAGTGTGAGTGTGTGTGTGGTGTGAGTGTGAGTATGTGTGTGAGTGTGAGTATGTATGTGAGTGTGAGTGTGTGTGTGGTGTGAGTATGTGTGTGAGTGTGAGTGTGTGTGTGAGTGTAAGTGTGTGTGAGTGTGTGTGTGGTGTGTGAGTGTGAGTGTGTGTGAGGGTGTGTGTGTGTGAGGGTGAGTGTGAGTGTGTGTGGTGTGTGAGTGTATGTGTGTGAGTGTGAGTGTGTGTGTGAGGGTGTGTGTCTGTGAGTGTGTGTGTGAGGGTGAGTGTGAGTGTGTGTGTGTGGTGTGTGAGTGTATGTGTGTGAGTGTGAGTATGTGTGTGAGTGTGAGTATGTGTGTGAGTGTGAGTATGTGTGTGAGTGTGAGTATGTGTGTGAGTGTGAGTATGTGTGTGAGTGTGGGGGGGGGTTCTGGGTGAGGTTGTACATGTGTGAAATGTAGGTGTGTGGAGACCAAGGGTGTGAGTGTGTGTATGGTGTGAGTGTTGGGGGGCATGTTTCTGGGTGGGTTGAACGTGTGTGACTGTAGGTGTGTGGAGACCAAGGGTGTGAGTGTGTGTACACTGTGAATGTGTGTGTGGGGGTGTTTCTGGGTGGGTTGAACATGCGTGACTGTGGGTGTGTGGAGACCAAGCAGGTGTGAGTGCACGTGAGTGTGTATATGGGGTGAGTGTGTGTGTGGGGGGGCTGTTTCTGGGTGGGATTATACATGTGTGAATGCAGGTGTGTGGAGACCAAGGTTTGGAACCAGACACTTTCTGCTGTTGCTCCCCACCTCATTCTCTGAGACAGGGTTTCTCCCTGAATCTAGCATTCATCTGTTCTCCTACACTGGTTAGCGAAGCAGCCCTATAGGCCCTCCTGCCTTCACCTCTCTACTACTGGAACAGAGGTGCATCCCGTCATGTCCAGGTTTGTACGCGGATTCCAAGGGCTTCAAGAGTCCTTTTGATTGTTCGTTCAACACCTTACCAGCTGAGTCATCTTCCCAGCCAAGGTTTTTTTGTTTTTTAATCTCACCTATAAGATTCTTCCTTCAAAGTTTCCGCCCAGGGCATGTGCTGACGAGATGCATGTATGCCATTTTAGGTCGGCCAGGCTTAATGAGCAAACACATGAGTTGAGGTCGCTGATGGTCTATTAGCGATAGCCTTCTGTGTCTTTTCCTAGAACTAGCCGTGAAATCCCAAACACAATGAGCTATCAGCAAACCATTAACAAAATTTCCCATGTCCAGATAGCGTGACAGGGAGCACGGGGTGAGCTCTGGGGCAGCAGACATGTTCCTGGTGTTCCTGGCCTCTCCATTCGTACACTGGTAGCTCTAGAGCCATGAGAGGGCTGCATATTCTCCATGTGAGCAGGGGAACAGAAGTAGGGTGCATGTACCCCCAAACCGTGCTTTGGGGAGAAAGGGGAGCTGTGTCCCAGGTGAACCACATCTGTAGTCTGCTCACACTTCTGTCTGAAGGCTTCCTTCCCATGTATTACAAACTGTCACAGATCTCCCTGGCCTGGGTGCCACTGTTGTCACAGGGAGACCTACAGAGGCAGAGGCAGGATGAAGGATGAGCTCCGTCCTGTCAAGGTGATCAGGTGTATAATCACCCTGGAGCCAGTGGTTTGGGTAATTATTCATACCGACCATTTTTTCCCCTCCAAGATGGACAGCTTCTCATCGGGGCTCAGGGGAGCCAGGTTTGTGACCTTGGACAAGTTCTTTGCTTCTGGGAACTCTACCTTGGCACCCCCACCCTCTAATCTGTGGATGAGCAGTCCTCGCCAACTAGTCTCCAGGGCATATCTGAGAGCCCTCCCCATGCCAACCGCTTCAGGGAAAGAGGAGTGATGAATGGTGCTTGGGCGCCAGACTTGGCCCTGAGATGGAAGGCAGGCTCAGCTCCCTGGGGCCAGCCATATTCATTAAGCACATTCTTATTGAGTGTTTCCAAGGTGTCAGGAATATGCTAGCCACACAGTGCTGCACCATAGGTATGCCGTCTCCTGAAGCCTTCTCTGTTTGGCGGCTTGGGATTTCTGGGGGCGGGGTGGGGGGGTTGTACTTGAACTCAACTCCGGAAATATTTGTGTGGCAGGGGTCATACCCCACTGCTTGCTAAGGAGACCTCAGTGTGACCTGTTAAAGGCCAAGTTTCGTTGTTCCAATGATCAGTTTCCCATCCCAGTGTTGTCACGCACAGAGCCATGATTTGAGTGCTGATGTTTCTGTCTGAGGAAGAAGCCAGCCTGTGAAACTGTATGATACAGTCAGACTTCTCACCACCTTCGCTAGGACTACTAGGCTTTTATGTCGGGGCTTACGGGTATGCATGCATGTAAAGTTCAGAGGTCATTTTTGGATGCTATCTCCTTTGTTTCTTTGAAAGGGTTTCTCAGGGGTAGCTGTGCTCACCAGTTAGGCTAAGCTAATGCAGACCCCACCTGCACACCTGTCTCTTCCTCCCCAGCACCAGGATGTCATAATCAAACCTTTCTCCTGTAAGTTGCCTTTGTCAGAATGTGTTATCCCCACTGCAGGGGTGGAAAGTAAGACCCTTAGCAAGCACTTGGCAGACTGAGCCTTCTCACCAGTACTTTTCAAGAGCTATAAAAGAAAAGAAAAGATCACCCTTGAGGCCAGATGTGCTGGGGTAAAAGACCTGTCCCTTGGTTGCCCCCCCCCCCCGGAAACCTGTGGCACAAACCTCACCTCGATGACTTCATCCTGCATGGTGGCTGTGAGCACCACTTCTCTCTGGCTGTTTCTGGGAGTAAAACATGGCCCTGGCCTCTCCAGAATCCCACTGATAAGAACATCTGGTATGAAGAAACCCTCCATGGAGGGCAATATTGACTGTGCTGCAAACTGAAGGTACTTGTCCCAGCAAACCCCACCTCCAAGTCTCTGGGCCCTGGAGCAGGGAACTCTTGCTCCAGATCCCAGTTGCTGCTGTGTGGGAAAGACCAAGAGCTACTGACGACTCTAAGACCTCACTCAATATGGTGGCAGAACAAACATTAGAGTGTCGTTTCATGTGTTTCTGCCCCACAGCGTTTTTGTAAACCGGACTTGCATTGTTATAATTTAACATATCTTGGTTTTCAGATACCTTTATTTTTTCAAGAGAGAAGGTTTCAATTAGCCCAGGCTGATTTATTCGGTCTCACTCGTTATCTGTCTGAAGATGACGTTGATCTCCCCAGTCCTGTCTCTGCCTCCCAAGTACTGAGGTTACAGACATACAGACATATGGACAGACAGAGGACATCATGTCCTGGTTCAGAGTAGAACCAAGCTGTTCTTAGATTTCATGCAGATCTAGTTCTCCAGCCCTTCACACTACACAGGTCTCAACACTCCGGCCAAGCTTTAAAATCCCCCGCAATTAAATCAAGTGTTTCCATCTCTTAAGCTGCAATGAAGTCAATAGTGTTTACACCTTGGTCGTACTGACCGTGTGTTGGCACCAAGAAGCCTCATAATCCACAGCCCTGGCCAACCAAACCTCAACCTCATGCTTAGACCTGAGAAGGTAAATTGATTTTGACAGCAACCTGCATGGACACAGTCTGAAAACATGGTGCACCACCATGAGCAAGCCGGAGGTGGGTCCCGAGCTTGGATTTCCTTCAGTGGTCGGAGAACAGAGCTCTATGCCTTCCATACAATAATACCAAATCCAGTGCAAATAGAACCTATCTTGGTCAGCGTGCAAAAGCGTTTGACTCTTGTTTCTTCACTGCTGTTGTGCTCTGCAAAGTTTGCTAATTGAGGTGTCCCCTGAACACCTGATCCCACTTTGCAAGCCCCAGGCCTTCCCAGACACTTTTGAGCTGTCTGTTCTATCAGATACCCCCACAGTTGTTTCCCTTGGTACCTGCCAAGTCTGGAGAAGAGACACCAGGACTATTGACGGAAGAGAAGAAAGGTTCCAAGATGGCTTTTGAGCCTCAAATGAAGAAGTTAGCCTTAGGACAGCATCCTTGCTGAACCTCCTCTACCCCTCAGTGCAAGAGTGAAAGATAGAAACAGCACCCTCAGAGAGGCTCACATGGATCTGAAGAAAGCAGGGGTGAAAAATGCCAGCCAGCAGGGGTCTAACAGCGTTCTTTCATCTGAGAAAAAGGACGTAATAATGTTTTGGAATCTGGAGATTACTACCCAAAAGACTCAGGATCAACCCTTCATGCATATATAAACATATAGCTTCTGTTGGGTGCCCTCCAGGCAGCCCAGAGTGCATGCATGACTAAATGAAGTCTATCAGCAGTTCCTGGGTCCCTGGGTCCCTGGGTCCCTGTAAAGCTCAGGAAAAGTGACAACAAACACTTCTGTGGAGTTGAATTTTAGGACAAGCCTAATCCAACAGCTACTCCTCTAGTCCAGGACAGCTTCAGGCTGTTGTCTTAGGGTTTTACTGCTGTGAAGGGACACCATGACCAAGGCAAGTCTGATAAAAGACAACATTTAATTAGGGCTGGCTTACAGGTTCAGAGGTTCAGTTCATTATCTTCAAGGTGGAAGAATGGCAGCATCCAGGCAGGCATGGTGCAGGAGGAGCTGAGAGGTCTACATCTTCATCTGAAGGCTGCTAGCAGAACACTGACTTCCAGGCAGCTAGGATGAGGGTGGTAAAGTCCAAGTCCACAGTGACACACCCACTCCAACAAGTCCACGCCCACCCAAACAAGGCCACGCCCACTCCAACAAGGCCACACCTATTCCAATAGGGCCACACTTCCAAATAGTGCCACTCCCTGGGCCAAGCACGTACAAACCACGACATTCTACTCTCTGGGCCTCATAGGCTTGTTCAAACTCATGAGTCTATGGAGGCCATTATCTAACCATACCATAATTTAAAAAGTACAATTAGTCCAACTTCCAAAGAGCCCTTAACCTACAGCAGTGTCAACAATGTTAAAAGTCCAAAGTTCAAAGTCTCTTCTGAGATTCATCCAATCACATAACTGTAATCACCGGATCAAGACAGGAAACCATCTGGGCAAACTCCAAACTCTGCATTTCCATGTCTGATGTCAGGGCAGTTTTCAGATCTTTAATTCTTTTTTCAACTTTGTTGACTGCAACGAACTTCTTTTCCTGGGCTGGTTCCACTCCCTGTTAGCAGCTTTCCCCAGTAGATATCCTGTGGCTCCAGCATCTCAAAAATATTTGGGGTCTTCAAGGCAACTTCAATGTTACAGCTTCTTGTTTTCAATGTCGAATCCACACAAGATCTTCTGGGTTCCTCCAAAGGGCTGGTTCTGCCCTCTGTAGCGCTCTAAGCTCAGGTTGATCCACTCCACTGCTGCTGCTGTATCTTGGTGATCATTCCATGGTCCTGGCATCTCCAACACCCTGGGGTCTTCCGCTGCAACTAGGCTTCACCAATAGCCACTCGTGAGGCTCTCTTCATGGTACTGAGCCTCAACTTCTTTGCATGACCCCTTCAGTCCTGGGCCATCAACTGCAACTGAGGCTGCACCTTCACCAGTGGCCTTCCATGGCCTCTCACCTGTTTCTTTATGATCCCCTCATGCCTTCAAAAACCAGTACCACCTGGATGACTTACCAAGTACAGCTGCAGCACAAAGCACAACTTCGGCTGTCTCTGGAACACCGCTTCACTGTGCACTCAGAAAACATGGAGATACCCGGAAGATTTCACCTCAGTGATGCTGGGCTCCTCTTTATCAGCACTATGTTCTTAGTTCCAGCTAGCCAGCATCAATTGTCCTAGGAGCAGATTTTATTCTGGACTAGAGAGCAAGAGCCACATGGCCAAAGATGCCACGTTCTGCTGCTTGCTGGGGCTGGAACATGGCCCCCCTTACATTATTACCAGCTTTCTGTTTTCTAACTCTCTCACTGACTAAACTTGGCTGTCCTGGAACTCGCTCTGTAGACTGACCTTGAACTCAAAGACCTACATGGCTCTGTCTCCTGGGATTAAAGGTATCTACCACTATGCCTGGATTTAAGATTTTCTTTACCTAGAACTTGTTCTGTCTCAAGCTGGTCTTGATCTCAGAGATCTGCTTGACTTTGTCTCCTAGGATTAAATTCACCATGCCTGGATCTAAATTTTGCTGGGCAGGATCTTACCCAAGGGTTACTAATCCCTTAATTCTATTTAATATCTTTAACTACAGGATTCGACTCCATTTCCCTTGCCCCTTAACACTCAAACCACATATTTTATATTTTTCTTGTCTAAGCTTGTTATGATTGTTTAAACGCTCTTCATGAGACTTAACCAGAGAACAAAGTCTATGATGGGCATTTCTGAGTCTTCCTTTGTCAATGCAATTAATCTGAATCTTCACCTTAGCCTCAGACAGACTCTTCAGACAGGGGCAAAAAGCAGTCACATTCTTCACCAAATACCACAAAAACAGTCTCTAGGCCACATGTTGAAGTTATGCTCCACTGAAACCTCTTGGGCCAGGTCTGCACAGTTCAAATCACTCATAGCAACATCTTCCATATTCCTACTAGGATGACTCATTAAGCCCCACTTAAAACATTCCATGGCTTTCTAAATCCAAAGTCCCCAAATCCACATTCTTTCGAACAAAAACATGGTCAGGCCTATCACAGCAATACCCCAGCCCTGGGTACCAACTTCTGCCTTAGTTGGGGTTTTACTGCTGTGAACAGATGTCATGAGGCAAATCTTATAAAGGACAACATTTCATTGGGGCTGGCTTACAGGTTCAGAGGTTCAATCCATCATCATTAATATGGGAGCATGGCAGCATCCAGGCAGGCGTGGTACAGGCAGAGCTCAGAGTTCTACATCTTCATCTGAAGGCTGCTAGCAGAAGACTGACTTCCAGAAAGCTAGGATGAGGGTCTTAAAGACCACAGTGACACACCCACTCCAACAAGGCTACACCTCCAAATAGTGCCACTCCCTGGGCCAAGCCTATTCAAACCATGATAGTCTATAATCCAACGGCTACTCCTCTAGCCCCACAGAGCCTTGGTCTGTTCTTGCTGCCCTGTCTCCACCCTCCCTGCACATCACAGAGGGCTAGGGCTCTGTCAACATGCTTGGTTACAACCTCTGAATTGAATGATAAGAGAACCTACCCTGTATGAAATAACTAATCTTGGTTATCACTTTGACAGGATTTGGAATTACCTAACAATAAAACCTTTGGGTGTGTCTTCAGAGAAATTTATAGAGAGGTTTAACTAAGGGAAAAAAAAAACACCCTAAGTGTGAGTGGCATGATTCCATTGCAGAGGTCCCCAGACTGAAGAAAAAGGAGAAAAATGATTACAATACTATCTCTTTGAGGGGCAAGTGCACCGTCAAGCTCCCCACCCCAGTCCTTCCTTCCATGATGGACTGTGCTCCTTCAACCTGTGAGTCTTCCCCGGGTTACTTCTGTCAATACTCTGTCTCGGCAATAAGGAAAGTGACTGTGATGAGTGGTTTTAATGTCAACTTGCCACAAATGAGAGTCACTGGGGAGCTTCAACTGCAGAATGATCCTGATGGTTTTGATTGGTGTGGGAAGACCCGCCCCAAGTATGGCTAGCATCCTTTGGTAGCAGCCCAGACTGAAAGGGGCTTGGCGGAAGGATGAGAATGTGTCCTTTACACCCTTGATGTCCTGATTGACACTGACTTTAGTCACCCTGCTGATCCCCTCCACTCCCCAAGCTCTCATTCTTGAGTGAAGACTACCTGCTCTCTAGGAAACCTCAAGGGTTCTGCTGCTGGTTTGGGGTTGCTGGTGCACCCAGCCTCATGGACCAAACAGCATCCAGGGTCTCAACCTGTCAGCCTTTCAGGTATGAGACAGCTGTTGTTACTATTTCAACAGAAGCTGATTTCATAAATTCTCTTTCTCCCCTGTATCTTCCCCCCTCCCTCTACACACACACACACACACACACACACACACACACACACACACACGCCACATACACAAGCCAACTCTCATTCATCCTATCGGCTTTATTCTGCTGTAGGATTCTGATTTATTCAATAGCTAACACAGAAAACTGGTACTGGGGAGAGACCTGTTGCTGTGATAAACCCATGTGGCCAGCTTTTCAGAACTGGTGTGTGGAAGAATGTGTTGCTGCAGGTCAGAGAACCCCTGACGTGCTGCCAACAGGGCAGACTGGACTCTCTGGTGAGAATCCAGAAGACGAGAACACTGACTCGCATGCCGACAGCAGAGGAACAGAGAAGTACTCCACCGAGCCCAGATCATTTGCTTTAAACTCTGGCCGGGCAACTGGCTGGCAGCTCCCTGTGTTCTTAAGAACTCCAAGTGAGGACGAACCCAGAAGTGATGGGTGAACTTGGTGGATGAAGAAAATTTCAAGACAGACAGCATTCAGGCTGTGGCATAGTTACCGTTCGCTCCTCTTTCCCAAGTTTACAGGAGAAGGAGCAAATGGATCAGAGAGGTCGTAAATCATGCTGTGAGACAAGCACTGCAGGGCGAGTGTGAAGCCACAGACAAGGTGGAGTGCAGAAATCTGGAACTGTGAGAGAGATTAACACCAGTAAGGAGAAAACAGGGCTTAGCTCTGGGAGAATTGGGAAAGGTACCGAGATACTCATCTAACACTCCAGCTTATACAGATTCGAATTCATTCCCAAGAGGAGATCTCGAGCTGGGAATGCTGTGGGAGAGCTTCAGCGTTTTCTCAGGGTCAGCTACCAAGGCACACAGAGGCCACTACAGCTGCAGTAGAAGTGGCCAGACCACAGCTCGGCTGGCAATGGAACCTGGTAGCACAGGCCCGGCTCACGAGGTTTCAGAGAGAAACCAAGGCTCTACTGGAACCTGCCCCTGGTGCTGGTGTCCCACGCCTGCACCAAGGTTCCAGAGAGCTGCTCAGACCCTGAAAAGACATTGCTTGAAGCTGCGGAAGTGAAGCTAAATGCGGCGGAGAGTGTGGGAGATGCTAGGATTGTGAGACGACAAAACCTTCAAGCATGGGGCTGGGGATTTAGCTCAGTGGTAGAGCGCTTACCTAGGAAGCGCAAGGCCCTGGGTTCGGTCCCCAGCTCCGAAAAAAAGAACCAAAAAAAAAAAAAAAACCCTTCAAGCATGGGGATGAAGCGGCCCAAGAGAGAAGCCGTGCATGCAGTGCGAATCACAGTCGGAGGGAAGGAGGTGCCAAACCTGTTGGAGACTAAATGATATCACTAAGAATCCTAAACGCAGAGTGCTGGGCTGTGGGATTTGCTTCCAGCCTCCGTCGAACCCAGTTTTGTCTTCCCGTGCCCCCCCCCCCCCGTGGCATGTGTGGAAGAATATATAAAATGGGAATCAAGAATGGCTAGCTGATAATTAATGGCCCACACCTCCCTCATTTATTCTCCATTCCCCTGTGGCTTCTGCTGCAATCAGAGAAGAGACTATGCTAGAAAACACTTAAGTGAGCTTAAAAGAAACAAATGTATCCTCATTTTGTATCTTTGACTTACAGGGGCTTACAGAGAGATGTCCTGGCTCTCAGGAGAGATTCTACACACGGCTGTCGACTTCTTTTCGTTATTGAGACTTCAGGGACCAGGAGCAAATGTTCTGATCTAAAGGTGCCACATTTGTGGTGTCAGGTTGACAAGGGGGTGGACGTGTGCCTATAAGTGTTGATTGTGACTCTGAAATGATTCAGATCTAGGAGACATGATCCCTGGCTGTTTCTATGAAGGCATTTTCAGAGACTTTTAAACGAGAAGGAAGGACACCCTGAATGTGGACAAAAGTACCCCATGAGCTGACTTCTGAGCTGGATAAAGATGAGAAGGAGACCCAGAGCCAGCATGGAGCCAGCATGGAGCCAGCATCCACCTCTCTTCTGTCCATGATGTGGACGCAACGCAACCAGCTGCCTCCAGCTCTCTCACATGTCTTTCTGCTAGGGTAGACTTACACACTCAGACAGGAGCCGTACCAAGCCCCTCTTTTTAAGTTGCTTTTGTCTGGCAGTGGAAAAGAGGCATCGTCTCCTCTGTGATGACTTGGCAGAACATGGACAATGGCCCGGGGAAGTCTTTGTGGCTGTCCTAGCCTCCTGGGAGTCAAGGGTAGCCAGCTGCTCATTAATGACCGACACCCTCTCTATTTAGACTCCACTTCACTATGGCTTTTATTGCAGTAGGAGAGGATTCTGTGCCTTTCAATGCATAAAAACAAAGCAGAAGAAATACATGTGTCCTCATATTCCTCACCCAGCTATCTCTGATGTAAAAAAAAAAGTGGGGAGGCTCAGCAGGAAACACAAAAGAACCTGTGATGATGATTCTTGGTTGTCAACTTGACTACATCTGGGATTAAAACCCCAAAATGGAGGGCACTGCTGTGAGAGATTCTAGCTTAATTCCACTAGGGAGATCGAGATCTTTGAGGGTATTAAGGTGCACCTTTAATCCAGATCTTGGGGTGGGAAGATATACCCTCATCTTTACTCCAGATCTAATCGGGGTCACACCTTCTCTGGAGGCCTCTACACTCTGAAGGTAGGAGGAGGGGTTTGCTCTTTGCCTGCTTGCTCTTACCCAGCTACCAGTTCACTCCTTTACGGCATTAGAGCCTTCTTCTTTGGGATCCAAGTGCATACTGAAGACCAGCTAAAAAACTACTGGATTCTTGGACTTCCTGTTCACAGCTAGTCATTGTTGGCTTAGCTGGACCACAGCCTGAACGCACATACAGCCCCTCTCATATATATATATATGAGAGAAAAAGATATATCTATATATAGGTATTTGTCTATAATGCATTATATATACATATACACACAACATACACACACATACATAGAGAGAGAGAGAGATTCAGACTGTAAGTTGTGTTACTCTAGAGAATCCTGACTAATACAGAGTCAGTAGATTCCCATTCCACTATAAGAAAGTTTAGCTCATGAGCAAGGCCAGAACCGTGAGATGGGGACACGGGGACCTCGCTCTTCGTCCCACTCTGATAATATGGTAGAACATGTGACGGTAATTACACTTGACCTTTTGATAGGTAAGTGATAACTAGTCCTTGATGCCTTGTATTTGCAGATGTCTGTCCTGATACTGCACATTGAGGGAAATATGGAAAGACCCTGAACCCACCTGTGTCTTCCTTAATTTCTTCATGTCTATCCATAGATTCCAACCAGGACATGTTAGCCTTTCTCTAAGGCCTTGATAGCAAATATTTTATATACAGATATACAGTTTGATAGATAAATAGATAGATAGACAGACAGATAGATGATAGATAGATAGAAAAAAGAAAGAAAGAAAGAAAGGAAGGAAGGAAGGAAGGAAGGGAGGAAGGAAGGAAGGAAGGAAGGAAGAAAGATGATAGATAGTGTCTTAGGGTTTTACTACTGTGAACAGACACTGTGACCATGGGAACTCTTATAAGAACAACATTTAATTGGGGCTGGCTTACAGGTTCAGAGGTTCAGTCCTTTATCCTAAGGCAGGAACATGGCATCATTCAGGCAGGCATGGTGCAGGAGGAGCTGAGAGTTCTACACCTTCATCTGATGACTTGCTTCCAGGCAGCTCCAATGAGGGTTTAAAGCCCAACCTCACAATGATACACCTACTCCAACAGGGCCATACCTCCAAATAGTGCTACTCCCTGAGCTAGGCATACTCAATCCACCACATTCTACTCCCTGGCCCCCATAGGCTTGTTCAAGCATGTGAGTCTATGAGGGCCATACCTAAACATAACATAATAAAAAGGTACATTTGGTCCAACTCCAAAAGTCCCCATAATCTATAGCAGTCTCAACAATGTTAAAAGTCCAAAGTTAACAATCTCTTCTGAGATCCACAATCACTTAACTGTAATCCCCAAAGCAAGACAGGAAACCAGCCAGGCAAACTCCAAATTCTGCATCTCCACGTCTGAAGCCAAAGTGGTCTTCAGACCTCCAGCTCTTTTCTTATCTTTGTTGATGCAACAAACAGTCCTTCCCTGGGGTTGGTTCCACTCCCTGCTAGCAGTTTTCCTTAGCAGATAGCCCACGGCTCTAACATCTCTAACATCTTGGGGTCTCCAAGGAAACTTTAACATTACAGCTTCTTGTTCCAATGTCTGGGATCCACACATGATCTTCTAGGATTCTCAAACACACTTGGGTCACCTTAGTTCTACCCTCTGGTGCACTCTAGGCTCTGGTTGACTTCCCCGTGTTGTGGCTGCTGTTCCTGGTACTCATCCCATGGTACAGGCATTGCTGGGGTTTCTCACTGTAACTAGGTTTCACCAATAGCCTCTTATAGTCTCCCTTTAGGGTAACAAGCCTCAACTTCTTTGCATGGCCCCTTCAGTCCTGAACCTTCAACTGCAATTAAGAGTGAATATTCAGCAATGACCTTTCATGGCCTCTCACAGAGCCTCAGCTGCTCTTCATGACCCCTTCATGCTTTCCACACCAGTATCACTGGGTGATTCTTACACATTACCAAGTCCAACAGCAGCATGAGGTACAACCTTGGCTATTTCTGGAACATGGCTTCTTTGTCCTCTCAGAAAACACTTCCCAGAAGATTTCACCTTAGCTCTTCTTAGTCACCATTAATTTCTTAGCTCCAGTTGACCAGCATCAATCGTCCCAGTAGTCTCCTTCTCCTCTTGACTCTAAAGCCAGAGACACATGGCTGAAGCTGCCAAAGTTCTCCTGTTTGCTGGGGCTGGAACAAGTCCGCCCTTATTCTATTATCAGCTTTCTGTTTTCCAACTCCCTCACTGCCTAAGCTTGGCTATCCTGGAACTTGCTCTGTAAATTAACCTTGAACTCAGAACATGGCTGACTCCTGAATTCTGGGATTAAAGGCATGTACCACCATGCCTAGATTTGAGCTTTTCTTCACCTAGAACTTGCTCTATTCTAGGCTAGCCTTGAACTCAGAGATCTTCTTGCCCCTGTCTCCTGGAATTTAAAGGTTTGTACCACCATGCCTGCACCTAAATTTAGCTGGGTAGGATCATGTCCCAAAGCCCCACTCCCTTAATCTGTTTATCTCCTTGAACATAGGATCCAGCTCCATTCTACTTACTGGTATCTTTTAATACTTGTACCATATATTTTGTATTTTTCCTTTCTCAGCTGGCTCCTTTTCATTAAAATGCTCTTCAGAAGAGTGAACTTTAGTAACCACACAGCAGAATTTATACCAGGCTGTTTTGAAACTTCCTTTTTCAAAGCAATTAATCTAAATTTATTCACATTAGCCTCAGGCAGACTCTTCAGATAATAGCAAAAAGCAGCCACATTCTTCACCAAAATACCACAAAAACAGTCTCTAGACCACATACTGAAATTCTTCTCCACTTAAACCTCTTGGGCCAAGTCAGCACGGCTCAAATCACTCACAGCAACAAAGTCTTCCATATCCCTACTAGGATAGCCCATTAACCCCTATTTAAAGGATTCCACTGCTTTCTAAATCCAAAGTCCCTGAATCCACATTCTTCCAAACAAAAGCATGGTCAGGCCTATCACAGCAATATCCCACTCCTGGTACCAACTTCTGTCTTAGGGTTTTACTGCTGTGAACAGACATCATGACCAAGGCAAGTCTTACAAAGGACAACATTTAATTGGGTATGGCTTGCAAGTTCAGAGGTTTAGTCTATTATCATCAAGGTGGGAGCACGGCAGCATCCAGGCAGGCATGGTGCAGGAGGAGCTGAGAGTTCTACATCTTCATCTGAAGGCTGCCAGGAGAATACTAGCTTCTAGGCAGCTAGGATGAGTGTTTTAAAGCCCAAGCCCTCAGTGCCACACCTATTTCAACAAAGCCAAACTTCCAAATAGTGCCACACCCTGGGCTAGGCATACTCAATCCAC
The DNA here is from genome assembly GCF_021556685.1 of Rattus norvegicus. NCBI lineage: Eukaryota > Metazoa > Chordata > Mammalia > Rodentia > Muridae > Rattus > Rattus norvegicus. The sequence continues at coordinate 162,814,499 of NC_141536.1, forward strand.
CACAGATAGATAGATAGATAGATAGATAGATAGATAGATAGATAGATAGATAGATAGATAGAGAACAAAGACAGACAGAGAATTGATTCCTATCTATCAAGGAAAATACTCTACTCTTAACCTTTTTCTTGGCAGTCATTGAAAAATTTAAAAGTTATCCTTTGCCAAAAAAAAAAAAAAAAAAAAAATGGGATATAGCCCAGAGAACACAGATAGGCCCTGGGACCCAACATTGTTACCCATGAATCCTCTCTTCACTCCTGGTCTTGCCCACCACCTGCTGCCAATCTCAGGAGCCACCTGGGAGACACAATTTCATGAATGCCATCTCTCTTCACAAAACTAGAGAATGAAAGAAGGGCTGCTGTCTCCTATCAGGGAAGACACAAGGCTGGGACCTGGCTTCTCTCCCAGTTGAGGGTGGGTGGGTGGGTTGATACTTGTTCTGGTTACTTTATAAGTCAGCCCTTAACATATTACTCTCGATTCTGCTGTTTTTGAAACTGGGTTTTGCTTTGCACTTCAAGCTATCTGGTTTCTTAGTGTTCTATTGCAGTGAAGAGACACTGTGACTATGGAAACTCTTACAAAGCATGACATTCAATTGACGCCTGCTTACAGTTTCAGAGGCTTAGTCTATCAGCAACATGGAGGCATGGGCAAACATGGTACCGGAGAGGAGCTGAGAGCTCTCCATCTGAGCTGTCACACAGCAGGAAGAGAGACATTGGGCCTGGCTTAAGCGTCTGAAACCTCAAAGCCCACCCTCATAGTGCCACTTGCTATGAGCCTATGGGGGTGACTTTCATCTAAACCACCGCAGCTGGCCTTGAGCTTGGAAAGCCTCCTCTTTCTGCCTCATGAGGGCTGGGATTTGCAGATGGGTACCCTCTTGGTATTGTCCTTGGGAGCCCTCAGCTCCTGGTCAGTCCACCCTCCTTGTTTTCCACTGAGGCCCTCTGTCAAGCAAAAGGATGTGGTCTGGGCTTCATTCCTGGGGGCACAAAGTACAGCAGATAAAACAGATACTGGGTTCCACTGGCACCAGTAGATAAGTACAGCCTCAGTGACCCCCTAGGGTGGTAATTTCCTGGGATTTTGGCTTTCAAGGATTCACCCCTTGAGCCATTTACTGACTGACTTCCATTTCATTTTCTGGTCAGATGAGTCTTCTTGGTGGAAGCCACACTGGGTGTGTTATATATTCCCAGCAGGTGTAAATGATGTGTGATGACTTCTCCTAGGCTGATAAGGCACTATAAGACACAGTTCCCGGGGTTGGGGATTTAGCTCAGTGGTAGAGCGCTTGCCTAGCAAGCGCAAGGCCCTGGGTTCGGTCCTCAGCTCTGGAAAAAAAAAAAAAGACACACATCCCCCCCCCCCCCCAGGCTGGGAACCCATTGGCCCTGATAGTCCTGGTCCTAGAAACCCATAAAAAGTGGAATCAGGAAGAGACAAATAACCAGCCTTTCACAGGGCTGACAGACCCAGACTCAAGGCTAGTGTCTTGCTCACACTACTCTGATTCAATTCACTTTCTGTTGCTGTGATAAAACATGGACCAAAATCAAGTTGGGAGAGGAAAGGTTTGCTTGACTTGCAGGTTCCTGCCTATCATCATGGAAGCTAAGGCGGGAAAGGAACGGAAGTAGAGGCCATGAAGGAACAATATTTACTGTTTTGTCCCAGGCTCATGTTTAACTTCCCTCCCTCCTTCCTTCCTTCCTTCATTCTTTTTTTTCACCTACCTTTCTTATACAACCCAGACTCAACCTGTCTAGGGATGGTATTACCCACAGTGAGCCAGGCCCTCTGATAGCTATTAGTAATCAAGAAAATGTCCCCACAAATAAGTACCCTGGAAAATCTGATGACGAGAGTTCATCAAGTGAGGTTAGCTTTTCCTATGTGTGTCAAATGGACAACCAAGATTAGGCATCCAAGACTTAGAACCCCGCTGGACCAGGAGGGTGCACAGGCCACTTCAGCAGCCCTGACCCTCGGTCACCGTCATCTACATTGCTCTTTAGGGTGCAAATGATTATCTTCTCTGAGGTTTGCTCTGAGAAGGTAATTTCTTTCTGATGTTTTAAAATAAGACAATGTCCCCGTTTGTTAGGCTTACATTGTGCGTCAGTCTCTATGACCCTGAATCTAGCAATCTGTTCTTTTAACATCGCCAGAGTAACATTATTATAGTGTGAGGTCTGAATGCGGAAGAATGCCTCAGACATACTCCAAAATGGTTCGTGATGACCCCTCACCCCTATTAACTGCAAGGTCCTCCGTGAGGTCTGTAGCACAAAGCAGAGCAGAGGCTTCAATACTGATCCCAAAGATTAGGAGAACACTCTTAGTTCCGGCCAATAGGCCACAAAAATGTTGTTTTGTGATAAGGATAGATCCATAAGTCGGTGGAAGACTTTTGCTAAATCCTCTAAGAGAATTCTACCAGAGTACCGGCTACTTCTCAGAGAGCTAGCTGGAGGTTGGGGGTGGTTGACTCTCAGGAAGCTAGCCAGGGGAGGAGGCTTGAGACTAGACAAACTGAGGCCAAAAAGCTGCAGATGACAGGCAATCCATTACGCCAACACCGAATATTCAGAATCTAAAAAGGAAAGGTGTTGGGTGTAGCTAGGATCCCATGTGTAACCCTCGATAGGGATGAGTGGGGGACAGACAGGGCTGAAATTTCATTAGGTTGGTCTTGAAAATCAACCTGTTAAGATTAGACTCTTATCCTCCTCAAGTGGGCTTTGAGATTTTAGGATTTTTTTTTTTTAAGAAAGTAAATAATCCTATAGAGTTTTCTTCACCCCAATCAGATGCCCATCTTTGAAATTACCTTTGGATCGGGATCAAGTCCCACCTGGTCCTTCTGAAGTGCTACTGTGTGGGGCATGAGTCCTTCGCCACACAGAATGTAACTTTGAAATGTTATGGAGGAAAAAAATTAGCATTTCCAGTGAACTGGAAAGAATGCATCTGATTTCAAAATGCATACTTTAAAAAAAAAAGAAAGAAAGAAAGAAAAGGTGCACCCAGATTGATTCTACCAACTCCAGGGCCATTCCGCCCAGTCAGATTGGAAATGCGTTTTTTGCAAAAGGACAAGTTTATTTATGTGTGTGGGTTTTTTTTTTTTTTGAAAGAAATATGAAGATCTAGGCAGAGGGAGGGGAAAAAAGCACTGTGGAATTAATATAGCTTGGATTAATCAAAGTGCCTGCTTTTAAGCTGTATGCCCCCACACAGGAGAGAATTAATGAGCACTTTATGCAATGAATATATTTTTTTCTTTCATTATCTAGGTATTTCAGAGGAACGTGATTCTTCTGACTTGAATTCTCCAGGTACTTCTCTTTCACTTTGCATGTATAATTACAGCCTCAAGTTGTTTGGAGAGGAGTTTCAGGGTGGAAGGAAACTTGGGGCCCCTACCCTCATGCAAATGAAGCCGGTCCTCACCATCCATTGCAATTCTCAGCTGACTCCTTCTGAGCAAAGACTCCATTTGGGGATTATCCTCAGGCCTCCAGGACTGTTAGGGGAAGGGGTGCTTTAATAAGAATACAGATGCCCAGCTCCTCTCCGGGAAACTTAACTCTAGCAGGTCTGGGGCAAAGCCTGAGAACCTGTATTTTTGGGCTGGGGATTTAGCTCAGTGGTAGAGCGCTTACCTAGGAAGTGCAAGGTCCTGGGTTCGGTCCCCAGCTCCGAAAAAAAGAACAAAAAAAAAAAAAGAAAAAGAGAGAACCTGTATTTTTTTCAAAATCCATCTAGCAGCTATGTTAAAGCACTATAATTACAGTGGTGACTGGCCGATTCAAGGCCGAACCTGATGTCTGTGTCTCAGGCTCAGTGGCAATGTGAGACCCCTAAGCATGTGTGGGCTCTGCGGAAAGGACCTGGTTTACCGCCCAGCCCGGTAGCCCCCGGTTATACTGGCTGTGTCGTCTGTCTAGGGTCTTCATATTCCCCAATTGTTCCAGCTTCCAAAAAATGGGGAGAGAGCCAGGGATGATGGATGGAATTCATAGCAGCTTCACTGAACAGAAAAACCCGTGGCCAGAAGCAGAAGGTGAGTGCATCCAAGAAGGCTGGAACCATCGAAAGTTCCCACGTCTAGTTGATGAAATGTCCCCACCCATCAGCAGGCGTTGGAAGAAAAGCCTGGGCATGTCCTCCACAGCAATGCCTTCAGCCATCTTCTGCCAGGTCCTCCTGGGCCACCTCCTTCATCAAGCTCCCTTTTAGACTAATGGAGGGACACATGATTGGAGAAAAGGGGTGCCCTGGACCTGCCTCCTTTTAGTCCTGTGTACCCCCTGGTTTCAAATGTCAGCAGGCCCCAGCTTATATGACTGGGTTCACATCATCCCCAGAGCCCCACTCAAGATTAAGGAAAAAAGGAAAGAACTGGTTCAGAAAACAGGCTGAAATGGCTCCTTAGCCGATCCCTGCCCTACCCCCACTCTTTCTGAGCCCAGAAACTTTAAATTCAGGCAAATAGTAGCAGCCCCCCTTCTGGCCACCTTTCCTTGGCCTCATTTCCGTTAGCACAAGCAGTGTACCTTCCAAGGCCTGGGCTCGGGTAATTACGTTCTCATCAGTTCCGTTCACCTGCAACCTTCATTAGACACTGGTGTATAAAATGGTCATCTCGGTACACACAGCCAACTGGGCAGAACTGGCCTCCCAGACCTCCACCCACGCCTGCTTCTTCCGTGGCGGTGGCTGGCAACAGTTCCTTGCTCCCCCTGAGTGCTGGAGAAAGAGACTTGGAGTGGGGCCGGGGCTTTGTGCCCTCTGCAGACCCCTCCCTCTCAGTGCTTACCAGCGCCCTCTGCAGATCCCGCCCACCACCCCAGTGCTCACCATCTGGTCAGTGGTTAGAGTCCACAATTGTCCTTTTCTTGGCGTGGAGGGGGCGGGGCATGCAGCTGGGTAACCACAGCATCTTCAAGCTCCATGGCTTCCCTCAATCACCCAGGGCAGGTTCTGTCTCTGGGACAGATGGCCCATGGAGTCAGTATGCCCTCTCCCAACGCTGCCTTTGTCCATTCTCCCAATACCATGCCTGAAACGCCTACGTGGTGGCGGTCACTGCTGTAAAGGGGTAGTTCAGCAGGGACTCACAGAAAGCCTTCATCTCAGTAGAACCCACCGGGTAAAACACAGAGCATGGGCGATAACATGTAACTGTCTTTAACCAGCAGGAACCGAATTTTCTCTTGGTTGGACTTGATGCATTTTGGTAATGACAGACCAAGGCTACTGGCGAACATTCTATGGAACCTTGGTGTTGTAATAATAAATAAATAAATAATAAATTAAAGAGAGAGAGAGACCGAGACAGAGAGATTCCTGGGCATGCTCAGTAAAGTGCGTGGTGCATCCCAATCAGACCAACAAGGACAGGCAGGTTGGAGGCAAGCATCAGGCTGGTTGAGCGGTAGGAGCTGAAATGGAGAAGGTGGAATTTGCCAACATCTTTGTGGGGGGTGTCCATCTGCACCCAGGAAGCAAAAGTCTATGATGTTCCTGGAGACTGAATGCCATGGGCCTCTTCCCAGCTTCTTTTGTAGATCTGCCCTCTCCCCTGTGGGCTGAGGTGTTAAAATGCCCTACGGTTTTGGGTATGCCCCGCCCTCTCTAAAGGAGCATGGATTCAGAGCTAGCATCTATGTGGTGTGTTCTGCACTCCCCCAGAGTCCTGGCTTGCTGCGCCTGTACCCGTGGGTAACTTGCTTCATCTTCCCATCGTGCCTTGAAGGTGATCCTGCCTCCTGAAGCAAATCTGGACTGGGGACCTGTCCCCAGTGACTCCTGTCTTTGTGACACTAAGCAGAACCTTTAAAGAATGGTGGGGACTACACTAAACCCACCCTCTAAATCCCACTTAGGTGACAGCAGTCTTCATACGGACTACATCAAATGGCTTGGGGTCCCTGCATTAGCCAACAGGCAGGTGTAGGAGGTTCCCTGGACCCAAGCCGACTTGTATCTATCAGCAAAATAGTCAAGATTATCTTTAAACTCCAAAAGGCTGGGCTGGAGAGATGGCTCAGCGGTTGAGAACACTGACTGCTCTTCCACGGGTCCTGTGCTCAATTCCCAGCAGCCACATGGTGACTCACAACCATCTGTAATGGGGTCTGGTGCCCTCTTGTGTATCTGAAGACAGCTACAGTGTGCTCATATACATAAAATAAATATTTTTTTAAAAATAAATTTCAAAAGGCTGTCCAGTCATGGACCAGCCAGAGCTGGCTTTCCCAGTTCGTGGTCTACAGCTAAGGATGCTTGTTAAAGAGAAGAGGCCAGCTTTCCAGTAGAGGAAAATGGGCAAGCAAACAGATGCCTACCAAAAAGGTCTCAAAAAAGACCAACCCATAGCCACTTACTTAAGAGCAGATGTTAGGTGAAAGGAGTGGCTGGAAGTCACTCCTAGGTGACAGTCACTCTACATGTACTCAGCTGGAGTTCTCCTTGCCCCAGTTAGGAGAAGCCATTGTGCCTGCTCTGTGGGAAGCTTCCCCGCATCCTGCTGGGTGTTTTAGAGGCCACTTGCATTGAGGTGCCCACAAAGCAGCACCGCCTTCTCAAGACTTAACTGGTTCTGAGATCAGAGCTCTTTAGGGGGAGGACTTTGTCCCCTAAACCATCTCTGATGGTCTCTCTGATATCCCTGAGAAAGGATCTCAGGAGCTCATCAAGGCCTCCCTTCTCAGTTTTGGATGCGCAGCACTTAAGGTGTAATTGGCATGACGGAACGGACAGTACATTCTAGAACAGAACACAAAATACACTTTTAAAATGGAATAGCAAGTGAAGGTCATCCCCGCTGCTCAGAGGTGGACAGAGAGAGCGCGGAGCATCTCGCACTTTGGGGAGGCTGTTTCCCCACATCTGATTTGCTGCTCAGCGAGTCACCGAGAGCTTACTGAAAATGCGCATTATTTTCCTCTCTTCCCTTGATCATACTGACTCAGAGAGTCTGAAAGGACAGGACATTGAGAGCAATGTACATTTACTGGGGAAGATGGGGGAGGGGGCGGGGGCGAGACGTGTAGAACTGTACACCCCGAGTTCCAGCCATCACGGGCCTGGTGAATATTTCTTTCATCTTGTTTTGTTCTCTCTTTATTTAAACACGTGATTTGAAAGGGAAATTTGACACTACCATTTTGGATGGAAAAATCTGAGTCATTTGCCACAAATAGGGAGTTCTCCATAGTAATAGCTATAATGTGCTTATTAGCATAATAGCCCTCCGGTTCCCTAAACCTGCTCCATTTCTCATTAGGAAGCAAGGGGTTGGAGGAGCAGGGGGCTTTGGCATCTGTGTTGGTCTGTAACTAGATGGCAGGGAGACCGTATTCTTTGGAAGACTCCCCCCACCACCCGCCGACACCATCACAGAACACTAGCAAAGCAAAGTGTCCCTTCAAGACAATAGCAAGAAATGGACCATTCTGGGAGCTGAAGCCAGGCCCAGGTTTCCCAGGAGACAAGGACGCTTGAGTTAGTGGTTCATCTTTTACACCTAAGCTGTCGTCCTAACAAATTAGTGCCAGGTGTTTTCAGTTAGCTTGTTTTGTTTTATTTTTTAAGGAAATTAAACTTTATACTTTGACCGTTTTTGAGGATCTTACTTCTGGTTTAAAAAAAAATCAGCATATGAGGGGACAGGGGAGAAGGTTCGGTCAGTTAAGTGCTTGTCGTGAAGCATGAGGACCTGACTTCAGCCCCCTCCCAGCACCTGCACTAGGGAAGGATCAGATCCAGGTACAGGGATAGGTTCTGCGAGCACTGCTGGGGAAGAGGGGGCAAGTGGATCCCTGAAGCTTGCTGACCAGCTTCTATCCAAATCTGCGAACTTCGGGTTGAATGAGGGACTCTTTTTGAAAAATCAAGGCAGAGGGCAATGAGGACGACACAGACATCGATCCCTAACCTCCACATGAGCGCACATATATGTGCACTGCACCTGTATGCACACATGTACAACCCCCTTACACATGCATACACACAAACAGACATATGCAAAAGGCAGACATGGAGGTGTTCCTGTAGCCTCTGTTACTGCCCCCCTCTGCTTGGACAGACACAAGGCACACACAGCCACTGCATATGTGTGCATGCATGTGCCTCCCTCCTTTCTCATCACACGTCAGGCAGTACGAACATTATTCTGTTCCTTGCCTCAACAATGCAATAAGACGGTTGCCGTCACTACCCAATGAGTTTTGAGGTTCTCCCCCACCCCCAACCCGGCCTGCGTCGTGACTCCATTGTGTGGAGGAGGGGCAAATGGGGTTATTGAACCAGCCCTCCGTGATGGTTTCCTAGTCTCGAGGCAGCAGCCTTGTGATGAATAAACCTGGGTAGCTATCACCTGAGTTTCTATGGACAGTGGCAGGGTGAATTGCAATCGACAAAGCTTTAGAAGGTCGTTTAGTGCGGGCTGGCAGACGGTGCCCCCATCCCTGTGGGCTGGGGAGCTGCAGCGAATATGGGCTCAGAAAATTTCCCTTTTTATTTTCTCCATGTCAAGAAAATGCTTCTCCTAGCTCCAGTCTGCAGAAGGGGGAGAGAGAAAGATAATTTAATTTGAGCTGCGTACCCCCTGACTAGGTTCTGTATGAATTATGGATTTTTAAAAAGACAGGAAGAAGGGAGGTGAGATATTGAATTTCCCAAACTGGTTTTATCTTACTCAATTTAAAGTTCATCTTCTTGTTCCGATTTAGGCTGTGGCGTGAAAAGTGGCCCTGTAGCATCTCTCCTGGTTTTCTCGCAATTAGCTGGTGGGCACACGAAGTCCCAGGAAACAAGGGATTTGTTTTCCTGTGTTCAGTGCCTCCTTTCTCTGGTTCCTGTCAGCCCTGTCAATGTTTGCAGAAAAAAAACAGAGCTCTAGACTCAGGCTTTGATGGGGCTTAACAGGAAAACTACAGGGGTTCCCAGACCACCAAGGGGCTCACATTTGGGTGCAGGGCTGTTTCAGAGGAGGCCATACACAAACAGGAGATTTTTAAAGACAGAAACACAGGCAGTGACTCAGAAATGCAGCAAGCAGGTTCCTGACGTGGGGGGCGGGAGGGGACTGTCATCTTTATGAAGTCTTTTTTTTTCTAAAACACCAGGCAGGCTGGAGCCGAGGGGTCTGTACCAACTGTGACCTTGGGCGCCCCCACAGGACATTCGCCCTTAAATCTGGAGACATTTTAGGTTTCTCACGACTTGCTGGAGTGGGCGGGGGTTGGGAGTGCTATTAGCATCTAATGAGAAGCCAAGCCAAGGACACTGCTAAGCGTCTCACAAGGCCCAGCAATGGGTCTCTACAATTAAGAATGATCTCACCTAAATGGTCAGTGGCTCTCTGGTATAGAAAACCAGCCTTAGCCCAACTTTGAGATAAATCAAAATTATGCACGAACCGATAGCTGCCTTGGTGCAGTGGGAATACCTCCTCCACACATCCCGAGGGCTGCAAGGATGCTGGGTACGTCCTGTGTCTGCCACTAGTCGGGTAGCTGGCCCAGGTGGGCCATTCCTGAGTCTCCCTGATTTCTATGCTACAAAGCATACACACAATCTCAGAGGGGAAATGCATGAGAGAGAGAGAGAGAGAGAGAGAGAGAGAGAGAGAGAGAGAGAGAGAGAGAAGAGAGAGAATCTCCTAACATTTTCCTGCCTTTCCAGGACAATGTTACTTCACACTCCTGTAATATAACCAGGAGAAAGAGGGCTGCTTGCCTTCTCCACACAGACATTTTCCAGAGAGCTGTTCCTGACAGCAAGTTAGCAAGGGAGCCCAGGTCAGAATCGATAAGTCCTGACCCCCCCCTTTATTTTTGCAAAATGAAAACAGCTCTTTTTCTTCCAGATTATAAAAATGATGCACGCCCATTCTTTCCTAAAAAATAACAAACTGTACAAGAAACCATGAGAGAGAGACATGAAAAATCCTCCTGACAGCAGGAGACAAACAAGTGGAGACATCTTGGTGCTTATCTCACTAGCTCTTTCTGTGGCATGGGCTTGTATTTATTGTCCTGAAATCCCTGGTTGTCAGTGGGGGAGGGAGGAGGTGGGGTGGTGACTTTGATCTCAACAACATTGATGTTCCCGGGCTGGGTAGTTCTTTGGGGTGTTGTCTGTCCTGTCCATTGCAAAATGTCCAACAGTCTTCTCAACTTCTGCCCCCCAGGGACCAGGAATGTACCCAGCCCCAACTGTGACAATTAAAATCTGTCTAAAACTAAATACTGCCACATGTTCTTACCCCAGAAAAGGGGTTTAAGTTACAAGTTGTCCTTGGGGGGTTGGGGATTTAGCTCAGTGGTAGAGCGCTTGCCTAGCAAGCACAAGGCCCTGGGTTCGGTCCCCAGCTCCGGGGGGTGGGGGGGTGAAGAGTGGTTTGTCACAAGTTGTCCTAGGTGGTGGGCTTTTTGTTGCTGTTGTTGTTTGTTTGTTTGTTTGTTTTTGGTGTTTTCTGTTTTTTCTTTTTCTTCTTCTTTTCAATTCTTTTAGTCAGAACTCATTGTGTAGACTAGGCTATCCTCAAACTCTGAATTCTGCCTGCATCTGCTTCCCAAGTGCTGGGATTAAAGGTGTGTGTGTGTGTGTGTGTGTGTGTGTGTGTGTGTGTGTGTGTGTGTGTGTGTGTACCATGCCCCAACGGCCCTTTGCATTTCAATATGGAAGATTAGCCAAGAACTGTATGTTCATTGTCTCTCCTCAACCTCAATTTCCAGCCCCACAGTGAGAGGGTGATTGACCAAGGAATACCTGTGCAGCAGACTGCAGAGCTGTGTCTCAGGATGCTCTGTGGGGGTGGGAAAGGAGAAGAAAGCCTTACGGTGTCTCAGCCTCTAAGTCCAGGTCACTGGGGAGTGCTGGGTTGTTGAGGTTTGGATTTAATGGAGTTCTCTTGGAAAACAGAAGTAAAGATATCTGCTTCAATCCTGTAGGCTAAGAATTCGGGGTGGGGCAGGGTTGTTTTTTTTGTTGTTGTTTTGTTTTGTTTTTATTCCATGTAAACCTTGCCGTCTTTTGAGCCTCAGATCTTTTAAAACGGGGCGGAAAAGGAAAAGATGAATTCGTGAGACCTGTTAGAGAGCTGAGCACAGAAGGGGGGTGGGGATGGGAGAGGTGAGTCACAGGCTGATTTTATTGTATTGTCACGAAGAAAGCCATGGTTTTCAACTGCTGCTGAGGAAGGAGGGGCCCTGGAAGCCTCTCTCTCTGGCCCCTTTCCCAGCCCACTCCCATCTCCACACATACCCCATGGCACCCTTAGGTGGCTCCAGGAAGCCCTCTGAACTAACAGTTGTGTTGTTGTTGTTGTTGGTGGTGGTGGTGGTGGTGTTGGTGGTGGTGGTGGTGGTGGTGGTGGTGGTGGTGGTGGTGGGGTGGTGGTGGTAGTGGTGTGTGTGTGTGTGTGTGTGTGTGTGTGTGTGTGTTTCCCGTGGGAAGAAACCATCCTTTCCCTGCTCCTTCAGGTAGAGCCACCTCAGTCACTGATCTCTATTTCCTTGTCCATACCACAATGATGCCCTAAGTCCTCTAAGATGTTGTTCCCCTTGAGCCATGTTTCCCAGGGGCCCACAAGCCCTTAAAGCATGTCTCCTGTACCTGCCACTCAGTTTCCCTCTGCCCCAGAGGGCCTGGGGCTCCTTGAGGTCTCCATCAGTTTGGCAACACCCCAAGGACTGGGTTCCTAAGTTTGCCCACAGTTGGACTAAGACCATCTCACGGATTGCCCAGAAGCAGTAGATGTAGGGGTGGGGGTGTTTCCAGTCCCAAAGTGTGATTTGTTTTTTAAGCTTTCAGCATCAGTCTTTCATACCCTCCTGGAGCTCCCACAGTTCCCCCTACTCCGTTCTTCTGGAGCACCATGCTCTCTTGAGGGACTGAGAGGAACATCTCCCATTAGCGGGGTTGGGGTTACATCACACCTGCTCTTCCTCTGTGCATCTCACAGCTCTAAGTCAGGGGGGGCCAGCCACCAACGCTGTTGGGCTCATCCCATTCTTCCCCTTCCATGTTTTGCAGACTGAGGCAAATCCCTTGACTTTGAGAAATATGCTGTGGTCTCACCCTTGGTAAAAGAAAAAAAAAATCCAAATTTGGGGTGAAGATGGTTCTATGGAATCAAGGCCTTCTTCTCATGCTCTACTTCCTGCCCCCACTAACTAACATGGCTCTTCCTCTGGGCTGTTTGCCCTAGCAGACAGTGACTCACCTTATGGGAAGAGGGATGGCCCTGGCTTCTCTGCCCCTCCTCCAGCCTTCCTAGGAGCCTGTCCTGGAGGAGGTTGCTCTTGGGAAGCTGAGGTGATTACCTCACTCCCGCCTTGAAACCTCTGGTCCTTGGCAACAGGCTGAGGACCTCCCCTTCTGCTGACCTGTGGGCACAGATGTTCCTTAGGTGTGAAGGCACAGACCACAGATGGCTCCTTTCACAGGCGGGTGCCAACGCCTGGTACTCGGGCACATTTGTTCTCTCAGAGGGTGGCATCAGCCCAGAATCACCTCAGATTACATGAACATCCTGCCTTTCGAGAAAGCGAAGAATTTCGGGGGAGTATAGGGAGGTATTTTGGGCAAATGAGGCCTCTTCTGAGTTCCTGCTGCCAAGTGCTCTAGGTTTTCCTCAACTTGTGGGGAACATTGCCAATGGTCAGGTTCATAGCCCTCGGATGGGAAGAGCTCTGCTGGACAGCCCCTGGCTGACCTTCTGAATCTATAGGTTCTCCACTTACAAGACAACGGAGGCCTAAAACATCCCACACATATGCACGAACCCTCTGACCCCAGTATATCAGCATTGCCACGCCCAGGGCCCAGACTCATCAGAACCGTCAGACTTGCCTACCAGCCACCAGGGATGCTGCACATTGACACTTCTTAACTGTTCATCAGGGCCCCTCCTCCCTGTGGCTCCACACCAAGGTGTTAGGCTCTTTGTTTTCACCTGAACCACGATGGGCTAGTAAGGGACCATCTGCCGTCCCATCATAGGTGTGTGTGCATGAAGACACTGCAGCCTGTGTAGCCAAGTGTCACATGTGTGCACGTTACAGTGTGGCTGCAAACCCTGCTTCATTCTGAATGCTCCTGTGCTCCGTGTGGTTTCACCTCTGCATTGGCTCTCCCTGAGGCTCACTGGGGTTCTCGCTCCTGGGGGACCAGGCAACACGAGGCCTCATGAGGCCACTTTACTATTCTTGATGGTGCCCGTCTCACTTGGCTGGCCTGTCTACTCAGCTCTGGCGGGTTGGGCTGTAAGTTTACATATATGGAGATGTGTATTATGGTCTGGTTTACAGACACATTGGAATAATGGCCTCCATCACCTGTGGCCTTACCATTTCTGTTCATGTTTCGCTGGGTGCCTAGTTGGAGGGTTGTTTCGGTACACCACTGGCTGACTTCATGTAACATCCCTGCCTGCCCTGTTCATGCACCAAAGAAAACTTGGTCCTCTCCAGACTCCCTGCTTTCTGTAGCTTGGCTGTTTTGAGTCCTTCCTAGGATGCTCTTCAATGTTGGCTGGCTGGCTGGCTCTTGTGGTGTCTTTTCATGTTGAATTGGCCCAGGGTATGTGCTGTACATGAGAGGTCCCCAGGAATGCCAGTCTGCATTGTTCACTGAGGCCCTGGATTTTCTTCCACGGGAGGTCGCTGTCTGGAGTGAATGGCACTAACATGAATTCCTGAGTTCTCTGACTCCCTATTTACCTATTTGCCCCCTTAATGGCTCAAGGATATTTGAAACATTTTGTGTTGTTTAAACTACTGTTCGTGTGTGGAGGTCAAAGCCCTAGGGATGGAAGGTGGATAGCATAACCTCCCAGCGAGTTCCAGACACTATGCACACTCAGGACACCATGTTGGGTTATAATCATGGATGGCTGCTGCTCCAACCACCTAGCTGTGACTCTTGGAAGTGTGTCCTCATCAGACTGAGGTCACTTGCAGTTCTACAATCAGCCCGCACACTCCAGGTTCACCCATTCTTAGTAAGAACCACCCAGTTCCTTCCTCCCAGAAGTTGGATCCCTTAGTTGGTAAACGGCCTTTGCACCAAAGTCTACAGACTGTCATTGCTTCCAAGAGCAACTGTGTGCGTACTCATGAGAACAGGGAGAGACATGGCTGTGTGTGCATGCCTAGTGACTTCTTCTCTGTCAGTGAGTGAAGGGAGATTTCCTCGTACCACCTGAACCTTTGCTAGGCCAAGGGTTCTTCTACTTAACCGTCCGAGGCAGCAGGACAGTCAAATGGAGTTGAAGACAGGTGACAACCTGCATGCTAAATGTATTTAATTTGTTTCCCTTGAATTAGTTTGTGAATAAGTTAGGTAAAAATCAGTGCAGTAAACAGACACCATGACCTCCCTCTAGAGTCAGTCATGTGTCCCCAGTATGATCTGGGACAAGGTCTAAAAAGATTGTTGTCATGACAGGATGGGGACAGTAGCTTCTAGAATCTAGTGAATATAAGCCAAAAGGGATTCACTTCCCTTGGTGCTCAGGACTCCCCAGAATCCCAATCCAGGCTCATGTGAGCAGTGGCCAGGCCAAGGGTGCACATGACTAGGGGTAAGGCCCCCAGGAGATCCTTGGTCAGAGGGCAGCTGCCCCTTGTCCAGTTACACTTCTCCCAGAGTCTCTTCTGACACATGTGGCAATTTTCGTAGTTTCTGATTCTAACCAGTCTCTCCCACTAGTAACACACACAGGAGAGCCTTACCTCTTTGTCAGGGCAATGGACAAGGAAGAGGGTGGGAAGGAGGTTCAGTGCAGAGGAGTGTTGGGAAAGCAGAGACAGCTGGCCTGAGGACAATGCTATGGCTGGTGAGTGAGCAGTTGTTGGCTTCTCTTTGTCCTGGATGCTGGCTTCCCAAAGGAAGAGAACTGGATTTTACAGAATTCATGTCTGAGGGTCTTACCCCAGCTTCTGCTCACAAAACAGCTGGTAAACACCCCCACCCCCAATTTGAGCTTCACAGCCACTCCCTGTTTAACACTTAATGGGCCCCATTTATGTTTGAATGTTCAATTTCTCTGTCTACACCCCCCCCCATCCATCTATCCACACGTTCATCTGTCTACCCGTCTCCCCCTCTCCATCCACCCCTTTGGTCAGGGCTTACTGTACTCTAAATGGAAGGCCCCTCAGCACTCTTGCAGCGGAGTCGGAGTCTAATTAATGGGAAGACACGCTAAGAAGTACATTCAAGCCAAGTGTGTGCTAGAGGCAAGCTGAGGAGGGGTGAGTAAGACGCACACCCACATTTTACCCCAGCGGGAAGAGTGGGCAGCACGCAGAGCATAGAAGAGAACGACACCAGCCAATCTTTCCACACAAATTTATTAGGCGGATAATGTGTCACACATGGGAGAGGTTAGGCATTAATAACTCAAAACTGGGTGCTTGACCCCCATCTCCAGAGCTCGGTCTTACAGGGGTGGTTCACCAAAATGCCCTGGGCACAGCAGTTTATACTTGAAATGCTGGAGTCTAAGGCATGAGGATCCCAAGTTTTAAGGCCAGTAAGGATAATTCAGTGAGATCTTGTCTCAAAACAAAATAAAAAGGGGGCTGTCATGAAGATCAGTGGCAGCTTACTGTCCTGTGGACCCGATGTCCATCCCACTCCTGTAGGAAAGAGAAGTGAAAGGAAAACACACATCAAGGAAGGGCTGGTGCTAGGAAGCAAGTTTCCCAGACAAGGATACAGGAGAGTAGGAAGATGCTACTTAAGGTGATACAAGTCCAGGGAAGTAGGACACTGTCAGCCTAGAACAGTCAGGGCGGGGCCAGGTCTCTGGTACCCCAAGAGCACTAACTGGGGCAGGACTAGCCTAGCAGAGGCTGCTTCTGGGATTGGACCAAAGGCAGCAAGGATTCTCTAGAGCAACAAAGGCCTACTCACCATGCGATGCTCTATAGACACCTTCAGGAGAGCCTCCACCCAACCCTCTGAAGCGAGCACAACAGGATTGAGGGGGGGCCCTCCAGAAAGGTCCTTTCTTGTCATCATCCACACAGGCTGTTTTGTGTGCACACAGATGGAGTCCCCTCTTAGGGGTTCTCCTCTGTCTCCCCAACACAAGACCCTAGAGGGTCTCTCTCTGTATAAGGTCTCATGATCACTAAATGATCTTGGACTGCTCGCCCACCTCCCAGCTACATACCCAGAAGCCACTGCATTGACAATGGGAAGGTGGTGGTCTGAGTAGTGGGCTCAGGACACTATGACAAGACCTCACGCTTCTCTATGGCTTTTAGAAATCTCTGGCACTCTTTCTCTCAATTGTGGTGGGCGAGGGGAACTCTGAGGATGAGCCCCATGTGTCAGCCAGCAGCCTTCCGCCGGAGTCTGAATGAAGGAAACTGTTGGCCCACTCCTAAGCAGAGAGAAGGCTAGTTCCTCCCAGTCATAAAACCCAAGGGAAGAACAGCCCTCCTCTGCCGAAGGCCTGGGCCTTTAGGTATCTCTTCTTTCAAGCACAGCAGGAACTTCCCAGCCTACCTCAAATAGCTGTGGTACTGAGGAAGCAGTCAACTGGGCAGGAGCTAGTAGGTGTCCCAAGGACCACTCTCTGAGTCTCTGAGTGCTAGAGGGAAAGGGGCCGGAGGCACTCATCTCATGGCCAGATTTGTTTATGATCACTGCATCCAATGGGCTCACTTGCACACAGTAGCACAAAGAGGGCCATGGTGCGGCAAGTATCTTTATAGTAACCCTCTTGGTTCTATCAAGGTGGCTTTTGGTGGTAGCATCGCTATTATGAACCAATCGAGCCATTTCTAAGCAGCCCTGTAGATTCCCAGGCTCCAAGAAGGAGTACCTTGCTGGGCCTCTGCTCCAGCAAGACCCACCTCCCACTCAAAGGCCCCATCCCCATGGGTACTGACTGGGGCTATATAAGGTGAAAAAGTCAATCCTTACCTGAGGAGATGGAGTTCCCCCAAGTTCTCCTGCTTAGCAAACCTTTCCCCCAGGACTGAACGCTGTGCTTAAAAGCAGAAGAGGCTAGAAGAGTACAGGTTCCAATCCTCCAGTCTCCCCCTCACACAGGACGATTGTAAGACGTCAAAGGTAGTATTGTGCTGAAAGCTCAAAGATGCTTAGAACAGAGAGAAATGGTGTAGGGAATGTTAAGACGTAAACAAACCAGACACACAGCTCTAAGGTCATAGTTATAAAGCTCTTCAATTTAATGGCTCTGTCCTAGTAGCCAAACAGCCAGCAGAAGACATATTTATGGGCAATCTTTGGCTACTGTCTGACCATGTGAGACACAAGAGCCATGTTTTTGAAAATACAGGTCCTTTTCTAATGAGGGAATGCAGGTCGTTAACAAAATAGGCTTGGAAGTCATCTTCCAAGGCCTTTGTCCATGACCCTAAACAAATCATCTTCCTAGAGTCCACATCTTCAGGGCCCTCAGCCAGGCAAGCACTGAGGACAAGAAATCAAGTCTAGAGATTTCAGAAAAGGCTTTGTCTTTTCTGAAACCCTTTAGTTGAGCAGAGAGAGAAACAGCCATCAAGCTTCCGCTGGTTCTGCAGAGCAATGGCAAGAGGCAAAAATGAACAAACAAACAAACAAACAAACAAACAGTGAGGCCCACCATGGAAAGACACATTTGATGGACACCCACCCACCCTTGATCCCAACCACCAATATGGACAATGAACCCAGGGACCTGCAGACAACAAGGCTGGAACAGCTGGGGATGGTCCCTCAGGACAGAAAGGTCACAAGAATCCTATGCTAAGTGGCTCTCAGAAAAGGGGTGTTATCACCCATGAGGGGCTAGGGTACTTTGTACTCATTGGAGCCCCCAGAGGAAGAGCACAGCTTTAATGGCATCCCTTTGTGGGGTCCTCTCCCCTGTATGCATCTGACTTGGAGATGTCCAGTAGCCTGTCAACTCCCTCATGGGCTGCAGATGTGGCTCCAGGGGCTGGCCATACAAGCCCCCTTCCCCATCCGTCAGAAAACAAAGAAATGCCACAAGGCACACTCAACTCTCTAAGCTGCCAAGGTGAGCTGGTGACCTCAGAGGTGCTCCGAGGAAGCTACTCAAGTGGCCCCAGCGTCCTCCAGGACACTACTCTAGGTCGTTCCTTCAAACCTGCAGCACCTAGTGCAGCTCACTGCTGCCAGGAAGGGGGTGCTTTGGCCCTTCACTTAGGGTGGATGTCTGACCTGTTCAGCAGACTACAAAGACCCATCCCTAGCCACAGGCTGAGTCCCACAAGAGTTGAAGGTCCCACAGGTATGAGGCCCCTCTTGTTTACAGAAGCCTCTCTGGCCTGATCATTTCAGCGAGCCTTCCCCCAAATCCTCAGCTAGGGCAGCTTGGACCTCCATCGGCTCCAAGTGAACCCTAAGCTTCTGCACACGTGAATGACTACCACTTCCCTCCTGCATGCATCATAGGCACCATGAGGGCCAACCAGGGCTCACCCAAACTAAATCACCTACCTACCTGTCCCTCCTCCAGGTAGACAACACACATGTGTAGCCCTCCATGCTGAGAGTGTAGAGCCCTATGTACCGTCCTGTTATGCTTCCTCCTGACTCCCAGCTACCTTGCCCCAAACCTATGCCCCCAACCCCAGCAGCTGTCTCTACGTCACAGCTCTGCTGCACAAAGCTTTCTGATGGCCTAAATTCACCTCAGCCAGTGTTGGGAAAGAAGTTGTAGATATCAGCCCCGTTAGCAGCTAGGCTTGACTACTTAGCCACGTGGCCCTCAGCAGTTGGGAGCTCCATTGCAGTTGGGCTTCTCTAAGTTGCCATGAAGATGAAGTGAATTAAAGGAACATATAGTCCCCTGAGGCCTAGGATTCTACACTGCAGACGCTGCAAACAGGTCAATAAGAATGAGGGCTTCTGAATTACCAAGATGGAGCTTGGAGCAGTAAGCAGCTGGCACAGTGATACAGTGCCACCCTTGAAGCCCACAGAACTTCGGCCTGAGGCTTCGGAAGATAGTTCTCACCCAGGCCTCACTGTTTCCAAGAAGCAGGACTGAGCTGGGGAGAAGGGAACGGAGGGAACCCAAGAGGTACAGGGTAGAGATTAACACAGGGGCCACCTTTCCCGAGTCTGCTCAGATGCTGAGAGGCAAGCTGCAGATTTCAGAGCCTTCTTGGCGACTTCTATGCTCTCTATGCCAGGCTAGGCCCCACCCCATTGGGGAAGGGAGGCTCAGGGACAGACAGGGCAGATGTTATATTGCCATGGCAATTGCCTAACTCTGCGGTACAGGCCACAGGTTACCAAGGGGCCACAAAAAGGGACCTAGGCAGCCATGCTGGGTTATCAAGCCTATCCCAAGCCCCGATGGAAGTTCATGGTTTATCCCTTGGTCTTCTCTTCTACAGACCCAGCTTGTGTTCATGAACAAGCCTCAGCCTCCTAGACCAATGTCACAGCAAAGTCAAAGACAGCGCAGCCAACGACTCAGCTCTGATGGCCCCGTGCTCCTGGGACAGGAACAGCTGCCCTACTTCAGAAGAGGCAAAGGGCCTACGAGGGCCAGCTCCCTCTTCAGATGAGTGACAAGGCTGGCTGGCAGCAGGCACCCAAGCTCAACAACAGGGGGCGGCCGCCTCTCACTCACGGCCATCCGTGGACGTATGGATGGCAGATTCAGAAGACCACAGGTTCCTTCATGTTATAAATTAAATATCTGATGATTCAAACACCAGTGAATAAGCTCTTATTATTCATACAGAAAGAATGGAGGGGGATGTATGGCTAAAATATCATCTAGACAGAACCGGGACCCAAGGCTGTTTTCTAGCTCTGGTCTTACACTGTGAGTGCTCACATCTGCCCTTCCTTCTGAGGCCCCGGGCGTGGTCTGTGCTGGGCTCATTCAGCTTCTTGCCTACAGCCCTAGGGACGCCTTGCATGGAGTTTGCTGCTCATTTCTCCATGACACCAAGGCAGGGCCAGGCCCACAGGCTTTTCTTCCTACACAGTTTCTGCAAGTGGTGGTTTGCCTGGGCTTCCTGCTCTAGACTGTCCTCCAAGCTTCCAGTTCTGCCTGTCCTCAGCCCCAGCCCCAGTTCCTCACCTGTTCCTGTCTCTGGCTTATTCATTGTCCTCATGGTCCCTCTTCTCAGGCTGGGCACTGTTCAGTCCCTAACCCTGCCCATATCTAGTCATAGCAAATGTGTCCTCCAAACCCCCTCCCTCCACCCTGCTGCCAACTGAGTGACCATTTGGCCTGTGACATTTAAAACCACATAGGACCCAATGCTTCCTTACTTGGCTCCACAGGCCTGGCCTCCAGCACACTTGCTTGCTGATTGACAGCTCAGGCCAGTCAAACCCTTTTCCAGTCAGGCTGTCTTAATTTGGCTGCCTCATCTCATGGATGGCCCACACAAGCCCATTCCTGTCCCTATAAGGAGAAGCCAAGCAGGGGACTGGGGGAGTTTTGAGCGGCAGGACAAGGTGTGGGCCATCTGCGTGCCTGTGACATGGGAGCACATGCCTAGAGCATGGTGTGATGTCCGCCACAGCTGTCTTCTTCTTGGCTTTCAACCCCAGTGGACCCCATGGCCCTGCTATTAATATGATACAAAGAGGCCTAGCAGCTGGCTAGGACACAATCTTTCCACACACACGATGGACTCCAAATGTCCCCACCATGCATTCTTCCCAAAGGGGCACAGCTGAGTCTGCCTGGGTGCCTGCTACTTAAGATATGTTGACTTGGTCTTGGAGAAAACAGAAATCGCCAAAGACCAATCTGGAGGCCTTTCAAGGGGCGCCAAGTGCAAGGGACAGCTGCAGGGAGCTCTGGGGCTTTTAACTGTTAATTGAGGCCCAAGGAAGCATCCACCCCGAGGAACATGGGAAAGCTGCTTAAGTGCTCCCTACTTGCTCTCTATGGGACAGAGAAGGTGGCCTCAACTTATCCAAAGAACCAAAAAAGGGCAATGACCACAAATGGAAAGCCACTGTTGTCCACCCCTGCCAAGGAAGTGTGTGCCTACTCCACCAGGGAAGATGGACGGCTGTCACAGCCATCCTCTGGGCTAACTGGCCTCACCTACACTTGGGTACACTTAAAAACTTCCTCAATAGGCTTCAGAATGTGTACATGAAAATAGGATTCTGGAAATATTTGAAGGCTCATACCGAGGCTCTGGCCTGAAGCAGAGCCTTCCCTGGTCCAAGGAATCTAGGAAGCAGCTCCCTGAAGCCTAAGGCCACACACAGGTCAAGCATTTTATGATAAGGGCTGCTTCCTCTGCAACGCAAACATGTCCAATGATGGCAAATGTCACAGCCAAGTCCCTCTAGACAACGGCTTCTGTCCATGCATTATTAGGAGGCAAATGTCAAGGAAAGAAAATAGGCCGAAGCCATTTATCCTGGTTGCAATTCAACTTATTAGAACCAGAATCGTCATCCTCCTCCTCCCCGGCGCAGACTGAGTCCTGTCTGGAAGTTGGGAGGAGGCTGGTGGTGAGACAGTCTGCTGCTGAGAACCTGAGCTCCATTCCTAGAACCCACAACCGTCCTGCAACTTCTGTACGTGTGTGCACCCCCTCAAAACAAACCCACACACTACACCACACATAAATCAATCCAAAAAGTCAGGCTGGGCATTGGGGCATAAATCTTTGAGCCCAGCACTGGGGAGGTAGACGAATCTTTGGATTCAAGGCCAGCTTGGTCTACAAAGTGAGTACAGGACAGCCAGGGCTATAAAGCAAAGCCCTGTCAGGGGGAAGGGGAACTAAAGGCTAAAAGCTAAGGAGTTGTGGAGGAGGAAAGTTACTGTTACATGCATTAAGAGTACTATGATAACAGTGGTCTATAATTACCACCATACTCTACTTACACTGTGACTAATTCAACAGTGTTAGGGCAGAGGCAGCAGCTGGGGCTGGGACAGGGACCTTGGCTTCTAAACCTGAGAGCATTCTCTAAATTGTGGCCATTCCTAGCTTCAACTGTCTAGATCCGGGATTAGAAGAGGAGGTCTCTTTTGGGCTTTGGTGCTATTACAGGAGGGGTAAGTGTCTATGATCTGAGTGAGGCCAAGAGCTCTTTGGGGGTCACCACCAATGCTGGCAAACGGCCTTATTTCTATACAAGTCCAGTCACCCTGGAGACTTAAGAAAATGAACTCACAAGCTAGAGCTCCCCACACCTGCCCCAGACCTCACCGCTACCCACTCCCCCATGTCCTCCCCCCTTTTCCATTCACAGCCAAGCTCCGAAACACAGGTTGCTGACTTTAACTTTCTTCTCTGATGGGCAAAAGCATGATTAAGCCAAGGTCACACCCAAGCCCCACAGGCAAGGAAAACAATCCTAGCCCTCTCCCACGCAGAGAGACTCGGAGCACAAAGTGACTTAAGCCTTGGCTCTGTGCGGCACTGTGGAGTTATTAGATAGAACATATCATTTAGACAACCACATATACCCAGTGGAGCTTCTAGCTTGCCATGGGTTCACGGGGCAGACATCTTGAGACACAGCAACCTTGCCTTTCTTGCCCCTCAACTCCACTGTCCGGCACGAGGTTTAAACAATCATGGGAGCTTTAGGGGCTGGATAGAATAACCAGCAGAAAGTCACCACCAAACCACATCCACCTTCACCTTGGCCAAGTCCTTCCGGCCTTGTGTCCACTTGGCCAGGCTTGACTACTGGGGCATGGTATAGTTCTATTTCTAGCCCCCAAGGCACTTCTAGTTCCTGCCTTTTCAAAAAGGAGCCAGTGGAATTCAGTGTTGAAGTGATCAAGAAAAGAATGTAGCACTGTCAACTGTCCATTTGGTTGTAGACAAAAATAGGTCTGATATCCAAAGGGTTGGCATCTGAGCTGGGCTCTCCATCCATCTGCACATCACTCTCCACTCGAAGACTCTTCCTCTGGTGCATTAAAATCTGAGAGAGTTCAGCCTATGCAGAGCGAGCCCACAACCTGGCTTTACTAGACTTTAAGACCCTACCCTCCCTTTCCCAGCCCATGTCCTTACTTGTTAACTTGTAAGGCTGGGTCTTGCTGGTCTTTTTTAGTTCTGGAACTTCTGTGCAAGTCCAACAAGCGGGAAGTGATGTGGAGCACTTCTAAAGACTTTCTCCTACTTCCATCTCAGTGTTTCTCCATCAAGGGCCACATTAGCCATCTCTGCATCCTCCCAAGAGTGCCTCTACCCTTCAGGCAATACAGGATGTTCAGCATGTAGGAACTTGGGGCACCCCGCTATCACACACCAGCTGTGCTCAGTGAAGGACACACAGACCCATCCCCTTTGGCACCCATGTTGTCCCCAAGCTTAGTGGCTGGCCTCTTGTCAGTAACTGGGTGCTTGCTTACCACCACCCATTTCATATCTCTATGGCCATTGCCAACTCTAGATTTCCCTTGTGCCTCCTGAGCCTGTTACCACATAAGAGCTTTGAAACACACTTGATTGGGTACCTCCTGGTCCCCAGGTAAGGGCTTCCTACACTGAACATCACTCCCAGACTCATCCCTGTCCCACCCTGCTGACTACCACCACAGGATCAGCCCTCCGTCTTAGCTCAAGCGCACAGGACACATTCCCAGGAAGGCATTTATCTCCTCTGGGGGCTCTGCAGTGCCTTGCAATACAATGCTGCTCCCCTCTGCAGAGGACACCCCGGCGTGCAGGTAGGGAGGCAGGTTCTGCAATGATTCACCACCACCACATATTGGGTTCTCTGTACTCCATGGCCTATCCTGTTTCAAAGACACAAACCCGCTGAGAGGAAATTAGAGTTGTATTTCCCACAGACACAAGGCAGCTTGGCTGGGTCTGACTGGAGGGGCTCTTCCTACCTGAGATGATTACATTCTGCTCCACTATCTCTCACCTTTCCCGCCACTGCGGCCATTGGCTCACCACCTTTATCGGCATTACCGCCAACGTTGCCAGCATCAATGCTGACACCTAACACTCAGAGAGCAGTGACTGCACAGAAAAAGCTCTTGAAAGCAAGTCAAACAAGGCTGCCCTCCCTCATGTAATTTCAGAAAACACAGGGAGTCGTAAATTAAGAGTGAAGAAATTACAAAAGAACAAAAGAATAAAAACAGAAGCCTAACTAAAAGGTATTTGACAGATTAGAGCAGTAGTTCTCAACCTTCTTAACTCTGCAACCCGTTTACACAGGTCCTCATGTTGTGGTGACCCCAAACCATAAAATTATCTTCATTGCTACTTCCTAACTATCATTTTGCTGTTATGAATCATAATGTAAATATCTATGTATCTTCTGGTGGTCTTGCGTGACCCTGGTGAAAGGGCTCTTTGACCCTAAAAGGATCACACATAACCCACGGGTTGAGAACCAACTGCTGGACAAGAAATCTGTGGTGTTAAGAAAACCAAAAATTACCTTCTCAGCTTCTCCCTCGGGTCTGTGGCTGAGCACGTGATGCTTCAGTTCTGTGACTCTGTCCGGCTACTGCGCTGACAGCACTGGCGTTCTTCTCAGGGTTCCCGCTGGGCTAAGGTCTCCTGCAGAGCCGCAGATGCGCAGAGAACACTGACTTCACCTCCTATGAGCTGTGCTCTTGCTTCTCTGCCCCTGCCGCTCGTGGCCTAGACTTAATAGAAAGCCTAGCCATGTCCCCACTTGGTAGAACGTTGGCTATAGACCTGTCATCCATGCCTTTATTACACTAAACACGGCTCCTAGTTTTTTTCAGGGTGTATATTATAAAGGGATGTTGGGAGTTTAAAAAAATGGCCTTGTGAGTTCATTTTTGTGATGTCGGACACTTACAGATCTGTGTCTTTAACCACCTCTGCTTCCCTGAAGTGAAGTCTATGTAACTGTCATGAGGCATCTTGAATATGGTTTTAAATTTTTAGAATGTGTTTGTGTGTTATGTGCAGGGTGAGCCTGTGCTAAAGGATCCCGTTCTTCCCTCTAGTACGTGGGGGGGCGGGTCCTCGGCCTTGGCAGCAGGCTTATCCGCTGAGCCAGCTCACCGGCCCTGTGAGTTCTTGTTAGGCATTTTTTTTACCTGTGCAAAATTGGTCTATAATTTGTGTATGTTCCTGTGTCCAACCTGGTATCTGAAGAATACTGGTTTCTTAAGGAGTTTGGTAATGTTCCTGCCTACCCTGTTTTATGGAACAATTTGAGAAGTATTGGTCCTTGGCTCTTATGTTAAAAGTCTGGTCAAATTCACCAGTGAATCTATCTGAGCATATTTTTTTTTTTGAGTCAGGAGACTTTTTATTTCTATACCAACATCACCACTTACTATAGATTACTTTAAATTATTTACCTCATCCAGGTTTAATGTTGGCAGTCACATGCAATAGAAATTTTTTATTCAAAAAGAAAACTCACAATCCTTAGATTTTCCAGCTTGGCGGCCTGCATGGACTACACGTGTTTTGCTGCCTCCATTCCTTCCTTCTGCTGTGATGTAATTAATAAAATTAGATGTGTGATAGACGTTTCATGTCTAATTTACTTAACTGGGTCTTTATCCTTTTCGTTTGGTTTGGTTTAAGGTTTGTCAATGTTGCTCATCTTTTCAAAGAACAGCTCTCCTTTTCCTTGATTCTTTGTTTTGTCAAAATGTCCACATTGCTGGTTTCTGCCCTGGTGCACTTGTCTAATCTTGGTTTAACTCTTCATCTTCACCCAAGGCCATGAGGTGCATCAGTGAGCTGCTTATTTAGAATTTTGTGGGTTTTTTAAAGACATGTGTGTGTCTGTACACACACTCACACACACCCACATCTACCTGTGGGAGTTACAGGACGACCTGAAGGGCAGTCAGGTCTTTTGAGCACATGGGTCCTGGGGACTGAGTCGACTGATGCCTCCTGCCTGTTAGCCTTTTCCTTAAGGAAGCACTCAGAGCTAGAAATGCTCTGAAAACCACGCCCTTGTGAGCCGGCTGACCAAGTTTGCTGTGTTTCTTTCCACTTGCTTCTCAGAGTTTGATTTCCTTCCTTCTTTTTTGCCCCTCATTCACCTGCCTGTCACCCAGAGGTGTATGTGCTGTGTGGCCCCTGAGTGTGTGAATATTCTAGTTTCTCCTGCTAATTTATAACTTGATACAAAACAAGGAATTTTTAAAATTTTCTATATTTGTAAAGGCTTGCCTTGTGTCCTAATATCAACTCTATTTTAAATTATTTCAGGAGTGGTAGAATTCAGTTTAATTAAAAACAAAATTTCCTACTTATTTTTAAAATACCTAAAAACTTAAAGAAAAACATCGCACCATACAAAACTTCTTAACAAACAAAATAAGACAAGAAACCTAAAAGGTCGGAAAGAGGCTTATGTTGCCTCGGTAAAGGTCAGTCCCTTCCTGAATTAGTTTCAATGCACTGTCCATGCCTCTCTCTCTCCACACAGCAGCACTGGGCCATTGGTGGTGGAGGAGCTGAGCCCTCCCCACTCTCTCCAGAGGTCGGCTAAGCATGCCCTGGAGAGCTACTGGGGGCCTCATCAACCAGCCAATTCTAGAAGTAGCAGAATACGAGGGAAGTGTACAAAAATCAATATCATCCCATAAACACGTTATAAACAGCCCGAAAACCTAATGAGAAACAGACAGCCCATTCCCAAAGCAACACGAGTATCAAACGCCTGAGAAACCCACGTACGTTCTCTCTTCAAGCCTCAAACGCCGCACTTTACATTCAAATTGTATAAAGAAAATACAAACCTTTAACGTGGGAAAGACTTGAATAAATAACGAGACAGGACTCCGGGCTTAAGACTAAATGCAGAAGAGACCACAGCGCTTCCCCCATTTAATTTATAGACTGAATGCAGTTCCAGGCAAAATATCACCAAAGCCATTACAGAACTTGATAAAAATGGTTTTTAAATTTGTATAGGAAAATAAATGGGCAAAACTATCAGAGAACGAGGATGCAGTACGCATGAGGAAGCCACAGGCGCTGGCAGGTCTTAAAACTCGGCATAAAACAACGATGGCCAGGCTGTAAAGCAACCGAGGGACACATTGGGAAGACGGTACAATTTAACAAACTCAACAGGAATAGACCAGATCACAGTACGAAAGTGCAGACCACAGGATGAGTCAACCCTTGGAGGCAAAAACCTCCTTCAAAACCTGCTTAGCCCAGGATAGACAGAAGGGCTCCCTCCCCCTCCCCCCACCTCTCTCTCTCCCTGCTTTCATTTTAATAAGAGAGACATCAGAAAATGTCAAAGGGACAAGATGGCTATTTCCTGATACTGAGGGGAAAGCAGGCTTTCCTATTCAAATTTCACAAGGTCCATCTCAAGTCCTCCATTCCTGAAGCACTTACAGTCAAAGGCACGCGGAGGCAGAGGATTAAACCACAGTGTTCTCTAATTGTGCTGTTGTGTGAGGTAGGGAGGCTGTGCCCACACATCTGCCTGCTCTGTCGCACCTTTCGGCAGGCACTCAAACGACCATAGGGCCTTCCCACACACTGTAGCTCCCAGAGAACCCACAGGAGATCACATGACTAAGCTTCATTCTGCTCCATCCATCCAAGCCTTCTTCTATCATGGATGATGGATGGGTCAGGTGGGAAGCCATTGCCAGCATGAGAAGAAGCCCACGATTAATGAAGGATTTAATAACAACGGTGAGGGCTGGACCTAAGGTGACACTTGGTCAAAAGCTCCATTGCACACCATGTGAAGTCACCCTGAGTGCCATCAGGAACCATGGCATCTTAACATAGTACGCCGGTCAGTAAACTGGCTCAGGATCTCACGGTGGTGCCCAGAAAGGTAAACAGCAGAGATGGACAGGGGCTGGTTAAAGGGGGCCTGGGATGGATCCCACACCCGTGAAGCTTCTAGGCAGTACACGAGCCCATGTGTTTGGGGGCGGGCTCAACCCCACTACTGCATAGGGAAGAGGGGAGGGAGGTCGGCAGGCAGTCTTTGAAAACAAAGCCAAGTGAGAAATAAACAGATACCTCAGAATCCTCTTTATCTCAGAGCTCAGCTCTGTGCATGAGGCCATTTTGCCCAGTTATCAGGACAGGCTGATTACAGAGCCCAGACTCATTTGCCTGAAGATAATTGCCTCAATTCTCCACTTCACTCTGCACATATAGAAAGAGTCCCAGTCTACTGCGGCCTCAGTGACTAGACATGTAAAATTGGTCTAATCATAGTTTGAAGAGCTCAAACTGAAAGGATTCTATGAGCTCCAGCCTGAACCATGACACCACTCAGGGCTTCTTCCCTCTGGCTGGAGGCTCACCCACTCCCTGACTCCCTCCCCAGGTCTGAAGGGTGACTCAGAACCTCAGGCAAAGGAGGTTCTCGGTCCATGGTGGCTGGAGAGGGAAGTGAGACGCTCTGGAAAGCAGAGCTCAGAGTAAAAAGCCCTTGGGGTAGCCAGGTTCAGAGCAGCCAGTAGTGTCTCCACCCCAAGATGCCAGTTCTAGGTAGAAGCTAAGGCAGAAGACGTCCAAGACCACGAGAAGCACCTGGACTAGTCTTACACACAGAGAGCTCAGCTGCAGCAGATGAGGAGAGAACTCTAAATCCAGGCTGGGAAGCGGGCAAAGCCCACTTCTGACCTCTACAGCACCAAACAAGGCTCAGAGCCCAGAAAGGCCAACCTCCAGGACCAAACAGAACCAACAAGGACACACGCTTCTGAGGGCCTGGGCATCGGGCTCTATGAGGGGAGGACCTACGGGCTTTCTCTGGCTCCCGAGTGTAGAAATATCTCATTCCACAAAGAGGGACAGGCAGAAGGAATTCTGCTATGTGTATGTGTTTATGGGCATAGAGTGGAGGGCAAGAAAAGGAGGGTTGATGGCTTCAGCCCTGATCCCCTCTTACCCGCAACAAGAACAACACAGATAAACCAATGATGGTCAGGACAGAACCCAGACACATCCTAAAGAAACCCCTCCCCCTTGTTTCCTTTTAGCTTTGGCTGGCCTTTCCTTCTCCTAAATTACAAAACCAGGAGCTTGGGGTTTTCACCATTTCTACTGGTGAGAGTCAACTGAGATCAGTGTGGTCTGAGTAACAGCAAAATAGCACTTGGAGAGACGAACCACATGTTCCCCACGTTGCCCAGTCCCCTTGGGGAATGGGAGGGAGGGGCCTATGCCAAGTTCCAGTGGGGTTGAGCCTTTCTGGTTGATTGCCACGGTGAGGAGTAGGGAATATCTCAAAGTCCCTCAATTCATTTCTCTCCAAAGGAAAGTTTGACTGTCTTAAAAGTCATGTTCGGGAGCGATTGTGGCTGCTGACCAGGCAAGGCAGAACCCAGCCTGTACTGTAGGTCTGGTTTCTGTAAGACCTGTGTCCCCAGACCCATGTGACTCACTGGTTCCCAGCGTGTTGCTCTGCACACACAGCAGGTAGACTGGGGGCAAGTCTCTGTTTGAAAAGCAAAAATAGACAAAAACAAAACAAAAAACAAAAAACAAAAACCCAAAAAACAAAACAAAACAAAAAAACCCTCACAATGTAGAAGTCTGAGTAGGTTTTAAAGACAAAGGTGATGGCAAAGATCAGCACTGGCCCCAGACGCTGGACGGACTTTACCTGTGACCTCACAGGGATTCGTGTTGCTCGATGGCAGGTGCTGTCCATTCTCACTGACTTCAATCTTCCCACCATGCCAGGAACAGTGTCTAGGTCATAAAAGTGGCTCAATTCAAGATCACTAAATAGCCAATCTCATCTGTAATTTCCGAGACAACTCTAGGAGGGAGGCCCAGAAGGCCGATGTAATTAATAGATGGGCCTGACTGATGCCTTTGCTCTAGAAGTGAGTGAGCCGGGCTGGCCAGCCAAGGTTTTCAGGAGCTCCAGAACAGGCCCTGGGCCACTTTCAGCTACCTGGGTTGACTCAAACACTCCCTCCTGTCAGAGTCTTCTGAAACGGAGGCAGACTGGAGGCTTGAGTAAACCCCACCCCCACCCCCACAGCCCTGGGGCAGGGCAACTAGAGAGGGCTGCAGTCAACCTTGTCCTAGCTCTAGCAGCTTCAAGAGCACCATGGAAACGTCTCGATTAGCACGTGGTCATCTGTGCTTTGACCTAGCATAGCTTCTGATGAAGAGTCCATTCTATTTCAGAGCCCTAATTGCTAGACTATCCCTCTTTGGGCTGAAGCCTATGTGTACACAGCACCCAGAGGTCCTCATTTTGCCCCCTGGAGCTATGTGAAACCCTCATAAGCCTTTCTCATATGGCAAACCCTTAGGGAGCTCAAGACAATCTTCTTCACAATACATCCAAGTAGGAGTCCTTCTGTATGATTCTGTAACCAACTGGAAAGTGCTTTCCTGTCCGGCTGGTCTAGGAGCTCCTTCTGGAAGCCTGAAGGTAATACATGACCACACTTCATTTACCAGCAGTCACAGAGAACCCCTTGTACCTCAGCTGGTAACAATCAAGGTCGTTCATCTCCTACTTGGTCCCTTTTGAAATTCACTCTGGAGCAAGCACTTTTTAAAGTCACGCACGTAATGCATTTTAAAGAGCATTTCCTGTGCAGATCCATTTGCTCGACCTCCGCACTAAGTGCGAGATGTAACTGTCTTTCAGTACAGCCCCGTTTGTCCTCCCGGAGTCGGACTGTTCAGTACAGCCCCGTTTGTCCTCCCGGAGTCGGACTGTTCAGTACAGCCCCGTTTGTCCTCCCGGAGTCGGACTGTTCAGTACAGCCCCGTTTGTCCCTCCCGGAGTCGGACTGTTCAGTACAGCCCCGTTTGTCCCTCCCGGAGTCGGACTGTTCAGTACAGCCCCGTTTGTCCCTCCCGGAGTCGGACTGTTCAGTACAGCCCCGTTTGTCCTCCCGGAGTCGGACTGTTCAGTACAGCCCCGTTTGTCCTCCCGGAGTCGGACTGTTCAGTACAGCCCCGTTTGTCCCTCCCGGAGTCGGACTGTTCAGTACAGCCCCGTTTGTCCCTCCCGGAGTCGGACTGTTCAGTACAGCCCCGTTTGTCCTCCCGGAGTCGGACTGTTCAGTACAGCCCCGTTTGTCCTCCCGGAGTCGGACTGTTCAGTACAGCCCCGTTTGTCCCTCCCGGAGTCGGACTGTTCAGTACAGCCCCGTTTGTCCCTCCCGGAGTCGGGGCTGTTCAGTACAGCCCCGTTTGTCCTCCCGGAGTCGGACTGTTCAGTACAGCCCCGTTTGTCCCTCCCGGAGTCGGACTGTTCAGTACAGCCCCGTTTGTCCTCCCGGAGTCGGACTGTTCAGTACAGCCCCGTTTGTCCTCCCGGAGTCGGACTGTTCAGTACAGCCCCGTTTGTCCTCCCGGAGTCGGACTGTTCAGTACAGCCCCGTTTGTCCCTCCCGGAGTCGGACTGTTCAGTACAGCCCCGTTTGTCCCTCCCGGAGTCGGGGCTGTTCAGTACAGCCCCGTTTGTCCCTCCCGGAGTCGGACTGTTCAGTACAGCCCCGTTTGTCCTCCCGGAGTCGGGGCTGTTCAGTACAGCCCCGTTTGTCCCTCCCGGAGTCGGACTGTTCAGTACAGCCCCGTTTGTCCCTCCCGGAGTCGGACTGTTCAGTACAGCCCCGTTTGTCCTCCCGGAGTCGGGGCTGTTCAGTACAGCCCCGTTTGTCCTCCCGGAGTCGGGGCTGTTCAGTACAGCCCCGTTTGTCCCTCCCGGAGTCGGACTGTTCAGTACAGCCCCGTTTGTCCCTCCCGGAGTCGGACTGTTCAGTACAGCCCCGTTTGTCCCTCCCGGAGTCGGGGCTGTTCAGTACAGCCCCGTTTGTCCCTCCCGGAGTCGGGGCTGTTCAGTACAGCCCCGTTTGTCCTCCCGGAGTCGGACTGTTCAGTACAGCCCCGTTTGTCCCTCCCGGAGTCGGGGCTGTTCAGTACAGCCCCGTTTGTCCCTCCCGGAGTCGGGACTGTTCAGTACAGCCCCGTTTGTCCCTCCCGGAGTCGGGACTGTTCAGTACAGCCCCGTTTGTCCCTCCCGGAGTCGGGGCTGTTCAGTACAGCCCCGTTTGTCCCTCCCGGAGTCGGGGCTGTTCAGTACAGCCCCGTTTGTTCCTCCCGGAGTCGGGGCTGTTCAGTACAGCCCCGTTTGTTCCTCCCGGAGTCGGGGCTGTTCAGTACAGCCCCGTTTGTTCCTCCTGGAGTCGGGGCTAAAATGAATTTGTAACCATACATCTGAATGGGGCTTGAAAATGTGTGTTTTTTTTTAAATGTCTGTAGGCTGATTAAAATGCATCTTGCAAAGAAAGAGCAACGCTAATGCAGAATCCTAGTCCAAAATGTGTATTATGTAATGCATATTTTTTAATAATTCGGGCAGTAACCGTGTTTCTGTATCAGTGGATGGGCTCTGGGCTGCCATGGCTATCATAGGCATAAAACTTTCCCCCTGAAAAACAAGGCACTTTCCTACACACACTAAAAGCCATCAGCCCCTCACTGCTGGCAGCTGGCATCAGTTCCCATCGAATGGGCATTTGCCAACGCCCATGTCCCCCTTCCTCTCCATGTGCCCTAAAATTGGCTAGACCAATGTCTTTGTGCTCCATACGATGTCGGCAGAACTGTTTTAACTGAAATAGATAAATAAATAAAAAATAACGTAGGGTATGGGAGTGGTCATAGCCCTCAGACACCCCCATCTGTCAGGGTGGAAAGGCAGAGATCAGGACCTGAGATCCCAACACCACAACCCCGAGCAGGGGCTCAGGAGTCTCAGGAACCCCACTCGTCAGCAGGGCAGACTGGATCACAGCCACACTTGTTTATGAGCATTGCTCACCCAATCCCACTCTTAACACAACAGCATTTAAGGCTATACAAGAACTCCTAGACCACAAGATGCAGGACCAACAGTCAAGATACAGGGATACAATCTTCAGCCATGCAGAGTGGCTGGGACCTATGTCCGTAACACTGCCTCTGGGAGCTTCAACGCAGCCTGGTGCTGAGGTCAAGTGTGAGAGTCTAAGTGACCTAGGGCCAGCACCAGTGTCACGACATTAAGAAGGAACCCTGGGGGAGCAGTTTGGAGAGGCAGCAGCACCTCTATGACTCTTCACATGAACTCAAGGGAAAAAACAGTCCAACATGGGACATGTGTCCCACATAAAAAACACAAAACAACAAAAACCCTGCCAGGACTTCACCCCCCACCCCCAACACAGCTCCGCTAGTATATGTTTTAAAGAAAGGCACTCGATATTTAACAAGGCAAGAGGCAAGATAAACAAGCCCCACACCCACTTACCACAGGGCTCCATCCCCTTCTGGACCTACCTGAGTCCATCAGCTTTACCAGCGGTCAGGAGCAAGCAGGTCTTTTAACCTTGGCCTTCCGAGTCCAACGGCACGATCCAGTGGTCTTTGGCCGCCCCCTAGCCATGATGCTCTGGCTGACGCACCTGTTTTTCTCGTGTAGCGTAAGCTAGATGAAGTATCGATGCTGGAAGAATGCGCTGGTTAAGATACATTAACCCCCTCAAGACCCCTTTCCCTAATCCAAGACCTGCTCGGTCTTCAGCACCTAGAACAGAGCTCCGCGTGTGCCGGGAACTCAAGTGTGTTGGTTGAACCCGCTCAGCTGAAATGTATCAGAATCCGAGCTCAATGACTACCCTAAAAATCCACGCGGAGAGCAGCAGTTGAAGGGACTTCTCATGGCTACTCAGCTTCCTATGGTCTTTCAGCACACCTCAGTGGAACAGTGTTCTCCATGTGCTGACTATTGGCTTGCAAATTCCTACCTCTACAGCCGCGGCGGGAGGTGGGGGGGGGCTTGTCAACGGGTTTCATACCTTCTTGGAAGCCGCTCTAATTACCATTACTTTAACAGCCCCGACGAAAGTAGCCATCTTTGTTATAATTAGTGTTTACATGAGGTTCCGATCCTCAAGCATTCAAGCTCTTCGGTCATTAACATTCATTCCCGTATGGACCCTCATTCCCCTGAATATTTACAATTTTGCCTTCTGGTTTTCAGTTATTTGGTGGCTATGCTCATGGAGAAAAAGTTGAGGAATGGGGACAAATCCCCGTGGGAATCTACACTTGGCGTTTAATATCCGCTAACCTGTAGCTATCTCACTCCCTTCGCTCGCTAGACCTCGATATCTGTCCCCCCCACTCTCGATGCTTTGGCCAAATCTTCTCAAACAAGGTTCCCGCCTGCCACCTGCCGGCCTACTAAGGTCTGCGCCATGAGCTCTGCGCCACCGCAACAGCTCGCGGGGAGGCACTCCCGCCCCCAAACACCTCCCTACTGCACATGCCCGGCAGAAGTCCGCGCAACTTTATAGGGCCTCATTGCCCCGTCTCTCCTCAGTCTCCTCTATCCTCTCCCTGACGAGAGGACTGGAGGAGGCACCTCTCCGAGTCTTAGACTTCAGTCTGAGACTTAGTGAGAGGAGCCCCGAGGAGACAACCCTTCTCTCTTCTTTACCTGTTCTTTTCTTTTACTTACAGACGCAAGCTGAGGCGCGGAGCTTTAGAAAGTTCGCAGTGGTTGGAAGGTAGGTGCATTCCTTCATTTTGCCCCGAGGTGAGACTGGGGTTTCCGGACCCCAGCCTCTCACCTCATAAGGTTCATCCTTTTCGGCTCCAGCAGTCCTTGCGCAGTGGGGCCACTCTCTGCAGAGCCAGAGGGTGAGTCGGCTTCTTGGTGAGCGCCTAAGAGAATGGATCGCAGGTCCCGGGCTCATCAGTGGCGCCGAGCTCGCCATAATTACAACGACCTGTGCCCGCCCATAGGCCGCCGGGCTGCTACCGCTCTCCTCTGGCTCTCCTGCTCCATCGCTCTCCTCCGCGCCCTAGCCTCTTCCAACGCCCGCGCCCAGCAGCGGGCTGCCCAGCGCCGGAGCTTCCTTAACGCCCACCACCGCTCCGCTGCCGCTGCAGCTGCCGCACAGGTACTCCCCGAGTCCTCTGAATCCGAATCTGATCACGAGCACGAGGAGGCTGAGCCTGAGCTGGCCCGCCCCGAGTGCCTAGAGTACGATCAGGACGACTACGAGACCGAGACCGATTCTGAGACCGAGCCTGAGTCCGATATCCAGTCCGAGACCGAATTCGAGACCGAGCCTGAGACCGAGCCTGAGACCGCCCCTACAACTGAGCCTGAGACCGAACCAGAGGACGAGCGCGGCCCCCGGGGCGCCACCTTCAACCAGTCACTCACTCAGCGTCTGCACGCTCTGAAGTTGCAGAGCGCCGACGCCTCCCCGAGACGTGCGCAGCCCACCACTCAGGAGCCTGAGAGCGCAAGCGAGGGGGAGGAGCCCCAGCGCGAGCCCTTAGACGAGGATCCTCGGGACCCCGAGGAGTCAGAGGAGCGCAGGGAGGCGAACAGGCAGCCCCGCCGCTGCAAGACCAGGAGGCCAGCCCGCCGTCGCGACCAGTCCCCGGAGTCCCCTCCCAGAAAGGGGCCCATCCCCATCCGGCGTCACTAATGGGTGACTCCGTCCAGATTCTCCTTGTTTTCATGGATAAAGGTTAGTTGCCCTGACCAAACTGGGGACCCTGAGACAGTAGGGTGGGAGGAAAAAGACAGATGGGAGGCAAAGTGGGAAGGGAGCGGTGTCCATTAATCAGCCCCAAATGCACCCCCGAAAAGGAGAGAGGGTTCTTCAAATCTCTCCAGGGCACCCAGGGGCGCTCCGGAGGCCAAGGGTTTGTTGGATGGCGAGGCTTTCCTGGAGCCTCGCTGGAGACAACCTGAGGTCCCGGAGCTGGCACCTGGTGCGCCAACACTGAATTCGGTGTGCCACACTGAATTCCCAGCGCGCCCCAGGTTTGGAGTCGCACACATAAACAGCAAAGGTAAGTCATTTGTTTTTTCTACGTTCCTTCCCTTCATCCTAGAGAGGTTAGTCTTCAGCAACGAAGTTGGCTTTAGGTGGCCCAAAGGGCTCGGTATGGAGGTGCACGCGCCAACTTTGGCGATCCGAGACTGCTGCGCCACAGCTACACTATTGCAATGCGCAGAAAGTAAAATGCGTTTGGGATTGGGGACTCAGGAGCCTAAGTCGCACGTGGCATTCAGCCGGCGCGGAGCCTGGAAATCGGGTACCGGCATGGCCAATTTGGGGCCGCGGGACCCTGGAGCCAGTGCCCCCCACGCCGTGCAAGTAGTCATAGCTAACACCGCCCTCATCTCTGGAGTTACGAGAAGACCAGAGATCGTGAAATGGGCGCGCGCACCTCTTCCGTGCGTCCTAAAGCCAACCTTCCCGCGCAGATAGGAGTTTCTTGATAATGAATAGTGCTTGGAGGACACTCGGTGGAGGTATAGGGACCTTTAAGGGTGCCCTTCTGAGCTACCTGAGTTGGCAGGACGGCTAGGATCACATCGGGGTATTGCGCAGCTGGTTAGGCGGATCCGACTTGTCCGGAGAGGTCCGGGACTATGCGCCTAGGCCCTAGAGGCAGGAGAGAAGGAATGAGAGCCGTATCAAGTGATCTTGGGCGTAAAGGCAAAGCGGACTAAGGCGCAGGCTGAGTAAGGGGGTCGTAGCTATCACTTTGACACCTTCAAAGGTGTCCGCAAAGATCGTGGCGTTTCCCAAGCTGGGAAGATGTCGGATCCTGCACTTAGGACTGAGAGGTGGCAGGGAGGATGCGTTACAGCCATTTTGGCCACCTTCAGCTCGGGTGGGGCTGTATTTGGTATCTGTAACCTGAGGGGGAGGGGAGATCGCCGGTGATCTGCCCCAGAGCCAAGCACGTAACACACCTTGTAATGCTTTCCCCTCCAGCCTTGGGCGGAAAGGCTGATCTTAAGTAAAACGCACCTACTGTATCTCACCCATTTAGAAACTTTTTTTTAAGTGTGCGCGGCTGGTCTTGCGGCGGCTTGAGATATTTTGATGGGATGATTTGGGAAATCTGCTTAAGAAAAGCAGTTTCAAGGCCTGAAATCAAAGACGGCTGAGCTCCTGAGCTCCTAAGAGGAGAATGGTGCTAGAAGGAACACATTACGCAGTATCCTTCCAGGACCTACCCTCTTTCTTGGGATGGCGTCGCAGCCCCCAGAACTTAAGTGAGGGTGGGCTGTGCGCACTGCGGCTAATTGCGTCTTTGAACAGCGAGAAGCAGTTTGTTAGCAGTAGGTAGAGGATGAGCGGGCAGTCTGCAGAAAGGAAGGGGGGGGGGGGGCTTTTGGGTTGAAAGCGTGAAATTGCCTAAGTGAAACATCTAAGTTAAAATGCTCAGCAACATAAACGATGATGGTGACGTTTTCTTGACATTAGGTGCCATTTTGTCTTGTGATTATTAGTAGCCTGAGTTTACCAAGCAACAGGTTTCTAGTTAACAGGTGGAGAAGCCGTTCTTTTCAGCAGTTAGATTTTTCATTAGCTAAATTAGCATGCTGCCTTGTTGCTGGGATAAATAAAAATTTAAAAGTGTCTCTTGTTCCTATAACCCCCACCTCACGTTGCTCTTTTAGAAGCCCAGAGCCTGGCATGGTGACGCACAACTCTAATCCCAGTGGGGGTCGGGTGGGGATGGGGTGGATCTCTGTGCGTTCAAGGCCAGCCTGCTCTACAGAGCAGGGCCAGGACTGCACAGAGAAACCGTGTCTCGGGGAAAAAAAAACAAACAAAAAACCCCAAACCAAACAAAACAAAATAAACAGCAAAACAACAGTAACAACCAAAGAAGCCCAAGTGAGCCGCGTTCCACACTCGGGGCATTCAAACAGGAAGGCGAATTTTGCTATCTTAGTAACCTTCCACTCTCTACCTGAGTCACGGCGGCCTTAGCCCAGTCAGCTACCCACCCACCCGCACTACGCTCCCTCTCAGCACCTCCCCCTCCTTAGCACTATTCTGACTCCAGGTGAAAAAAACCCCAGCGGGCTATATACTAGCACACCACCCTTGGGAAAGCCCCACCACCCCACAAGAGGTTTTGGTAAAACGTGCGTTCCAAGACCGTTTTCTGTGAAATAGTTAATTCACTAACACTAACTAGGCTCAGGACTTTCCTTTTCCAGGGGCTTTTCTAGCAGGTCCTCAAACCTCCCTTACTGGCCCTTTGTCTCACCCTGTTAAAGCGGGGTTAGCATTTGAATGGACTGGCTAGCCCTTTCCCGTCCTAGGTAGATTGGCTGAGGGAGATGCACCCTGGGACAAGCAGATCAGGGTGGGGGTGGTGGCAAAGCTAGTTACACTGCTTGCACGCCACAACCTTTAGGATCTTTTGCTGCACTAATCATTTGCCTAATGGGAAAACTTCCTTCTGTGGGGGAAGGGTGCGCTTATTGAATTTCTTTTAGGTGAATTTCTTTTAAATTTTGTGGCAGTGTTCAAATACTGTGTGGTGGCAAAACCCAGATGTATTTTTTAGTTTATCAATAAAACTCTTTAACTATATTTGTGAGAATTGGAGAATGAGATGGGAGTGTGTAAACTCCAGAATTGATTTTTAAGTGTTTGCTTGTTTGTTTGTTTGCTTTTTTTATGTGCCTGAAGCCTTTTATCTTCTGGAATTGTTTACAACCTTTGACTCTTTAGCCTACATTTTAGCAGCTGTGTTCTGTTAACAAGAAACTTGAAACATCAGAACTGGTAAGAATAAAGGTTTTTTTTTTGTTTTTTTGGTTTTTTTTTTTTTTTTGGATTTACTTAATTTCTCCTTTTGTCATGGTCTAAAAGAAAAAGAGGATGAGGAAACTGAGCAGAGACCACGGTGTGGGGGCAAGCAGGACAGCAGCCCATCACAAAAGCAAGTCATGATAATCAATTAATTGTTCAGGGCCAGAGACCATCGATGTCACTCTCATTTGCCCTCTAAAGTACCACTCAGTACCGAGATGAGAGACTCAAGCCATACCTTTCATCCCACGCTGCACATGAGGAATGGAATGCCCTGTTTCGGGGTTTTGGCACTAATTAACCTCTCCCGCACCCAGACAGGGCAGCAGAATGAGACAAAAGGCACAAGATACTGGTTAAGCCCAGTTGACTGCCTCAGTCTTCCCTCACACCCCTCTGCCTCAGTTTCTTCTAAAATGCACTAGCAGAACAAAATGGTTTTCTGGTTTAAGAAGTGGAGCCGCGCCTTGAGCTCTAGCGTTGCTCTCGGATCTCAAACATTGGCTAAATAAAAAGCACTGACTGAAGAAGTGTGTTGTGTTGTCTGATCTCAGCTCTGGCAAACGCTCTACGAGGGCTTGTAGAGAATGTATGACTCACTGTGTCAGGGTGGGAGGGTGAGGGGGGAAGAGCACCTAACAATGTCGAATGTTCCAATCCCCCCCAACTCCCTGTGGTTAGTCTCTAGAAAGAACCTTCCAGAACCCAGTTAGTACAAGCCCATTAGAGATGCTCGCTATGAAGTAAGGGGGGCAGCCAACTGACAGTGCAGGTTAAGTAATGGCTTAGAGACTCTAGATAGTTGGGATACAAGAAATGTTTCACCTCCTACCCATTATCACCCCCCTCTCAGGAGCTATTCTCCAGCAATTTCTCTAGTGGTCCCTGCCTGTCTCCAGTTTTAGTGCTCACATAATCTTTTTTATATGCTTCAAGACCTGGTAATAGCTAAGTTCACCCTCATACGCGCGCGCGCGCACACACACACACACACACACCACAAACATGCATACACATATCACACACATGCACATACTGATACAAACACACCAGACATCCATACTTACATCCCACAGACAGCACACAAACACACCCCACAATCATGCATACATATACCAGACACATGCACCTACTCATCCACACACACCACAGACACTCATGCTCACACCCCAGAGGCCACACACACGCACACACTCATCCACACACAAATACCATACCACATACCACTCATCCACACAAACATACCACACCCACATTCATACACACAAGCACACACCCACTCATACACACCAGATACAAACACATCCACCCACACACACGTGCACCACACTCATATAGTACACATTAGACACACACACAAACACACCCACACTCATACATACCACACACAAACATCCCCACACTCATAGGCACACCACACACACATACACACACACATACACACTAGATGCACACAAACATCCCCACACTCATAGGCACACCACACACACACACACACATACACACTAGATGCACACAAA
This sequence comes from Rattus norvegicus, assembly GCF_021556685.1. NCBI lineage: Eukaryota > Metazoa > Chordata > Mammalia > Rodentia > Muridae > Rattus > Rattus norvegicus. The sequence continues at coordinate 162,854,621 of NC_141536.1, forward strand.
CATCCCCACACTCATAGGCACACCAGACACACACAAATGCCCATACTCATACACACACACACACACACAAGCATACCACACTCATATACATGCCAGACACACACGCACACACACAAGCACACCACACTCATATACATGCCAGACACACACACACACACACACACACACACAAGCACACCACACTCATATACATGCCAGACACACACAAACACACACTCATGCACACACAAGCTCACCCACACACTGGACACATACCACACTCACCCCACAGACACAAATACACATGCCAAATTTGGCTCCACTGCCTAGGGCATACAAAGCAAACACTTCTCCCCATAATTGGTTCTGTAAATTAAGTGACTTTTTATTGACCATTTATTTCATGTCTTAACTCTTTTGGGGCATTTAAGAATTTGGTCAAGTTTTACTAGTATTTATTTTCCCAAAGTCTCCTTGACAGGGAGTCCCATCCCCAGCCAGGAAGCAGGAGTATTGGCATGGGGGGGGGGGGGCATCAGAGTCCACAGTGCAGGAGTCTGCAGTGCAGAGTGATGTCACTCATTGATAGTGCTCAGCCAGCAGAAGCAGGACACCCCAGGAGAGCTGGGGAGCAGGGCGCATTGTTCCCCAGCCTCCAATGTGGCACTCCTGTGTGGTTTTCCTATGGGTTATCTTAGACGAGCAAGTTACACATAAGCAAGGGGATACAGCTGCCCCAAGGTGAGGAAGGCAAAAAAGGGCTGTGAGGTTGGTTACAGGGAGAACAAGGATAAGCTGCATCGTTCTGCTCTCCAGGCAGAGACTCTGCACAAGGGTAGAGCTTGGGGGGAAAGGGGGAGGCAAAAAGCCAACACATGTTACAGGGACTCAAAAGGACTTTGAAGAGATAGGGAAATAAAACAGTTGAGGACACAACCAAACACAGCAAGCTTCAGAGACCAGGCAGGACATCGCCTCAATGTTAGGAAGAGTCTTTTCAATAGCCAAAGACTAATGAGGATTTCAGATCAGTCACCCTTGAAGTCACTGCCCCTGCGGTCTTACAGACCTAGCTGGGAATCTCAATTTCACCTCTACGGAACGGAGTTCTGATAAGAACACCTCAAATTCATTAACCAAAGTGAGAGGAGCAGGAATGCAGACCTAGAGTCCACAGGTTTCTCCCTCCCCCAGGCAAGGCCCGGCTGACTGTCCTGGCTTAAGCATCTGTTTCAATCAGACTTCATTAGGGACATTTGCTTTGGATAATTGAGGTTGTGTGAAGAGGTGAGCGACACAACCCCCTTTAAATTCAAACAGCATTCAGGCCCTGAAGCCCCCTGGGTGCCTAGAATTTCCACCATTAGTCACAGAAATCCTACATAGCCTTTCTGTTGAAACCCAACTGCTTTCCTGAATCCAAGCTCCCACTCCTTCCACCCCAGCCCCGCCCACCCACCCCCCACCCCCTACCCCCTACCCTGGCCTCACCCCCTACCCCTCTGGTAGACACCTTCCCCTGGTTGTTTCTCTCATCTGGAACAGGTACATCTCCCTCAGTGGCCTCAGCTATATTCTCAGCTGTGCTACACAAAGAAACCAGAGCAAAATATGGACACCTTGTGCAGGCGCAGGTGGCAGGAACATGGCTCTTGTTAAAGGCACAATTTGGTGAACCTTCCTCAAAGAAAGCCATTGAGACCAAGCCACTGCTAAGCCTGCGGGAGGGGCCCAACCGACCCCATGTCCCGGGGTTTTCATCCAGAGTTAACCAGCTGTATTCATGAATATCATTTCATCCCCCTAACATGTGCCCCACATCAGCCCCTAATCCAATATCTTGCCCTCTCTGTTAGGGAGATCTTCCCTTTAATTAGCATTTGCCTAAAGCAGGCCAGCCACACAACAGTCCCTTCTGCAGAGAGCAGGAAGCTGCTGCTGCTGCTGCTGCTGCTGCTGCCTCCACAGGCCAAGGCTGGCAGAGAGGATGGTGGGGAGGGGGGAGGGGACCGGCTGCAGCAGTCTTAATTGAACAGTAATTAATTGAGCAGCTTCAAAGTCTTATTGCTACTCAGGGAAACACTCAGGAAACCTTTGTCACTGGGAGGCTGAGCAACTCAGTGATTGCCTGAATTCTTTTCCTAGCTTCTCTTTCCCTGCACCTGTTTCCTTTGCCTGGAAATTAATGGTACACATGGACCACATGCAGAGAAGGCTCCCCATTAGGCTGCCCCATCCCCAAAGCTACAAGCCAAAAGGAACCTTCCTGCCAATTGTCTTGCTATTCCTAGCCTCTGTGCCCCCACCCTCACCCCACCCCCGCCGCCACCATCTTGCTCACTCCACCCTCTCTTCTTCCTAAGAGACCTTATCCTACTTGGCTTTCTCTTTTGTGGCTACAGAGATAAATCAAAACAGTTAAGAAGATGCTACTTGAGATATGTGATTGGGCCTTGGGCTTTTGACAGAAAACAACCTCCCCTCCAACCCTCCCAAAAAAACCAAAAAGCAACCCTAAAATGTAAGTATAAACACAATTGTTGACTGTTAACAAGCACCCAGCCCAGGGTATCACAGAAAAGTGGAACCACGCCTTTTTCAGTAATGAGGCTTCCTTCTGGTTGGCGTGACTGTCAAAGGTCACCCTGATATTTCTCACTTGGGCATCTGGGCCAACTGCAGTGAGCAAATTGACTCTCCTCAGAGAAGCACAGCCCAGCGGAAACAGGAATAGTTCTTACCATTCCTTTCTAATACAGAAAACCCCATTGTCCAACCGAGGCACCATCTTCCCTTACAGCCTGTCACTCTAGCACATTACCGTGTGGAGGATGGGTCAAGACCTCAAGCTTAGCTTTGGCCCTTCGTGCCTATTACTCTTTCTTTGGCACTCACTCCTTCCCCACCCACAGCTTTGCGACTCGGAGCTTATTCGCGCAGGCCTCGTTTTGCCCAGGGTTCTCAGCATCTTCCCTCCTCCCCCACCACAACCATCACGAGGAAGTCATCAGGAATAGGGACAACATCTCTTATCTTTTGCTAGGGAGCTGGTGATATGGGTGAACAAAGGTGCTTAATTCATGGACTCGGAGAATGAGCTCCGACGGGCTGTCTTCTGGCCCTCACGTGTCTTCTGACACACACACACACACACACACACACACACACACACACACACGCGCGCGCTTTCAGCATGCACGCACACACTCACCCAAGCCCGCACACGAATAAGCAGGGAGGGGGGGAAAGAGCTTTTCCTGCTGTAGAGTTATAACGTGAGACCATTAGAAACCTCACTCCTAGTAGGGTGAGGCCTCAACCCAAGTGCTCACCAACAGCCAACAGCCAACAGCAATGGCTCCTTCCCATCCGTGTCATGTGTTAAGCCAGCAAGGTCACCAACTTGAACAGGCACTAAGTGCAACCCACGGTGACTCCCAGTCAACCTGCACACTGATCACCTCCAGCTCTTACCATCCTGGGCTCCCCAAATCCTTTGGCCAGGCCATTCAGTTAGTTACCTTTTGCGATGCTTGGCTTCTCTGTGGGGCCCTTTCCAACTTGCTGCTGGTGTACAGCAAAGCCTCTGCCCTCAGCTCTGGGCATCCAACTGTCTCTGCTCAGCCACTCTAGGAGAATAAGAACACAGGGCAGGGGGATAATCAGGATCGAGTACTGAGCTCTGTCTTTCCCAGTTGGAATTTACCTTTAAACTAAGCCCCCCCCCCTTTTTCTTTTTAAAGTCTATGTAAAGACTCTCAGCTTCTGCAACTGGCGGTAATTTTGTATCAGAGGGTTATTTGGATAAACTCTGAGGACGTTGGTATTATTAATTACTATTAAGGGGGCAAGCTGTATAATATCCTGCCTCGCATAGGACAGTCACCATAGCAAAACATCACCTGACCCCAGTCCCCAGTGTGGGGCTACGCAGCCATGATGCACACACAAGGGCTGCTCCCATTTCTGGCTCTGGAGCCTGCTCTGCTCTCTCCAGCTCTTCTCCCCTTGACTACATCTCCTTCCACTGGAGAAATTTTATCTGACTCACACATTTCAAACCTTAGTAAAGCTGATGGACAATTTGAATTTTTACTTTCTACCCTTCTCCTAAACTCCAGACCTTTCCTTGCCAGAGACTGGTTGTAAAAGATCTCCCTCAACCCGCCCACCTTCCTTTCAAATCTGCCATGTCTGAAATCAAAGAAAGACTCTACCTCTGCGCCAGCCCCTCCCTGACTCTCCTCTGTAATTCCCAGTGTCTACAACCCAGGTGGAAGGTAGTCTTTGACTTCTCCGCCCTTTACAACGTTTCCACGGAGCTTCCAGGAAGCCCGTGGAACACTTAAGTCTCCTTTTTCCATTGTGTCTGGGTCTCTGCTCTAAGGGCTTCCGCTGCTGAACCTCCTTTGTGCACAGCCTTCTTTTGTTCCCTTTATCAGAATCACCCTCCATGTTGGTTTTCCCCTTTCTAAAACTTGATTCACATCTTCATCTGCCAAGAGGGTGAGAAAAAACACACCTTCCACCGTCTACTCCATTTCCTCCTCTTCACTTCCTGCCAAAAGAACCCGGATGCTGCATGGACGCCTCAGAAAGCACAACCATTTTTCTCCCTTCTTCCCTACTGCTTCTACTGGAGCAAAGGTGTCCGATCGTTTATGCAAGCAGGCCCCACACTTCCTTACATTGGACTCTTTGTTCCAGATAGGTGAAGGTGTGCCCGCTCTGCCCCGCCCCTTCTAGTCAGTCAAGACATCTTGCTATGGAAACCCATTCGAGGCGCCATTTTCTCCACCTGGTCTTTGCAACCTCCTATTGGAGGTCTTCTCTTTCCATTTTCATGCTGTTCTGTTCTTTCACAAGGAGACTGGCATGCTCTGGATGTTTCTCCCTGTCAGAGAAGCATGATATAAGGAATAACGTGGAACAAAGGATCCTTACAGATCATGACAATGTCTGAACAAAGAGAACCTGAACCCATATTTTTGATGAATGGTGCTTTGGGGATGGGTGTGAGAGGCCTGGAAAGCCCACGAGATCCGCGTGGCGGTCTCCTAGGGTCTCCAACCTCAGCGTCTACTGACCTTTCACCTTGTGCAGGGTTCAGCATCCCTGGGAAATGAACTCTGTCCATCTTGTACTGCTCGTCTGCATCGGAGCAGTATGCTCTCTCTCTCCATAGGCCTGGCTCACCACCTCCAGCCCCTGGAAAAGCCTCTCTTCGCGGTGCCTCGGCGATAGCCCTCTCTGTGAAGTGGGTTAGCCTACCGCCATTATGAGCCCAAGAGATGGTCCATGGGTGTCCCTGACCTTCCCACCTTGCCTTGGCAAGTTAGGGGATCAAAAAGCTTGATCCCCCAAGGAACTTACGGCGACCGTGGCCTTCTAGGCCTGACCGCCATACGCCCGCCCGCCAACTGCTTCCAACCAACCCAGCAAGCACAACCTCTTTGGGCGTTCCAACGCGGCGCCCCCTTTTGGACCTCCCACCCATATCCGGTTTCCGGTCTGAAGCCCCCTGCTCATTCGCCAGGAATCCTTGATTGGCGTGACCCCAGCCCAATAGCTGACCTGTCGCTGGGGTCGGAGGGGAGTGGGTTAGTGGTTGAGACCCAGTTGGCCCATTCCGTGTGTGTTCAAACCGTTTCGCCATTTTGAGTGGGGGTAGTTGGCCAAACTTTGGACCAAAGTTCAAAGTGTCCGGCATGCAGTGTGTTGAGCCGTAGAGCTGAGGTGACACGCCTTCGGGAGATCGCAGGCATTCTCTAAGGCTTCACATTGTCTGCTTTCCTGTACTCAGGGTGACCACGTGGACGCTGTTGGCAAGGGGCTGTAGTGTGCTGAGCCTGCAGTGGGAAGAGGGACATGTTAGACTTCTGAGAATTAAATCATGCCGCGGCACACCCGCATGTGTCTTTCAATATAGCCATCTGCCTGGTGCATAATTGCCGCAGCCCGCCTCATGTACCACTCCATACTCTTTCCTCAGGGTCCTGCAGGTCAGACCTGCCTACTGCCTAGCTGTACTGCAACAAAAGACAATGCCTCTCGCCATCGCCATTACCTACTGGCAAAATGACGGCGGTGTGCGCGTGCCGCGTTTGTATGCTCTGAGAGCGGCACAACAAAAGACCAAAACCCGAAAGGCAAACAAACAAAAAAACCCTCACCCCTGTCCTGAGTTCCTCTGCAGATCCCAGACCTAAAAGCATTTTGTGATTATTCGCTGAGCCCACCGGGCAACGGGACTATTTATCTCCTGCAGCTCTGAGCCCACCGCGGCACCACAAGGGGCGCGCAGCCGCGGGCTTTGTGGCCGCGCTTAATATCGTTTGGGTGGGCTGTTGCAGTTCAAAGTACAGCAAATGCTTTATGGTGCTCACAACAGAGAAGGGGATGGAAGGGGTCTGGAGAAGGGCTATCTATATAGAGGAACCGGACACGGAATCGGCAGCTGGCACTGGTGGCTGGAAGACGGGAGTCCCTGCAGCCGTTGCCACCACAGCACGGTTGGTTGGTGGGTTAAGGGCATAATCGGGTTTTCTAGTCTTTAAGACCACCCTAAATGGGCCATCAACCACACCCCAAATCTCCTTTGGCCCTTACCCAGAACACAGAAGTGCGAGCCCTGAGCTAGGGGGTCTTTCGGTAAGCCCCGGGTCCCCTCCCCTGTCTGCACGAACGCGGCAACCATGAGTACCGCCTAAGGGGGCTTTGCTTGATTTTCCGCAGTGCACTACCGAGACCTTTATTCATACTGCGTCACCACCCACATAAACAGAGCGAGCCCTGACTGCGTCACATTAGGCCACTCTAGGTGTAATGGGGATGGGGGACATTGACAGTATTTGCCGAGCCATCCCCGACAAACAGCAAACGTAAACATCAAAAAGAGAAAAAAAAACTACCCGGAGCATTTAAATAACAAATTGCGTGTTTACATTCCGCACTTCCTCACCCCCCCTCCCCTTCCGGTGGGCTCACGACCACCTGTCGCATTTTATAGTGCTTGCCTCTACCCCCTTTCCTTGTATCCTAAAGCCTCCTTTTCCTGGCTTGGAGATGAATATGGATAATTGGCCTGAGTGTAGGGTCTTTAGATAAAAGATTCGCCGCATACTAGGGTAATCTGGGGTGATAAAGCCCTCCTGCAGTCCCTCCTCCCGTCCAGAAGAATCAGATGGGGAGGGAGGCTTTCAGCTCCTGTACTCTAACAGGCCAATGCCCACGTCTTGCGTCACGTGTCCCAGCAACGCAAGAGAGCTCGCGCTCTCTCTGGCTAGAGAAAAAGCGAGGAAGAGAGACTCGGAATCAGTCCGGGAGAGAAGAGGACGGAGCTGAACGTCCCTACGAGGCCTCCGCTCATCCGCCCCCTTACCCAAAGTCGGGAGCAGCTGGCACCCGGAGCCAGCTCCCAGAGCCGGCTCAGCACTGAGACCGGCGTCCTCTGGCGGCAGAGAAAGAGTTCTACTTACGATTTTCGAGACGAATCGGCACGCTCTTGGATGCCAAGAAGGCGGAGCTAAAGTAGACCAAAGTAAGAAGAGAGCACAAAAAAGTTCCTAAAGTTGCTGGCCGACCACAGCCCGAAGGGGTAAAGGTAACTTGGAAGGTGCCAGACCTCGCCAGCAAGAGATGACTCGCTTCAGCCATGGCCATGGGTTCTAGTCCCGGATCACCGATCCTTACGAAGGTTGGAAACTGAGGCTGGAGAACTTTCCAGCCAAAACTTGAATTTTTTTAAAAAATATATTTTTTTTCACCCTAGTTTGGCTGGGTGCTCCGTCTTACGGGGCCCCAAATTTATTTTGAAAGCCGCCACCGTGTTATGGGCATGCTCAACTGCCTCCACGGCAATAATATGTCAGGACAACACGATATCCCCCCTGAAGTCGGGGACCAGCCCGAGCAAGAACCTTTGGAAGCCCAAGGGGCCGCTGCCCCCGGTGCTGGGGTTGGCCCAGCCGAAGAAATGGAGACCGAACCGTCTAACAATGAGCCCATCCCCGACGAGACTGACAGTGAGGTCTGTGGACCCCCTGAAGACTCCAAATCTGACATCCAGAGCCCCAGTCAGGCCTTCGAGGAAGTCCAAGTGGGCGGAGACTACAGCCCACCTCCAGAGGAAGCCATGCCATTCGAGATCCAACAGCCCAGCCTGGGAGATTTCTGGCCCACCCTGGAGCAGCCTGGACCATCTGGGACCCCATCAGGCATCAAAGCCTTCAACCCAGCGATTTTGGAGCCCGGGACCCCCACTGGTGCACACCCAGGCCTGGGAGCCTATAGCCCCCCACCAGAAGAAGCTATGCCATTTGAGTTCAATGAGCCTGCCCAGGAAGACCGTTGCCAGCCTCCCTTGCAAGTCCCAGACCTTGCGCCAGGGGGTCCGGAAGCATGGGTCTCCAGAGCTCTTCCCGCGGAGCCCGGGAACCTCGGATTTGAAAACACTGGCTTCCGAGAAGACTACAGCCCTCCACCTGAAGAATCTGTGCCATTTCAGCTCGATGGAGAAGAATTCGGGGGCGATAGCCCACCCCCAGGACTCCCGCGAGTCACGCCACAAATCGGCATTGGCGGCGAGTTCCCGACAGTCGCGGTCCCGAGTACGCTCTGCCTCGCTCCCGCCGCGAACGCGCCTCCCCTCTGGGTCCAGGGCGCCATTGGCAGACCATTCCGCGAGGCTGTCAGATCTCCTAACTTCGCATACGACATTTCCCCAATGGAGATCACCAGACCCCTGCTTGAGATTGGCAGAGCCTCCACTGGGGTCGACGACGACACCGCTGTCAATATGGACAGCCCCCCAATCGCAAGTGATGGCCCGCCCATCGAAGTCTCGGGAGCCCCAGTTAAGAGCGAGCACGCAAAGAGACCCCCACTTGAGCGACAAGCAGCCGAGACAGGAAACAGCCCTATCAGCAGCACCACTGCAGAGGAGGCAAAAGTCCCCTCCCTCGAGCGAGGAGAAGGATCCCCCACCCAACCTGAAACAGTGCATATCAAGCCAGCTCCTGTTGCGGAGTCCGGAACGGACTCTTCCAAAGCCGATCCGGACTCAGCTACACACGCAGTTCTTCAGATCGGTCCTGAGGAAGTCGGAGGAGTCCCAACCATGCCCACCGATCTTCCGCCTGCTTCTGAAGATGCGGGCCCAGATGTCCGGGCAGAACCAGACGGAGGGACAGCCCCAGCCACCCCTGCCGAGTCCGAAGACAACAGAGAACCAGCCGCCGCCGCCGCCGCCGAGCCAGCCGCCGAGCCAGCCGCTGAGCCAGCCGCCGAGCCAGCCGCCGAGCCAGCCGCCGAGCCAGCTGCCGAGGCAGTCCCTGACACCGAAGCCGAGTCTGCCTCCGGGGCAGTCCCCGACACCCAAGAGGAGCCCGCAGCCGCGGCAGCCTCTGCCACGCCGGCGGAGCCTGCCGCCCGGGCAGCCCCCGTCACCCCTACGGAGCCCGCTACCCGGGCTGTCCCTTCTGCCAGAGCCCATCCAGCCGCCGGGGCTGTCCCTGGAGCCTCAGCGATGTCAGCCGCTGCTAGGGCAGCCGCCGCTAGAGCAGCCTATGCAGGTCCTCTGGTCTGGGGAGCCAGGTCACTCTCGGCTACTCCAGCCGCTCGGGCATCCCTCCCTGCCCGCGCAGCAGCTGCCGCCCGAGCAGCCTCTGCTGCCCGCGCAGTCGCTGCCGGCCGGTCAGCCTCTGCCGCCCCAAGCAGGGCCCATCTTAGACCCCCCAGCCCGGAGATCCAGGTTGCTGACCCGCCTACTCCGCGGCCTGCTCCGCGGCCGAGTGCCTGGCCTGACAAATACGAACGTGGCCGAAGCTGCTGCAGGTATGAGGCTGCGTCCGGCATCTGCGAGATCGAGTCCTCCAGCGATGAGTCGGAAGAAGGGGCCACTGGCTGCTTCCAGTGGCTTCTGCGGCGAAACCGCCGCCCTGGCCAGCCCCGGAGCCACACAGTCGGGAGCAACCCGGTCCGCAACTTCTTCGCCCGAGCCTTCGGAAGCTGCTTCGGTCTATCTGAGTGTACCCGATCACGATCCCTCAGCCCCGGGAAGGCCAAGGATCCTATGGAAGAGAGGCGCAAACAGATGCGCAAAGAAGCCATGGAGATGCGAGAGCAGAAGCGCGCAGATAAGAAACGCAGCAAGCTCATCGACAAGCAACTGGAGGAGGAGAAGATGGACTACATGTGTACACACCGCCTGCTGCTTCTAGGTAATGCCGCAGCTTCTGCCCCTGGGCAGTAGGGCCACCCCGGGCACCCGGGGAGGGGGTGGTAGGGCCTTCCGGTGGGGCTTGGGCCTTGCCCGTGGGAGGAGGGGTCTGGATACCCTGTTAGAAGTTCCAGGGAGGGACCCCAACTCTGCCCTGGGGTGGGAAAGGGGCCTTTTGGAGTGTTCGGGTGGCCGAACTGTATGCCCTCCAGGGAGAAAAGTGGTGCCGAGCGACACTGAGGGTCGTTACCGGCCGGAGGCCAGCGCCAGCGCCAGCGATCCTAGGCTGGACAGGCGGGGGCGTGAGGTGAGCCCAGAACTGCTGGGGTGGGCCCTTCGGGGCTCCCCCGGCTCGATTGTTCGTGACCGCGGTGGGCTAGGGCCATCGGGGTGCGCGCCCCCGCCTCGCCTAGCACGGCTGCTTCGACTCAGACAGCTTGTTGTTGGTGTGTGTTGGTGTCCATTTTCTGTGTTCGCCTGTGCATGACATGCTCAGTGTGTCCCAGTTCCCACCCCAGACACTTTCAATGTACCCGCCGATTTTATATTTGTACTCTGAAATAGGTTGCCTTGTGATTTGCGCCATGGCGCGACCAAAACTTTCCGTGTTGGTACACTCTGTAATAACCTGTGTGCAGACTCTCTGCAGCGAGCAGAGGGAAAACGCGCAGGCAACGGTGGCGTGGCATCCTGGGTAATCTGCTGGGCCGATGGCTGGGGGGAGTGGGGCCCGCCGCCGCGGGCCTCCATGACCTTTTTCCCCGGTATGTCTCTCTTTTTCCCTTTGCGTTAAGCATTTCCTCAGTTCTCAATACATACGTCAAACCCTCCCGCCTTAATGGTTGAAAAAAACAGACACTTAGGTATCTGGGGCTTTGGGGTTGTTCAAAACATGTGTATTTTGTATTCTGTGCACACGCACACACATACTGGGTCCACCTGTGGGGGGTGGGGAATAGAGCAGGAGAAAAGGGGGGGAGCATGCTTTAGCCCCGTTGGCAAAGCCACATTCAAAACACACAGGGGTGGGCGTGGCTGGGCTTAAATAAACACACATATATATTACATATAATATATACATATAAAAAAACAATTTTCTTCTTAGTGAAGAGCCCGAGGTAAGGCAATCACTTATATTTTTAAAATTTGTGGCAGGAGGGACCTAGTTTAAGAGGGTTGGAAGTTGTATATTGGGAGGTACAATGTTGCCTTTGTATTTTAATTGCAATTAAAATAAACAAAATAAATAATCAGAGTGCATACTGAGCGTGTGGACAATGCCTGGGAAGCTCGTAATCTCACTTGTGAAGTCTGTATATGTTTGCTTGTGAATCTTTTTTTCAAGCAGCTATAGCTTGGACTAAAGGTAAGATCTTCTATAAGTCAGTTTGTGATGAAAAAAATAAAGATTTTTAGGATGAAGATTAAAGAAATGTTATGCCAGCCAGATAGGTGCCTTTTGAGGCCCTCATCTTCCACCGCCCTCTGTACGACCCCCTCCCCAGCTCTCCATGTCCCTCCCTTCACAGACACCCCTCCCCTCATCCTGCAGCCAGAGCCCCTCCCACATCAGACTTCTCATCTCCAACCTGAGGCATTCATTCTTCTCGCCAGATTAATCAGAACAGCAATTAACAATGGTCTCTATCTGTGGCTTAAATAAAATCTTCATGAGTGGCTCTCCACAATTAATTTATTTTATTCTTTAAAACCTGTCAAGGGATCTCAGGATCACAGTGTCTAAGGCTGTATGCTCCATTTGTCTGTGCAACATTTGGTAATCTGTGACGATGTTTATTAAAGACCTTGGCATGGCTGTGCTGCTGCGATGTCCCCTCCCACAAATCATGATTTTAGATGGAATGGTCACTTTATTTATGCCTACCTGGGGAAAACGTTGGTATCATTGACTCCAGCACATGGAAGAAGGGAGGTTGCTATGAATTTCAAATGTCCCTGTTACGTAAAAAGCACAGTACCCCACATGAGAAGGCTTCGATCTCACTGCAGGTTCATTTCTGTACTCTGAGAAGCTGACCTGAGAGTTGGCAGTGGGTGGGGACACAGATGTCTGCAGGTAGAAGACCCAAGTGACTGTGCATATCTGAATCCCAGTTAGTTAGTCAAGTGGACACACGCCCCTTATATTCTGGAGTCTCAGCCGCCTTGCTTGAGAAACAAAGATTTCTCAGGAAATTTTCATTTAAGTGTCCTATAGTAACAGGACTTGGGGTCTTCTGTCCAGCCCCCACCTCAATACAGGGAGAAGGTGCTTGGAAGTTACGCACTCTGCTACTGCAGTTCTCTGCACCAAACCTCAGGGCTGGGATCAAGCTTCCTTCAGAATAGCGGATGTTTCCCTTGTATCCCTTAGATTTTTTTTCCTAGAGGGGATAATTAAACCCAAACAGAAGCACATTTTTAGGGGGTACCATGGCACTGGCCTGCCTGCCCTTTATGGAACAGAGCCACTGTGTTCTTTTAGACGCATTCTGGTCCAGAAGACAGGCTGCTCAGCCTTAGCCTAGGCCTCGCCTGAGTCTCTAAGATGGCCATTGGTGCCTGCCGAGTGAGACTGCAGCAGCCCCTGTCTGTCAAAGCAGGCTGCAGTTTCCCACGAGGCTGCTTTCATTTCGATCAAGCAGCAAGACAGGGATTGTATCTGGGTCCCTGTTATTGATTGGGGAGGGGCGAAGTAGAAGGGAAAGGATTTACTCACAGTTACGAGACTTTTTCACTAGCTACCTAGCTTCATTACGTTAAACAAGATATCTATGCTGTCTGACCCCAGAAAGTGTAGATCAAGTGGCCATCCTGTAACATGCTTCTTCATGTGTCACATCCAGATTCATCTGTTGCATTTTTTTGAAAAACAAAAGCATTTTTCTGTGTGCACACTCTGTTTTTATTGCCCAAGCATCATACTGCTAGAATTATTTTCAAAGATAGACGATAGATAGAAAAATAGCAAGATAATAATAAAAATTCTATAATGTATAGAGAGCTGAGGCTTTTTAACATAATATAATCAAGGAATGTTTTCATGTTTCTGTTAGCTTGAAATCTGTGGGTTAGTCCTTTTTTTTTCTTTTCAAAGCTTGATTTAGATATTATTTCTTGGTTTAGAATTGCAAGGGGCTACTGGATCAAAATTTTTTAGTACCTCTGTGTATAGGTAAAGCACGATGTTTAGTATGACCACTGTATTATTAACACCTTATTTTTACAGCAAATTACAATTGTATATAGTAATTTATTTGGCTGCTAAGTGATACAGTACTGCATCTCAGCGTGCGGATTGGTTTTTTGGTTTTCTGTATTTTTTTTAATGCAGCCATTTTCTTGCAATGAGAAGCAGTGTATAGCTCCCCCTATCTCACCCCAACATTTAAAGTTAAGGAAGATCTTCATCCTCATCCTACCTCCCAATAGCATCTGCAATAACAACATGTTTTGCAGAGGTACTTTAAAATTTTTTTAATTTCTCTCAAAAACATTTTTTTTCTAAATAGGTAATTTTATCTTTATCTAGTTCAGATGGTCTAACACGAGAAGATGGTATGAACCATAGGGAGTGGGATCACCCCCAGCCTTGAAAAGCGGGGTAACTCATGGTTCTAACATTGTTAGTGGCCACCGATGATAATGGTGACATGTTTTTAATTGCACTCTGCATTTTTTTTAAAGTATTCTGTCTAGTCACATCAGTCCTTTGAAACAGTACTGGGCAATAAAAGCACTTCAGCACCCCATTTCGTGAGCACATCCACTCAAATCACAGAGATTAAATGCCAGGGCCTTTTTTTCTCTCCCAAAGGTAGCAAGGTAAGTACGTGAAGGACCCAGGCCTCTAACTCTGAGATGCTCATGCTCATCGAGCCCGTGAGAAAATCCTATATGGCGTTCTCAAAGCTGAGAGCCTGGCTGTCGGAGTGTTCTCTGTGGTCTTAAAATCCCTTGTTCAATGACAGGTGTCTAACAGTCTGTTGTTTTCTGAATTCTAGCCAGACCCCGCAGACCACTGACTGTAGATGTTTATCGAGTGAACATGAAATGTAAGCTGCCCATTTGGGGGAAGCCATTTTGTGGAGGCTTAACCTACGTTTGCTTCACTGCTCTCTACCACGTAACCTCACACACACACACACACACACACACACACACACACACACCAGCACACACTACACACACAAACAGATACATACAACATACACAGAACACACACACACACCAACAACAAACACTACACACACAAACACATACAATATACACATAACACACATACAACAACACATACACATACACATAACACACACAACAACACACATTACACACAGAAACACATGCAACATACACATAACACATACACACAACACATACTACACACACACAAACAGATACACATACAACACACACACAACACATACATATATACACATACACAACACACACAACGCATATACATACACACACCACACTAACATTTACACACCACATGCTAACACACACACAAATACCACACACACACATAATATACAACACATACACAAATAACACATACATATACACACATACACAAACACACACAACGTATATACATATATACAATATACACAACATACCACACTCTAACATAAACACACATACAACACATACACAACACACATACACACATAACATATGACACACACATACCATGCACACACAACACCTACACACAAAATAACACATACAAACAACATATACATAACACATACACACATAACACACACATACACATATAACACATACATATACCCACACATATACAACACACACACAATGCATACATACCACACACCACGCCATACATACACACACAATACACACAACACATAAACATACACACAACATATATAACACACAAGCATACACAAACAACACATACATATATCCACATATATACAATATACACACAGCACATACACATATATACTTCACAAACAACACAATATACACATACACAACACACATAGAACACATGCACACACAAACACACACACATAACACACACATACAACATATATATACATACAACACATACATAACACACTTATACACACATAACACGTATACAACACACATATACACACAACACACACATATATATAACACGTTTGCTTACCCACACACATACACACATACAACACACACACATAATGCACACAGACACACACAGCGCATACATAACACATATACACATAACATAAACAATACACACACAACACATTTTGCTTCACCCCACACACATACACATGCATACACATATAACACATACATATACCCACACATACACAAACCACAACCACCACTACCCACACACATATACACACACATACACACATACATACATACACACGCATGCACACATCTACACACACATACGCACATACACATGCACACACACATGCACACACATAATCTTTCTTTTCTTTTTTACATATAATGTAGGCTTACCTTGACATCTTATTAGTAATTATTATTAATAATAATAATACAATGCAGTTGCTTTTATGTACACATTTTGAATGGGTAATGCTGCAGTATACAGAATCCTTGTTGACGGATTACAGGGTCCCAAATAACTTTTCTTTTCATGGTCTTTTTAAAGTAATCCTTATTTTTAGTTCATAGCTAAGTCCCATTTTTCCATTTATCAAGAATCCACCCATGATTTTGAAAAACAATTGGTTGATTCAATTCAACGTGAAAAATTTAAAAAAAATTTTTAAAGAGAGGATAGAAAAAAATTAAAATTGAAACCCTCAACATTAGTCACATACACAATCAGTTCCCCCTCCAAATAAGATGTGCCCACCCCCTTCTTAGCAAAACTACAGCTTTTCAAATGTCTCTGCGTCATCTAGGAGACAAACAGCAAATGAAAATTAATTTCTGATTTTTTTTAAAAAAATCATACAGGTTCAATGAACCTTCCCCCTCCCACAGTTTTAATGAAGTTAAAATTAGTATGCTTTTTTGCCTTTTTAAAAATAAAACTTCACAGAAAGAGTAGAAGTTTTCCAAGAGAAACAACAAGGCCAGAGTGAACAGAGACCAAGAACTGTGGGCACTGGAATTCAGCCTCTGTGGGCCTCCTGGCAACAGACACAGCAACTCTGTCCAACGCCCACCTATCTAGGTCTTTAGTCTGCTGGATGGAGTGCCCGTTGTTACATCGCATTCCTACGCTGACCTCTGGACCTCTGACCTAGGATCAAGCTCTTCAGAGAGAATAGAAGAAAATGGGCCTGGCCTTTCTTTTGGAGTTTCAGATGAAGAATCTTTGAGGCCTTTATGTAGCTTAAGAATACTTAGTGGGCAGTCCCAGATGCAAGCTCCCAGAGGGGCCTTAGTTTCCAGCAAACTCAGAGAGGAGGACTTCTTTTCTTCTTAATTCCCTAAAAGCAGAGCCAGATCCTGGATGAAGCTTTTTATTCTGGAAGAGCTAGAGTGGGAGCTCACATGGGAGCTTCCCCCCCACCCCGCCCCCATGTTGAGTTTACAACTTCTTTTTTCCCCTTTCCCCTTCTCTATTTCAAGTCAAGTTTTATTTTATTTAATAATTTTATTTTTGTATATTTTCCACAAGAGACTGTCTAGGCATCCCACACTTCCAGCTTCTACATTTTATAGTTCACTCCTTCTACAGGGTCTATAACCACAAGAGAACTCAAGCAATAGACAGGACATCTTGCCAAATTTAGGATGATATGATAATGTGGCAGAAGAAAGAGAAAATCCCAAGAGAGTCATTTTTTTTAATCCCCTCATTGATACCATGTGATGTTCCTGCTTGTCCCTCCCCTCCTCTCTGTTTCCTGTTATTAGCTACCTAAGTAGTTATTAGCTCAGGATTGTTACTTAGCTTGGGGGGGGGTCTGAATGTGGTGTTTTACATGCAAAAAGAAGTGTCTTTAGTTTCCCTCCTAATAACCAGATCACCGAAGAGGCGGACCAGCTGGTGGGAGAGGAAGAGGACCAGACCCCAAAAGAGAGGTAAGGACCCACTTTGCCCCCCCCAACCCCAAAATGTTAACTTCTCAATTATCGCCAACCACCACAGGCTTGAGGGGACACAATGCTTTGGTCTCTGACACAAGACCTTTGAAGTTAAAATTATTGGAAGTGTTGGAAGCGGTAACCAAGGAGCAGCAGGCAAGTGACCCGTGAGAGTGACAAATACTCAGGAAGTGTGCTTCTGGTGTCCTTAGAGGTAAAATCCCAAACGGTGTTATAGAGTGAGTTATGAAAGCTCTGGAGAATTCAGGAATATTTTGACTTAAAAAGAGTCCCTCCCACTAATCCCAAACAATGGATCTTGCCCAATTTGAACTATTTAGTTTGGGGGCGAGGAGAGAGGTATAAATGTAATATCGACTGGTACCCGATTTAAAATTTCATGTGAATCAGTCAGTGTTGATGGCAGTCACACACATTTTTGTGTGGGGGACAGAGCAAGGACTTAAACTTTGTCGCATTCTCGGATAATGGGAAGGGGGAAAAAGCTTTATGTACCTACCTTCTCAGGAGTGTCACGGTCGAGCTTGCTCACTGCCACCGCTAAGGGAGAGTGACCTCTTACGAAGACTTCAGAACGGCCAGCTGGGGCCTCTCTTCTGACTGGCTGGCTCTTGCCTGTCCTTCTGTCAAGGGTTCAGAGTACCTCTCTCCTCCTTCCTACGTAACCAGTTTGTCCCCCGTCAAAACTGGTCGTTTAAGTGTAAACGACTCTGAAGACATTCCTACAGGTAACCTGCACCCAGGTAAGTCCGACACTGAATTCTTTTTTCAGCAAATGTCAACAGTAACGGTCATGAGGACACACAAAACCCCAAAGCTAGGCACAGACGAGTCCATGACCCCAGAGCTACAAAGGGAATGAGAACAAGTATCTTGAAGCTTACCTGCTAGATATGTTGAGTCTCCCGGAGCTTCTGAGACCCATCCTGGGTCTGAACCTCAGTTTCTAAAGCAGTAAAATAGCTTACTGGTCTCACTGACCCTCCCGCCCCCAATAAACAAAAATGACTTCCCCTCACTCCCCGAAGGATAGCGTCAAGAGTAGGTGGCATTCCTGCAGAGGTGCACAGTACAGTCAAATAGCCTTTCAAAACAAGTCTGTCTTCACTCTGTCATTACATGGGGTCATCCCTAAGTGTCAAAGGGTCAGGACCAAAGCCCAAAGGGCCACTTCTCAGGAAAGGCAGTTTATTTGTAATTTGTCCCTTAAGTTGTTTGTTGGTCTTAACGGTTGTTTTTAGCATGTGTGGAAAGTGTACGTCTTAATTCCTTGCGTTTGCACTCTGAATGGCTCTACTGGGCCTAGTGTGTGCTTAGATAGCTTATCAATAAAATCACATGTGTCACACAGGACCCTCCTGCCCACTGTCCTCTTCAATAAGAAATTTTTGGTGGTGGGCTTCAGAAAAGCCTGGAGACAATAAATAAGGGTTGATATTTCAGGTGGCCACTAGATGGTGAGAGGGTATAAGGCAGAAGGCAGAGAGAAGGCTAGCGAAGTGGGTAAGGGTCCTGCTTTACTTTGCCCCACGCCAAAGATGAGGCCCATAGGGGTCCCCAAAGTTTAGTCAGATCCACATTTTCATATTTTGAGCTATGGCTTATTCTTTTTAGCTATGCACTGAGATTTTAGGAACATTTAAAATGTGTCTATTTACAGAGGGGTCTTCCAAGCCACTCCATTTTGCCATGGGGGCTGGGACCTGTTTTCTGCACCATAGATATCTGATATCAGATACACATATGCACACACACTACCGCCACCACCACCACCACCACCACCACCACCATACATGCACATATGCACACACACACACCCCACCACCACCATACATGCACATATGCACACACACACACACACACCCCACCACCACCATACATGCACATATGCACACACACACACCCCACCACCACCATACATGCACATATGCATACATATACACACCACCACTACCACCATACATGCACATACACACACACACGCACACATATATGTACACACACATGCCACCACCACCACACATGCACATGAGCGCGCGCACGCACACACACACACACACACCAATACCACCATGATCACCAAAAGCCACCACTATACACACTTTACACATATATACTAATACTATCAACAACAGCCACCACTACACACATACACACACACACACACACACACACACACACACACACACAACCACCACCACCACCTCCCACAATTAAGTATGACAACCCAAATCTTTCTAGTGACCACTAAATGTCACTCATGGTTGAGAGCTCCCACCCAGACATTATCCATCCCTTGTCCTGAGGAAGCTAGACATCACACATGTCATAACTTGTCATCTACAGACTTGTTATCTAAAGCAAAGTTGTCCCTTTTACTAACCAATCAGCAATGTGCACACTCATCTTGGTGGCTTACATTCTTGGATAGAAGCAATGTCCCCAAATATCCGAGAGTGACCCCCAGATGACCCTAAATAGGAGAGAAGAGGACATTATTTCAGGCAAATAAACAATGTACTGTTCTAGGACTCTGATAGGTTAATATCTAACTAGTCAGTGGGCAGCCAGGATCAGGGGCATACATAGATTTTTTTTACCCTTAATTATTGTACATAGGGCTCTTTAAGTTATAATTAGCATCGTGCTAGCCTGTCTCCCTCTGCCTAGTGTGCACTAGTAAATTCTGCTACTGTAGAAGGGATACTCATACAACAAGGGGGCAAGCATCCTGCACCTCCCACGTACTCACAGGTACTAAAAGAGCCTTGAATTAGCCGGTACACACCAGCCTCAACAAAGACAGCCATCCATTCATGGAAAGGTAATTCATGTCACTTTTGTGTGGTAGTGAGAACAAGGTGACCACAGTGAGGAGGAGGAGGGGGAGGAGGAGGAGGGGGGGGAGGAGGAGGAGGAGGAGGGGGAAGAGGAGGAGGAGGAGGAAGAGGAGGAGGAGGAAGAGGAGGAGGAGGAGGAGGAAGAGGAGGAGGAGGAAGGGGAGGAGGAAGAGGAGGAGGAAGAGGGAGATTGTCAAAAAGGAAATAGTGGTTCCAAAAGAAATTTCTGTTTGGGCTTTGATAAGATGGTTGATACGTCCCCACCTAAGAGCAATGTTAGTATCTCTCTCCATGTCTACCCATCAGGTAAGGGTTACCTTAGTGTTACCTCAATTTACCTTAGTGTTACCTTAGTGGGCCCGAGTCACCAATTAGCACCTCCTTTGTCTCTGTCCTTTGGCTTCTGGGGCTGAATGCAGCTCTTCCTGCCATGCTGACCCGAATTGTACTCCTAGCTCCTAACTTAAAAAACAAAAAAAACCAAACAAAAAAAGTCGTTTTCTAGTATTTTTCCCCCCTTCGAGAACTTAAGATTTTTTACACCTCCAAGTTAGCTGTTAGGTAAAGAGTAGGGTGAATCAGTCCAAACAGACTGGGTCTGAGCAGTTAGGTGCTGGCTATGCGAGGTGGAAAAGCAGCCTATGACATCTGAACTTCTTGCAGATTGGCTTGAGTGTTCCAGGTTCCGCTAAGCAAAGTGCCTCCAACTAGGAAAACCTCCTCACTGCCTCACTGCCCAATCCTAGAAATGACTCAGGGAAAAACCTCAGAATGTTGACTTTGAGCTTTTGCCTGGGACCAAGTACAACATCTTTCCAAGGAAATGCTTAGAAGACTCAAGGCAGAACCCAAAATCCAATGCCAGATGTTAGGGGGAATTTTTTTTTTTTTTTAAACATTGGGCAGCCAAAAAAACTCTGGGCTATTTATACTTTAGCGTTCATATGACTTCTGTTTCTTTCGTTTTTTGCTCTTAGGAGGAGAGCACAGAAGGTCATTTTGTTTTGCCAAGCAGATATGCAAGGGAGGATTTAAGACGTACACTTGGGTGGGATCCCACTGTCTCGAGGGACTATTTGGAAATGTTGTCACTTTCCCTGTTACCTTGATGGGGGGAGAAAGTGCATTAGTGGGGGAGGGGTACCCAGAGGGTACCAGTGTTTGCAGAGGGTCCTAGAATGAAGGAGAGAGCACTGGTTTAAGCTCAGGGGTTTTGCTGGGACCTTGGTTGATTCTAACTAACACTTGAGTTTAGGGTTCCATGCACTTGCCAAGTGACAACCAGAAAAGACTAACGATACATCTTGAAGCATTCAAGTTGACCTGAGGTTCTGCCGTGGCCAAAGAGGGAACAAATTTGATGAGTTGTTTTATGAGGGAGCCAGAAACTTTGCATGTCTCCCAGGTCTACTTCTACAAGTACTCACAAGGGGTTTTAGGGCAGGAACATCTGGAGAAGCTGGAGTACAGAGTAGAAACTCAACTTATTTGGCAGACAAGTCTAAAGCTGATATAGCCAAGATTCACCCCCAGATTCAAGGTGATAGGAAGCAAACACCTTCACCCCAGGTGTCCAGTAAGATCTCCTCTTGTGGTAGCTCTCAGGGAGAAGTGGGGCCCTCAGGAAGTGGGGCCAGCCCATCTCATTTGCACCCTTAGTTCACAGTGGGAGGGAGGAAACAAAAGGCCCTGAGGCACTTTGCCTGTTTATTCTCTTCCTATTCTCTTTTCTTGCTTTATCTTTCTTTTCATTTTCAGATTTTTTTTTAAAAGTAGGATCTTTTGTAGGGAGAACGTTGCTGAGACAGAATTTATAAAATATACATATACTTTAAAGGAAAGAGGGGGAACATCCACTATTTAGGGCTGGGAAGTAGAAAAACCCTAACAAAGGACGGCTGTTCAGAACTGGCTGGCAGATGGCGCTCCGAGTTTACAATTGAGAGCCTGGTGATAGAAAATTCACGCCTGCGCCTGCTCCAGGCGGTCCCTCCCTTATCTTCCTTCCCAGGGACGCAGCTCCGCCCCAGCCCTAAGAATGTATACTTTTTAAGGTTTCACTTCAGCAATTGGCATCTGGTGACAAGTATCCCCACTTTGTAGACCTTTGGGGTCAGAAAAATGAAATACAATGGGGTGTAAACCTGGCAGCCCCATTTTTCAGGACTTTGGCCCCCCTCCCATGTGTAACAGTGCTAATTAGGCTCTTATTCTGCCAAGAGCAGTTCTGAGACTCTGGGCCCATCCTTCTGTCTTTTAGGGGAAAAGGTGTGTGCTTGTGTGTGTGTGTGTGGGGGGGGGTCTTTCTTAGTTTAGAATTTTTTAATTCTCTTAGGAGAAGTTTTAAGTAGAAGGTGTTTGTCAACATCTCCCCTCCCTGCAGCGCTCTCTCTCTCTCTCTCTCTCTCTCTCTCTCTCTCTCTCTCTCTCTCTCTCTCACACACACACACACACACACACACACACCTTTGAATGGGTCCTTACCAAAATGTCAGATGGTGTAGGAAAAACATCTTAGGGCCATCGTTTGCCCTTTAACAAATGGCTAATCATTTCTAGGTTCCCATTTTCTGTAGCAGCAGAGATGAGAAAGTTCTTTCTTTCCACCCAGCCAAGGGTTGGTGGGAGAAGAATACATACATTAAGACTCCTAGGAGAAATCCAAGGAGCCTCCCTGGAGAAGAGGACATTTTAGACACAGTGGAACAATACAGGACTAGGTTCCCAAAGATAGTGCCTTCGTACTTGCCCTGATCCCACTGCCCCATCTCCTCCACAGCAACTGAGGAAGGCACACCGGCATCCTAGGCAGGGGCGGCAGACCCTTCTGGGAACTTACCCTCTTCCTTTAAGGCCAGCCTTAGAACTTCACTCTCCACAGCTTACTCTATTGCTCTTCTAAAATGTAACAGTCAGAGGAATAAGACACAAAGTATTAGTTCAGGCAAACACTTCCCCAACTCTGCTAGTCAATTATTTTCAACTTCGCTACAACTTTCCTTCCCTTTTACCAGTTTTGTTTTTGTTTCCTGAAGGTTTAAAAGGGCGGGGGTTTTGTTTGTTTGTTTGTTTATTCTTTACCCCCACCTTCATGGCTGTAAGTATAAGCTGTCCCCAGGTGTTAGAGTAGATATGGCTATAGGTGAGCAGCCCGTTCTAGTACTAGTGAACCTACCCACCAGAGGTCAGCAAAGAGCTCAGAATAGCTGGGTCCGCTTGCAAATAAATGTGGGGACTGGTAGAATTCTCTAGATCAAATGTAGACAACCCAAGCAGAAAACAGCCCCATATTTCAAGGGTGTCCTTGGGTGGGGTGTCATTCTCTCTTGGGTCCCTTAGTGCTTAGTTTGAACACACTGGAGGGGATAAAGTTTTGATCTGCTGTCACTTAGTGGGTTTTTTTTGTCTCAGGCCAACTCCAAACACACAAATCCTTGCCTTATCAGGTGCCTCACCCTCCTAGGGCCCCTAATCCTGTCTGGGGACACAATGCCCACTTTCACTTCCCACAGGACCGAAAACCCACGCCTCACATTTGGCCTGGCCCCTTTTCTTTTAGGAGCGTTATTTATTGTTAAAATGAAGTCATAAGATTACAACCCTGTTCCCAGCCCCCAGCCCCAGCCCCAGCCCCTGCTCCTGCCCTACTGTGACTGTTCTTATCTCTTGTTCTCACCCAGATGTGTAGTTAAGAAGTATTTATTAACCATGGGTCTCAGGGCTTTTTATTTGGTTTCCCCCACCCCAAGAGTATGTACAGAGGTCAGTTCCCACCTTCTGTCATCTCTCCATGGATCCCTCACTTCATTTCACCTTTTCAGCCTGGTAGGGAACAGGGGAAAGGAATGTGGGTTCCTCCCCTCCTTGCTTCTCTTTTTTTTTTTCCCCCTGAGCTTTTGAAGTATATGGGTCCTCAAGGACTACTCGTTAGTTAAGATCACCTCCCTTAGCTAGCTCTTTATTGTTGGGGAGTGGGAGGGAAAGGAGGAGAGAGAGGAGTACAAAGGGCAAGAAAGAGAAAGAGAACAGAAATGATGTAAGAGAGCCAGTGTCAAGGCAAGGGAGAGAAGAGAACACAAAAGGAAAGCCTTAGCCAAGTTATCGCTACACTCCCGATGAAGTCCCTGTCCTGGGGAAACTTCTAGTCTTGGAAGAGATCAGAATTTCAAGTAGCGATTGCTGAGCAGGCATAGACGGATGGCTAAGAGTGAGCAGGAGTCAAGCAAAGTTGAAGCCTGGCTGGGCTTAGGAAGGAGAAGGAAGAGGGAAAGCTCAGAGGGTGAGCAGACTTCAGGACCCACTTGGGAAAGCAGAAACCAGGAGGCTGGTGGTGGATCCATGATGGAGTCACCATGGCCCTCTGAGGTCTGTCTGGCCACTGGCTTCTTTTTCCCAACAGGCCCCATTTGCTTTCTTCAAAGTTTCTTACCTGAATCCAAATGATTTTGTTTGATTTTGAAGTTAGAATTCCCCACCACCACACCCTCCTGCCACAACCTGATTTTCTGAGTATTTCCACATGCTTCGCCCACTGAGTGGTTTTTGTTCTATTTTGTTTTAAGCAATCTGGCACACTATGGACCTTTTTTGGGGTCAGAAACAGAAAAACAAAACAAAACAAAAAACAACCCACTCTATCTTCGTGAGTCCTTTGATTCAATAATTATCCAGAACAAAGCCAGGGCAGTCCTATGGGCGAACGTGAGCACTTTGTCCATTAAGCATACATTTCGGAGATTAAGGAAATCCTGAGAGTTTTGCAGGTTGATGGCCTCAAGAATTTGGCACCAGCTAGGTTCCATATAGGCATTGTTTTCTATCTTTTTTTCCCCCTTCCTTCCTCTCTTCCTTCCTTTTTTCCACCCCGCTTTGAAAAACAACTTTTATTCTCCTGGGGTACCTTCAGTTGAGGGGAAGATCATTCTCTCCAGTAAGGAAGGGTAAGGGGAAGAGAAGGGGGTAGGTTAAGCCAGAGGACACGGGGGACAAGATTGATGGCTCAGCGCTGGGGTCAGGGCACAGGCTGGAAGACACCATAACCAGACACAAGTCAAAAGAGTACAGGTTCGGCTGGCTTCCTGGCTGTAGTAAGGAAAACATTCTGTCAGCTGCCTCTGTGTCCTATGTTTTACTCAGTAGGTCAAGTTTAACAAAACAACTCAAATCCCAGCCCAGTTGATTGTGCTAGGACCCACCACCGAGAGGAAGGGGCTTCCAGACCAAAGCTGTGGGCTCCTCTTCACGATTTAGATTTCCCCCCACTAGGAAAAGTTGTTGAACCTCTCAACAAGAGGTTCCAAGAGTTAAGAAATGTGTTGCTAATTGATTTGAGCTGAATTTGCATTGCTTGGAGACTTAGCAGAGTGGCTTGGGTTGGGGGGGAGCACAAGGTTGCTGTTCTCATAAGCCAAGAGAAGGAAACTCCCTCCCAAACATGCTCATACAGGGAATCCTATGTGGCATTTTGGAATCTTTGGAGTTTGGGGTGGGGTGGGGCTGTGTGTCACAGGGGTTCTGAGAAAGAAAGGGGGGAGATTGAAGGGGAATTTAGCCTAAAATCGATATACCAGCTTCAGGCCACTCTAGCATGATTCCAAATGAAAACAGTTGTCACCAGTTAGCTTTTTTTTTTCACATTTTTGACCATCGGCAGACCTCGGGTTTACTCCTATGCAGATTTTGTTAACCTTGGCAAAGAACATGGGTTTTCCCTCCCTGATAACTTGTCCCCGAATTTCCAGTCAACATGTATGTTACATGTTCTTGCTTCCTATCTGCCTGTCTAGTAGCCTTACTATGCACGCTGTAGCTGTCCACGTGTCCACCACGCCTCTCAAGAGGATGAGTCCTCCCCGGGTCGGTGAGTCTGCCTCGATTTGGGCATTTTTTTTTCATTCATTCATTCAGTCAGTCTACTCAGTACATTTACACTGAAATGCGCCCTTCCCGGTGTGGAAGCCAAAGGTCTAAGACATGGGTGGCTCTCCTAAGGTCCCGTGGTTAGAATCAGACATGGGAAGTGGTCAGTGGTGGGTAATTTCTAGGAAGGCATTCTGTGAGAGTAGATACAGCAGCTCACAGGTGAAGAGTTTATCCAGAGATGGTTTCGGTGGTCTTTCAAGAGTGTTCTAACTCAGAGTCACAACTGACAGGACATGATGCTGTTCTAGCAACTGAGCTTCAGAAATCCCAGAAGAACCTATTTTTGAGGAGCAAAAAATAGTCACAGTACTGAGGGCTTAGGCTTAGGTCCAGTAGGCGATAGGTCAACTATGGGATCCAATACTACCTTTATTCAGGTCTCGCTTTAAATGTCTGTTTGGTGTGGACCAAGGTAATACCTTCTAGGGCTGAAATTCTCTCAGGGAGTAGCCTCAAAATTCTTTCGCTCAACCTTAAAATATTCTGCCTGTATAAAGGACTGCAGTTTAGCTGGTAGGATGAGGAAAGAAGTTATGATTGGCAGCCAGAGTATTTTTACACTGCTCACAGCCTTCTGCCCTCCATCTTAGCTCTGATCCACCATTTTGGATCGTGGTCTGCCCTCCGTTTTAGTTTTGATCCACCATTTTGGATCCTGGTCTGCCCTCCGTTTTAGTTTTGATCCACCATTTTGGATCCTGGTCTGCCCTCCGTTTTAGTTTTGATCCACCATTTTGGATCGTGGTCTGCCCTCCGTTTTAGTTTTGATCCACCATTTTGGATCCTGGTCTGCCCTCCGTCTTAGTTTTGATCCACCATTTTAGATCCTGTCCATCAGGCCTCTGTTCCCTGAAACAGGTAGAAAGTCGGCATTCAAATGCTGTCATTAATTCTATACAATAAAAAATAGATAGAATTTGTTTCCAGGTTTCATTTCACAAATACTTGTAGGTTGCCTACATATTCCCCTTGGAATATAATATCTTAATATTCCTAGTATTTGGCCTGGGTAGGTTACATATATACTTATATGTATCTTTAAAATGTGTAGTATGTATACATACACAGGTTTGTTGTTTGCTTGTTTTGTTTGTTTGGCAGATGACTGAACTAAAAGAGTTCCTCAGTTTTCTATAATAAACCAAATTCAGATTTATAGAATCCTAGGCTTCTCCTTTAAAATGTCTACCTGCCAAAGAGAACTAAGTCAGGGACATGTGGATTACTCCTTCAGGATATTCAGGGATGAGCTCACAGTTTTTGAGAGGTGGGGATTTGGCCCAGGCCTCCTTATAGGGCTGCAGGTGGCTGTGTTCAGTTCAGTTAATCCCATTAGCTGCCAAAGGCTTATAAGGTTACTCTTAATAAAGAGTTCTGTGAGGCCAAAGTGAGGGAAAGTCACATTTTTAATAATGAAGTCCCTAGCATAGGACAGAGTCAGTGCAGGGAACAGGGAGGGTGAGTTGGACCCTTATTACCTGTTTTTCTCACCCTGTTCTTCCCTGCTCAGGACTATGACTGCCCAGCATCCTCCAGTTCAGCACACTGGCTTTCCTCTCCTGTATTCCCAGGATGTGGAAACCCCCAAAACCCCCATACCTCCAGGGCAGCATGGTATGTTGGTAGTCTGACCATTGTGATTCTTTTAAACAAGAAATGGAAGGTCCAGGCATGGAGAAAGCACCAAAAAGGGCTAAAGCCACAAAATAACCTTGTTGTTCGCACAAACAGCCTCCTGGCTATGTGGTCACAGCCAGAGGAAAAACCTGGTGCTTAGTGGCACAGGTTGATTGCACACCTTAACCTGGAGTCACTCAGAGGTCCATTAAGCATCCATGATTCAGCCGAGGGAGGCCTGAAGGCCTATTCTGACATGCCACCTACTAGCACACACTCTAGAAACCCGGAAGCCTGCCAGTTAAGCTCCCTAGTGTAACTTAAAGGGGGCCCTCCCAAGGTGTATGATATTTAGGAAAGCTAAGTTTGAAAGCTCCTGCCGAGTGAGTTTGCTTAAGGTGTAAGTAGTTGAAGACCAGGGTGAATTATTATGAATCACTCCCATAATATGTGTTTGAATATATGTCACATATTTCTCTGGCAGCAGAGAGAGCTCAACATCCATTAGAGATAAGGTTCTTTGGGCTTTTGTTTTTGTTTCTTGGGTTTTGAATGTTAACCTACCTTCATGGTGCCTTGCACGCAGCTCTGGGACAGCTAACAGGATGAGGATAACCTTGTCAGGAGATGAGTGAGACATTGTTGCAGGTAGGACCCTTCAATAGCTCAGCGTCTACACCACATAGAAGTCACCTCCCCTGCAGCTGGGTGACACTCAGCTAGGAACAAGGTGATTTAATTAATGCATGTATGTCACAGCTTCATGGCAAGCCTGCAACAGGAAGGCTGGCAACAATAGTCCATCCACACTCACACTCTCCCCTCCCCCCAAGCATCAAAGGCATTTGGATTTTATCTTTCCTGATCAAACTTCTCCACTTCCTTCTAAATAGCTTCCTCTTGCCCCTTAGTTAAGCCAACAGGGAGAGCAACTTCTGGGTTTTGTTAAATTGTGGATCCTGACAGGGACTGGTAGGCAAAGCCAGTCATGACGCAGCTGCCGTTTCCCCCCCTCCATGAAAAATGGCCGTGCAGGCACCTTACTGCAGACACAGGCTGGCTCAAAACATGGTTATTTCTCCCCACCCTCCCGAGGTTAGGATTTTTGCTTAGAACTCTCTGCTTCCAGCTCAAATCTCCATCAGCAAAGGGGCTGATTTCAGGCAGAGAAAGGACCACTTCAGCAAACGAGAGAAAGGAGCGGTAAACAGGTTCACTCCGGCGGCAGCAGCAGCAGGAAAAAAAAAAAAAAAATCAGCCATGCCATTTCCCTGACAGCTCCTTAATTACGGAGAAAGAACAAGATGTTTTCAGCTTTTTAGAGAGACGCCTCATAATAAAGGGAAGGAAAAGACCTGAAAGGGACAGGGGTTGCTGGGGTACAGGGAGCAGACAGCTGCCACTTCTGAATGACAGATGACCCTCGATAAGAGACTCTCAGGCCCTCCCTGCAGACCATGTACCCTTGCCCAAGTCTATACCATTTGCTGTACTCTACTAGGAGAACTGTGAAAGGAAGAGCCTAATGGACAAAGAGGAGCCAGCCACCTGCTAGGTGCTGGCTTCTTCTCCCTTTCCTTCTGTAGGCCACGGTGAGGCTTTAGTCCTCAAGCCGGTCTTTCTGGCTGGGGCCTATCTCCAGTGGCTGGAAGACTTTTCAAGTGGTCTGCCACACATACCCCCCTGTTGAAAACTGTGCTCTCTTTAAGTTCAATGGCTAGGTCAGATGTGCTATTCCAATGTAAGGGCCTTAGAACTGGAGGGACCCAGAGCCAACAGGCCCAGAGACAGGAGTCGCTGCAGGCAGACGCCATGTTGTTGGGCTGGGGAGGAGTCATAGACTTAGGTGTTGAACCTACGTTCATGTCAAGCGAGAATCAGGAAGGTCCCTATTTCACTTCTCTTCTCTGGCCTTTTCTCTAATCCTTTGATCTCGAGCACTTGCTTGGCCTGCTCAAAGCTCCTCAAAGCACTCTGGCACGTCCAAGAAAAGAAATAAAAGTGACTCCTAAATGCTTTCTTAGAGACAGAAAGAGCCTTGGTTTCTGGGAATGGGAAAGTAAGAGAGAGAAGAAGAAATTGAGCATGCCCAAGGTTAGCTATGCGATCCCTGGGGATGAGAACAGCAGGCACACGCAAACACACGCACACGCACACACAGGCAAACATACAAGGTGGGTTGCTTCACACTGCCTCTCTACTTGTGAAGTGGAGAGCAGAAGATAGGGTCTGAGCTACTTATCTTGACACCTTGGGGTAACCACTGCACACAGAATGTCTGCTAGAAGTGATGTCGCTTCTGAGAGGGACCCCAGCCTTCACTCTAGCACTCACGGCTATGTCCATCTCCCACTGACTCCAGGGTACACACTTCACATTCACCTCTTCCGAGACAATGTGTGGTTTTCTTTTTCCTAGGGGCCTCCCTTACTCCCCGCACTCAGTTGGCACCCTGTTCCGTACACGGGTGACTTTGATGATTATTAAGCCAGCAGCTGACAGTAAGCTGGTAGGGACTTAGGGGTTTGTGGTAGGTGAATTACAGGCATTCACAAATAAAACCACTTCGTCTTCTACACTCAGGATTAACAAACAGAATGCTACGTCTGTGGCATCTTCTGGGAGGAGGGAATCTCAGTGGCCAGGGGTACTGTGAGGATGCAGAGCCTGCTCTCCCCCGAGCTGAGCCAGATCCAAGCAGGGAATTTGTCCTAGACACCATGCAGGGCAGTTCTGCCTGCCACAGCGGTGCAGGAATAAAGGGAAATCTCTCAGATTTTTAGTGGATCCATGTTAGAGAAAACACTTGAAAAATGTAAGAGATAGAGACCCTTTTTCGTTTTGTTTCTCCCTTTTTATCTGTAAAGCAGTACTTGGGGAGCCAGGGGAAAGATAACAAGGACGGCACCCCGATTTATCACCCCACCTGCTTAGAGATTTCATTTTAAAGTCGTGGTTATTTGGAGGAAGAAGAAAAAATATCCCGGACACCTGAGGTATAGGGGCGTACCCAGCTTAGGGGGTCAGAAAAAGCCTGCATCAGGAGGCTGTCATTCTCAGTGTCAGAATAAGAAAACCATTAGAGAATTTCATTCCCTTTAAACAATAAGCAGGCACTTTGGAAAAAGAGAACAGAGTTTTTTTTTTTGTTTTTTTGTTTTTTTTTTTTTTTTGTTTTTGTTTTTGTTTTTTTTTTTTTTTTTTTTTTTTTTTTTGTGGCAACACTGAGGTCATGGGATCCTAATAATGTCTGCAGGACTGGTGTCTGTCCCTCATGTCAGAATTCATGTCAGCAGAGATTACATGGTTATCTACATTTTATAGGGCACTAGTATAAAAGAGGGCTTCTGGCTATGCTCTAGCTGCAGTGTCACCAAACCGCCGTGGGCAGTACAGCCTCAGAGCTCACCCCTTCTTTCATCCATGTAGCTTTGCTCTAGTGAGTTTTTTGAGCCGTTTTGGCACAGCTTGAAAAACCCAGGTTCCTTTGCTTGAAATGTGTAGCACTCCCTATAGCCTTCCACTGTCCGCCCCTGTGGTGTCCTTTCTGGCTTGAGTTTTTGTCTTCTTGGCGCTAATATATCCTACCAATCTACTTGAACGACTGTAAGAACTTGTCTGAGTGTCTTGTGTTCATCAGCTACCACCTGCCCCGACCACACCCCACACACCCCACATGCTGTAGGGAGACTTAATTTTTAGGAAACAGAAGGCAGCCGAGGAAGGGAGCTTACACAGGAGCAAGATGTGGGAGCCTCTTGCCTTCTCTAGGAGATGGCTGCAGAGAGGAGCTGAGATGAGAAAGCAGGCTGGTCCTTATGGGAAGGTGGGCAGGGAGAGCGGACCCGTTAGGCTCCCAGTGGCAGCATCCGGAGAGGAAAGGTCTGTCTAGTGCCCACAGCCATCTTTGATATGGAGGAAGTAAACGCCATTCACCTTCTCTTTGTCTTAGGTAACAACCAGCTTGATCCAGTTCATGGGAGAAAAAAAAATAACAATGAGAAGTTTTTTTTTTTATCACAAAAGAAAAATGTCTATAATTTTAGTTTGGGATAAATTGACACCCCCTTCTCTATTTTTTATCTCACAGTCACCAAAACTGAGCTAATCAATTCTCTCTCTTTCATCTGCATAGACAATTTAACTGGTCTATGCCAGATTCCCCCACACCCTCTTCTTTCTTATCAGTGCAGTAGAAAGCCAGGCAGGTAGGAGGGAAGATGGCAAACCCTTTGTGGTTTTAATCTACACCTCAGGCAAAGGGGAAC
This sequence comes from Rattus norvegicus, assembly GCF_021556685.1. Lineage (NCBI taxonomy): Eukaryota > Metazoa > Chordata > Mammalia > Rodentia > Muridae > Rattus > Rattus norvegicus. The sequence continues at coordinate 162,886,528 of NC_141536.1, forward strand.
ATTCGGACATCATCCTGATCCACCCTCCTCACTTTTCCTTTGGGATACAGGCCAGGCAAAGCTCAGGTGTGACCAACCCCCAGCGTCCAACTTTGATCTTTTATTTTTATTTAACAGTCACAGCCCTCCGAACATGTTCTTTTAACAGTTTACCAAGTTTTGAGTAGAAAAAAAACGAAAGCAGGGACCTCAGGATTCTAATGAGTCTTAGAAATCAAAGTCTCACTTTCAGAAAGCCGGCAGGTGGTGGGATAAGGGCTTAGCAAGGCTCCACTAAGATAAATCATGGTGATTTCATTTCTTTCCGGGGCTTCCAGGCTGCTTCTAGCTAGCTGGCTTTTCTTTCCTTCTCTTTTCCCTTCCCCGATCCCTCCCTTCCTCTCTGCCCTCCACCCAGGTATACCTTCTTATTTTTCTCATTTTCGAGGAATCAAATTCTGTGTTTTCTTGTCATAGCCTCTTTTGTATCCATTTTAAAAATGAAATATTTGTTAAAAGTTTCCCCCCACACACACACCAAAGCTTCACTTTCCCTTTGCCATCTGTACCTATCAATCAATCCAGAGGGCATGAAAGTTTTACAGAGAGTGAGACTTAATCAGTGTAAGAACAGTGAAAGCAGATGAAACCTGAGGGTATAGCTGTAAATTACGGTATTAAGCTTGCTCAGGGGCTGTCTTTATTTCTACGCTTTTGTTATTTCTGACCTACCTCATGGATAGAAATTAAATTGTGAAGGTTATTTCAGAAAGTCACCCTTTTCAGTAGGACAAATCACTTTAAATGACTGCATTCCAGGGGCTTCCTACGTGCTTGAGTTAAAAGCTCTAGTTGGAGACTAGGCAAGTTTTTTAGACATTGGTGTGCCCTTAAATTGACAGAAGTCTACAGGGTGTCCATTTAACCAGGGGACCGAATATCTCTTGATCCCAGCTGAGTTTTCAATCAACCTTACTATATAACTCAACCGTCTTGACCAAAGACAGTCAAGGGCCTTCACTCTGAGGAAAAAGGGCCAAGGCAGGCAAACCTAACCTCATCTTCTTACATTTGGCTTAGGTGGCTCTGTAACACCTCAGTGCCACCCTCTCACAGGCAGTTGCCATCCTTCCAGAACTCCAGGGTTTGGACTAATGTCCCATCTACCCCTCTATTCTCTTGGTAAGGTCATCAGGTGACTGCAGACCTCCACCCCAAGGTACTGGCCTCCTCTATAGGTGAAGGGATATTTTCCCAGTCTTCATTTCTTAGTGTTAGGTCACTGCAACCTAGTGATAAAAACAATAGGCTTAATTAGTATGTTATAGTTCACCACTGGATGTCCAGCTCCGTGACACCTCCTTTAATGACACTGATTTTGGTGACATGCTTCCTAGAACCCTGAGGTCACTTCAGTCATGGAAACTCCCTCAGATGAGCATTAGAAAAGCTAGCTGCTTTCTCCTGCCTCCCTCAGGAAGAGCTATCCCAGCTCTCTGGTTCTGTGATTAGGGAGTCCCAGCTCCCTTCTGGCCCAAGGCTAACACTGCTGTTGAAAGGTTGAAGACTGAGAACACATGCTCTGCTGTGCCTGTAGCTGGACGCTCTCTCCCAGATGGATATAACACTGGCATCCGTTAATTGGGGGGAAAATCCAAGTTAGGATTTGTAATCTCAGCCAGTCTGGGCAAGTGATGGGTACACCTGTCACTTAAAGCAAGCGTCCAAGCTACAAGTCACAGCTGGGGCGTGCTTTCAGCATGAGCTGGTAACGTACCGTTCCTTAGGAAAACTAAACCATCCCAGGTTGGTAGTGTGTGCCTATTAACCCTTAGGCGATTTCTTTGGATCCTTTATCTGTTTGGCTAGTAGAGACACTATTCCTCCATTCATCCCAGCGGTCTTTTGTGAGCTCTAACCCCGAGTCTCACTCTCTGACTTAAGCTGGTCTCTCATTCTTGTCAATCCTCCTGCCTCCTGTGCCAGCTTCCAGAGTGCTGGGATTTCAGGTGCGAGGTACCACACCTCTTTGAGAAGGCCATTTCTGGCCCAGTGGAGAGTGAGGGCTGCAAGTGAAGCAGGCTTTCACTCCTGGGTAGCTGGCTGTAGCTGCTCGAAGAAGTCAGTGCTCTTTCTCAGTGAGTTATACTTTCCCCTACAGAAAGCAGACACTTCTTTTAGCAGCTGGGGGGCTGCCATTTCCTTCTTCCCATCGAACTTCAAAACCTGTCTGTTGTCCTCACCCAATTTTAATTTGCCTTATCACTTAATGTTCTCCAAAAGCTACACACATTTTAAATACACCCCGCCCCCACACACACAGATAGATTACCTGGTCTTTCTTAGTGAATATGTTAGCATCTCCAGCTAATAGAAGCAGCAGAGGCCACCTGAAGTCCTGAAAGAAATTGGCCAGATTGAGTTTTTAAAACCAGTTTGCTTTTGTGTTCTCTGTGAAGTCAGGGACATTCTCTTAATTTGGGGGTGTAATTAGCACAAAAGGAGCTGTAGTCTGAGAACACGGTTGAGACTAATGCAGGGGACAAACGGGAATGTTCGAGGAAGTGAGCTGATGTGACTTGCCCAGTACTGAGTGGCATGCAGAGACCATGTGGGTACAGCTAAGGTCTGTAGCTCATAAAACATGTCCTTTTATCCAATCTCCAGGCTTCTTAAAAAAAAAAAAAAAACCTGGTACTTTCGGGCTGCAGAATTCTCTCCAGTTTGACACTTCCAGGGCTAGGCAGAGACCTCAGTGCCATCTGGGCCCGGTGGGTGTTGAGAGGGTGCTGCCATGGGCATCCCAGCAAACACTGAGCCATGAGTCCACACAAGGGCAGACAGGGACTTCTACACATCCACCTTCCAGAGAGCCTTCCCCACTGGATGGGGCTGTGCATTTTATGCCCTGGGGGAAACAGGTGGAGCTAAATAATAATTATACACTTTCCAATTTCAATGCGTGTGAGCAAACACAAAAGGATGAAAAGATATCTGCACCTCTAGATGAATTAAACGTGTGATTAGGTATGTCACATTGATAACTTAATGTGGGGTTTCCTAACAGCAGACAAAGAGAACGCTATGGAACTGAAGGACCCCTGGTTCCCATCAGAATCTCAGTTGTCCCAAAGTGGGACTAGTCAAATCATCCACTATTTGAAAATGCATTTTGGTCAGTGAAAAAAAAACAAAGATACAAAATACTTGCTGCCAACTCAAGTTTTTAGCTAACCTAGCTCTTAGGATAGGTCTAATTTTGAAAAACTGAATGCAAGGGATGGGCTGGGGGTGGGGAGGGCAGCATTGTTCAGAATCAGAGAATAATTAAAATATAAACGTTTGGTAGGGGTTATTTTTATGTATTTTATTGAGACATTCTATAGCCCAGGCCAGCCTCAAACTCAAACAACTCCTCTTGCCTTAAATTCCCGCACTCTGGGATTACAGTCATGAGCTGCCACACCCACCTTTACAAACTCACCTTAGCTGAAGACACTGTGTTTTAGCAGAGGGTTTCAATACCCTCTCTTCTCCATGTGAGGACCGCATCACCAGTCAGACTTTTACCTTAGGGAAAGTAGTTGTCAGTTGGGAGAGCTCTTCGATAGCCTTTCACACAGTCCTGCTCTCTGCTAGGCTGGTTCCTGGGTATCCCATTGAAACTGGTGTGCCCTAGGTAAATGGCTTCCTTCTCCACCTTACTCATGAGTTCTGTGGTTCATGATTCTGCTGCTGAGCGCTTTCTAGGGCATCTTTCCAAACTCTTCATCTCTTGCTGTCTAAAGTGTTCAGCCAGGAGAATCAGTTTAGAGTTACTTTTCAGAGGGAAGAGAGCTCCTATAATCTCCTTCCAGTCATAGGGAGGGGAATTAGGCTTCAGTGGTGGAGACCATGCAGTTTCTCTTATAGGTGGCACTTGCCTGTCTGCATTGCAGATAGTCAATGAAGGCTGCAGAAAGTCTCAGTTGCCCTCTTATCCTGAGCTATAGTTTTAAACATACTGTCCTCTCAAATAACAAACAAACAAACAAAAACCCCAAAACGAAACAAAATAAAACCCCCACAGACTCAAAATATGGGTCCCAACACATTGGCCAATGCCTCTCTTTATTTGGTTTGAACTACTCAAGTGAGATTCTAGTCTAAGTTAAAGATACATTATTTGAGGGTTAGCTGGAAAGCTCATATACTTAGTTCATTTTTCAGTAGTTGACTTAGAACTTATGAAACGACATTTAAATATCATGCCTAGTATAGAACGCATGTACAGAGTTACTTTGTAGTTGAAATGCTAACTGGTGGATATGACATGAAAAAAAAAATGTCATGAGTGGCCATGACATCGGATGTTTAAAAGCCTCCCAGTTCTAAGTATTAAAGCCTTCTTATGGAGATTAGCCAGGACTAGAAGAGCTTCTTACAATAACCTGCTTTCACTTCCAATATGGCCAAAGCTGCAAGTAATGTTTATCTGCAGCAACAGTTTCAGTCATCTGGCTAATTAAAGTGTAGAGTGTGCTTTGAAGACAGAACGCATCACTAAGTGCTATTACTAAATCCTTACAGCTAGGGTTTCTGTTTCAGTAGTAGAAGGCTAGTTATTGTTTCCTGGGCTATTAAAATAATATCATAATTGTGTTATCTCTAGGCTCTTGGAAAGTAGCTTACAATGACCCCAACTAATGAAAGGGTCGGAAAAAAACATTCTTGTCCCAAAACTCAGTGACATCATTAAGTAATAATACAATTTCGGAGATTCTAACCTATAGCAGGGTTGTTGTTTCTCAAAGCAAGATGAAGCATTCTTACTCAGAGAGAAAGACACAGAAGGGTGGAGGAGCACAAAGCTTATAAGCCCACAGAGTTCAAACCCCAAGCTTGAAGTGTGCGGTCAAGCTGTATGTTAGGTGACCCAGTATTTCAGGTTAGGGATGTGTTATTTCAACTCTCTGGCTTTGGCAGGAGCCTGTATCCTCTCTGCCAATGTATTTTATGGTCTCCCTTAGAGCTTTAAGATTTCTGTAATGTCCGTGTGTCCCTGAATCTGATGAGGACACTTTCCACTGGAGCACTTTCTAGGGCAGCGTTCCAGGAATTATGGTAATTCATTTGCTTTCCTTTCAAAGCATAAACATAAGTGTTTAAGGCTGTAGGGTGATCTATTAAAATCAATTGATAACCCACAAGTTCTACATCGTGAGTTCCAACTCTGGAAGGCGTTTGAAAAAGAAAGCACACACATCATGGCTTTCAGGGCTCAGGCAGGCTGATGCTAGGCCGAAACCATAGATGGTGTCAGCTCCCCATACCAATTAAAGAAAATCTCTTCTTTCACTTTGTGTCAAGTGAAAACAAAAAACCGAAAGGACCACAAAGCAGCTCATGTTTCAGGCTCTTGGTGTCCTTTTCTTACCTGTAAACCCTCCATACCACCTGCTGCCATCTATTTACTAAGTAAATGCTTTCCTGATGGGTCCCTGGTTAAGTCATAATAAAACACAGGCAAAACTTAACAGTAAATTTTTTTTAAAAAACCCCCCACCCCAAGAATGTCTAAGTTAGGAGTTGAATGAAGAGAACTCTGACAGTGTGTTACACGTTTCTAGGACAATGGTTTCAATTGTGCCTTGCCTACAACATGTGTTGCTGTATGCCATCGGACAGTTCACTCTTTTGAAGACCAGGCGTAATATTTCTCTAATAGGAGAAGGCAGGGAGACTCTTCTTACACTTGGTGGTTATTGTGGAGGCAAGGAGGTTGTGTTGGCTACTGTTAACTCCTTACCTTTTAAATACAATGTATCTGTGCTTCGGCACACTGGAAGCAGGAAGGAAGAGGCTTGTGAACAACTGGAGCGGAACCGAAATTTCTGGCCAGGTCCTCTGTCTTCAAAGTCTTTAATTTCACAAATGACAGATGAATCAAATTCAATCAAGTTTTTGTTGACTGTGTGAAGATGTAAAAGGTAGCCCCTGTCTTCAGGCCATCACAGCAGAGCAGACTGAGGGCTGGGAACTCAAGTGTCATTCAAGCACAGCTGGGGCAGTTAAATGTTTTTTTTTTTTTTAATCCACTCTGGTTAGGCTTTAAACAAAAAAGGATAATCAGCCCCAGGCAGTAGTTTCTTTGAGTTTTTTGTATTTTTTTAAGTGTGTGTTGAGAGACCATAACCAGCCGTGGATAAGAAGTAACTTTTGAGGACACAGAGAAAGTCCAAGGCAGAGTAAACGGCAGCAAAGGCCCATTTGACAGGTTTTAGCTTCCTGCTCTTAATTCCAAGACATCCTGGGTTGCTTTCAATCGCTTTCTGTTGCTCTTTCAGATCCGTTTGTTTTTGTTTTTGTTTTTGTTTTTTTTGTTTTTGTTTTTTAAGAGTAGAACGGAGGTACAGCTATAGCAGCAAGGACCAAGCAAAACAGTGCATCGTAGCGCTATATGGCACACCCTCTCTGAGTTTTGAGGTGGTAAGCCTGAGGGAAGGAGTACCCAGAACTGTTTGAATGTCTTCCTATTTTCACAGATATAGCTGTCCAAAATAACTTATTCGAAGTCGCTCACCCTGTCTCCTTCAGGCCCCTGGTTGTGTTTGCATTCAGAGTCCACCTTCCTATTTCCTTCTCCCCAGCATCCTAAGTTTTGTGAACTGTGTTTAAAAGTGAAAGGAAGGCTACGTTGGAAGAGAGTTTATGATTACTCGGCAGATCTGGGTTTGCTGGCGCCTGCCTTGTCCCATTCAGGGAAGGCGCCATGTATTAGTCTGACCCTTGGCTCTGTCCACCTGGGCACAAGGTGTTTGTGGGCCAGTTATTGAATGAATGAATGAATGAATTGTATCCAAGTAGACCCCGGTGGCAGACCCTCAAGTCTACCCGAGGAAGGTGGTTCAAAACGGAAAGTCCTCGCCCTTTGACTTAGCCCCGGTGCTCTCTCTCTACCATGTCCTAGTGTGGAGGCCAAGGAGTGGGTCAGGGCACTCATGACGTTTGAGATAATTCTCCAAAAAGTTCGTGTTCGGTAAAATACTTTTCCCCTTTTATTCTAGAGCCCCGCGTGGCGCCCGAGCCGGGCCACCACCTCTCCCACCTAGAAGGACTCCGGGTGCACCACCGCCATCCACCACCGCCATGGCTCTTCTCCTCGGCTGTCGCCTTGCTTGCACAATGCTGCCTGCTTTCTTCTATCCATGGTAGTCGGGTATACATAATACTGCTTGTGAGGAGATCCGAACCCCCATATGGGGCATAGCGACTAATTAGCTCGCCGCCAACCACCTCTACGGGCACGCGCCGCAGGGTGGGAGGGGTGTGCCGCCGTCCCCGCGTGCGCTATCTGGGAAGCTGAGGTAAGAAGGCGCACATGGGTAAGCGTCGTTGTCGTCGTCGCATACTTTCCACGCTGCCCAGGGCTACACCACTACACGGAAAACTGGGAGGCAGGTCTAGGAGGCGGGGTCGGGTGCCCACCGTCTTGGGCGCGCCCGTACCCCTCAGTAGATTGATCCCTGCGCCCCCTACCCATACTAGAGGTGCCCGCACATCGGCCCTCAACCCCCACCTACGGCGCAGCCCGTTTGGGCACGTCCTCGGTGGGCCGATTTTTCGCGCTTCCCCTTCGCTTTATAGGGGCCATTGCTATGGGTCGGTCCTCTGAAGAGGTTGGGGCGTCATCAGGCTGGTTAGAAAAACCCGCTCCGCGGCGGGGACACTCAGTCGCGTCGGCACCGCGGAGCGGGCTGCTTCAGGTGGCTGGTACCAGCGGCGCTCGCTAGCTCCCGGCTCTCGGGCTCGGGGCTGCAGCACCGGCTGGAACGAACCCTTGTCCCAGCGCTTGGCGGCGGCAGGCAGACGGGCAGGCAGGCGCTGCCTTGCGTGTGAGTGCGCCTCACTCACATGTAAGTCCGGGAGCGTGGGGTCTTCCCGCCCAAGTGCGAGGTGCCCGACGCGGGCAAGAGCACCGGGCAAGAGCCGGGATAGGGCAGAGGCGCCTGGCGCCGCTGCCCTGCCTCGCGCCTCCCAGGCTCCCTCCAATTTTCTCTCTTTTCTCTTTTCTCTTCTCCATTGGCGTCCCCAAGAGCTAACCCAAGGAGCACCTAAGGGTAATAGCAAACTCTTGTCATCTACACCTTTACACTTTCCTTTCTCTCGTGTTGTTATTATTTTTTGTCTATTCTATACTCCTTTTCCGCTTTTTTTGAGTTGTTGGGCATTTCTTATTTCTTGCTTGCTTTTTGGTTTCTTGCTGTTGTTGGGTGCTTTTTTGGTTTGTTCTCGCTTTTTTTCTTTGCTCATCCTTTTTGACGCTAACTCTTAGGCAGCCAGCCCATCAGCCCCCTACGAAGCCCGGGAAGCCGCGCTTGGTGACCCCAAGACAGCACAGCGGAGACTTCAGCCGAGCCCCCCGACACGGGGCGCACAGGAGCCGGGAAGCCCGAGGCCGGGGGCAAGCAGACCGCCCGAGCCAGGCGCGAGCCAAGCACCCCGAGGTGGCCGGGGCACCATGCTGAAGATGGCCATGAAGCTCAAAGCCCGAGCGGCCGAGAGCGAGAGGAAGACAGCCGCGGCTGCCGCCGAAGTGGCTGCCGAAGCTGCCGTGGCGGCTGCGGCTCTGGCAGAACCGTTCGTTTCGCAGAAGAACCGGGACCCCGCGAAGCCCCCGAAGTCCGTCAAGGTCCTCGTGAACGCAGGGCGCGATGTGCCGCCCGCAAAGTTGCTGACCGACAAAGAGCGCAAGAAGATGGAGAAGAAGCTGCTGGAGCAGAGGAGGAAGGAGGAGAAGAAGAGAGAGAAAGAGAGGAAGAAGTTGGAGAAGATGATGATGAAGAAGAAGAAGAATGTGCCAGAACCACAGGCAGAAGCCCGAGGCCCCAAGGGCGCCGCCGCCACCGCCGCAGGCGAAGACGAGGGCGCCGCGGAGGGCGCCGCCGGGCTCGGAGAGGGCGCCGCCACCGGGGGCGCGAATAGGGCCTGGGCTGAATGGGACAGTGACACTGATGATGAAGATGATGCCTACTATGCGCCTCCCCGCGTGGGGGGCGTCGTGTGGCGGCCCGGGCCTGCCAAGGCAGGCGCACTCAGCGCGCACATGCCCCTCGTGGTGTTCCTGGTGTTCTCTGTGCGCAGCCCCTCCTGGGTGCTCAACTTCCTGCTACAGAGGCGCACGGAGCAGGGCCGTGGCTGTGGCTTCGTGTTCGGGGCGACCTGCTGCTTCAGAGTGTTCCTGGGCTGCGCCTTCTTCTCCTTCCTGAGTGGTCGCGCCAAGCGCAGAGGCCGTGGGCGCTCCCGGGCCAGGGGCACCGGGCGCCGGGGGCGCGACGAGCGGCTCATCTAGTCAGCCCCCCACCCCTCCACCACCACCATCTACATCGCCATCGACCACCACCAACACCATCAACACCAACACCACATCCACCACCACCTTCCACCTCCACCACCATTGCTGTGTAGTGTGGATCTTTATTAAGTGCTTGTGTGTGGACACATTTTCCTTTTCGGTTGCTCTGTCCTTTGCTTAGTGCTCTCCTTGCTTTTCTCCAAGCTCCCTGCTATCTGGCTCTCTCAGTGTCTCTCTCTCCCTTGCTCTCTCTCTCTCCTTTTCGAAATTTTCCTAAGTCCGGGCCCGCACTCCCTCCCTTTCCGCCCACCCCGGCCCCTTGGCGGCGCCTGCCCGCCCTGCTGCTGCAGGAGGAGGGGGATCGGGGGCCGCCCGGCCCGGGGGTGGAGCGCTGGCATCGTGTGAGGGGTCGTCACCACCGCGGGGCCGCCCCCTCTCCCCCCGCCGTACGGCCAGGCCCCGGCCCCGAAGTGCGGGTGGGGCGAGGGGGCGACCTCTCCGTGGAGCCGGCCTGGGCTGGACGTGGGTGCTGGGACCCCTGCCCGGCCTCCGGGCACCGCCTCCCGGCGCCCGCGCCCGCCCTCCCAGCCGCGGCCCTCCTCCTCCTCCTCCTCTTCCCACCCCCCTCGCCGCCGTCGCCTCCGCCTCCCCCCGCTCCCCCGCCCGCCGCGGCGCTTTTGGGTCGGGGCGGCGGGCCCGGGCCGAGGCAATAAGAGCGGCGGCGGCGGCGGCGGCAGCAGCAGCTCCCGCGGCTCCTGCTCTGCTCCGCCTCGGCCCCGGAGCGAGGGGCGGAGAGCCGCGCGCTTGCCTTAGTCCGAGCCGCCACCCTCCCCGCGTTCCCCGCTTTCCCGGCCCGCCCGAGGCCGCCCGCCCCGTCCCCGCCGCCCCGCAGCCCGGCCGCGCCCCGCCGCCGCCATGGGCTGCCTCGGCAACAGTAAGACCGAGGACCAGCGCAACGAGGAGAAGGCGCAGCGCGAGGCCAACAAAAAGATCGAGAAGCAGCTGCAGAAGGACAAGCAGGTCTACCGGGCCACGCACCGCCTGCTGCTGCTGGGTAAGGGCGGCCCGGGGGGGAGCGGGCCCGGCCCGGGAGCGCCGCGGGGTGCCCCGCAAGGCCGCGCGCGCCGAGCCCGCCCCCCTCCCCGGCGCTCTGGCGCTCGCTCCCAGGCCCTCTGGCCCGCTGGGCCGCGCGCGTGCAGGGGGCGAGGCCGTCAAGGGGACCCCCGGGCGGAATTCGGCCGGGCGGGGGCTGCAAACTGGGCGTGGGGCCCCCTGGCTCGGTCTCGTCCCCACAGTTAGCCACACTCCCCCCCGCCCCTGGCTTGGCGTCCGCGCGAGGCCTACTTAGTGCCAGGGGCCAGGGTGCGTGTCGGGAGGGGGAGGGGAGGCTCACAGGGCCCCTCGGACTGCGACAGAGTAGGGCTAGGGACAGGAAACGGGCCGGCGGGCCCAGGGAGGGGGACCCGCCTCACTGGCGTGTGCGATTTGTTGAGAGGGGGCCCGAAGAGAGGCCAGGGCCACCAGGGGGGACTCGGGGACCTCGGCCGGGGAGGCTCTGGCGAGGGAAGTAGCCGCCGGGGTGGGGGGGCGGGTGACATCAGCCCCTCGGAAAGGACGGGGCGGTAAAGGTGGTGCAGAGGGGGGAGGGGGCGCGGGCAAGTCGTGGCGCCGAAGTGGGGGGGGGGCGGGGAGGAGGGAGCGTGGCGGACTCTGGGCGCGACTCGGGGCGATTCGGGCAGGACCGACTGACTGTGCGCGGAGCAGACGTGTCCTGAGCCAGGCCAGGCCGTGGAAGGAAGAGAAGGAGAATCAAATCGAATTAAGATCAAAAAAATTAAAATTAAAAAAAAAAGTACGCAAAGTGCCCAGTGAAGCCAAATGACACGTCATTTTACAGTGTGACCTTTTCCCCCCCTTCTAGACTTACAGGCTTTTTTGAAAAGCAAAGAAGACCATTAAATGGTAGCAGCTGACCCCCCCCCCCCAGCTGTGTCCCCTCCCGTGCAGCAAACAATTAACACACGTTTTCCTGTTACTCAGCCTCTGTGGGAGCGGAGACACAAGTGAAAAAATAAAATCCTGTCTTAAACAGACTCACTGGAAAATGACATTTGTCTGTAAATGGCTTCTTGGTTTCGAAATGGCGTTTTTAAAATTTTTGTCCTTTTCAAGGTGGGAGGGGGGACTCAGCGCTCTGAGAAGACTCTGGTGTGGAAGCTGGTGAAAAGACATTAATTAGTTTGGCAAGTGACATTTGGTTGTTTGGTTTTTCTTCTCCCCCTTTTTTTTTTTTCACTGCGGCTTTTCCTCCTTGGCAAAAAAGAAAAAAAGAAAGAAAAAAAGGAGGGGGGATCCCAAACTAAAAGGGTGTCACTCCTCTTTTCTTTTAAGGTCCTGGGGTGGGGGCAGCAGAAAGCACACAGGCACACATGAAAATTGTTGAAATGACCACAAAAACATCACACAACATTAATTAGAATGGAAGCTTTCCACTTCTTGGTATTTTGGCTCTCTGAATAAATTTGTGAATTCACTGGGGGGGGGTGTCACTTTTCGACAAAATAGTTAATTATCAAAATAAAGTGTAGAAGGCTGTATTAATTCGCAGTGGCGTTTGGTTTGATCTTTTTGGATGGGGTCAAGTCTTTGTTCTCCCTGGGCCAGATTTAGTAAAGCAGAAAGTTATTAGTAAGTGAAAATAATCTGTTGGTGTTAGTGAATTTGCGATTTCAGTAATTAGGTGATATATGGGAAACTTCTAAAAGTGTAATTGTGCTGTAAAGGTCAATATTCGTATACTTTGATTTCAAAGTACACACCTGGAAACATCTAGAATCTTGTGTATGGTGCACTCTTGCTCTTGTGAGTGCTTATTTAAGTCCACTGTGATGTTAATGACACATCAAATTTCTAACACTTCTTTTTGTGTGTGTGTGTTTACAGTGATTTCAAATGTCCCCACTTATATGAGACTGCAGTTCTGATCCCACTCCGCCTCCTGTGAAGTCTCTGGTCTATATGGCTGCATTGGGCCACAATTAATTAATGACCTTTGGCACAGAAATCTGTTGCCCTGGCTGTTGGCAACATTTTACATTTCTTAAAATGAAATAATTACCCACCAAGGAAACTTAATACCCACAACCTCCTTTTCTTTAACCCATTTTAACTTCCTAGTATGTAAATTAAATCACAGAATCACAAAGCAAACAAACAAACAAACAAAAGCCTGGCAATTATTTTCGGCCCAATATTTTTTTTATTCTCACAAACGTGGAAACTGAGGCACGGAGCTAGTTCTGTCTCTAAAAGAACAGGTGTCACAAATGTTACCATTTCTTAGAGTAGAGTCCTGAGGAACTTGATTAGCCCCCTGTGTTCCTTCATGGAAACCTCCCAATATGGCCTTTTATATTTAATTTATGAGAATTTTGCTCATTAGGGTGGTGCTTGCTTTGAAATCAATGCTGCTGTGGAAACCAATTTTAACTTTTATGGATCTTGCTTATGGCCTGGTGGAGGGGTGGAGAAATGGAGGGGTGAAGAAAAAGTGGAGGGGTGGAAAAATGGATGTGTTGGAGAAGTGGCTGGGTGGAGAATTGGGGGGGCTAACTGAACGATGTGGTGGGGGGAGGAATGCGTTTCTATCTGGGCACTAAAACAGAAACAATATGGAGAAAAAGAACAAGATTTAAAAGAAATATTTAGATTTTTGTGGGAGGAGGGGGAAACCATTCACACAGGGAATACTGGTTGCAAAAAAAAAAAAAGAAAGAAAGAAGGGAAGAAAGAAAGAAAGAAAAAGCAGAGGTACCTTCCTCTAACTTGATGGAAATGGGGTGGGGCAGGAGGGTCCTCCAAATACTACCTTAGAAAGGAAGAAAGAAAGAAAGTGATTTAAAATGGAGACTTGTGTTCCTATTTACTTCCCTAGTTGGGAAAAGCCTAGAATCTTCCTATTTGGGACCTTCCAGGAATATTTGTGCATATAATTAAAGTCTTAATTTTTTTTTTGTTTAAATTCTTGGTACTGTTGATGTTGCATGTTGCCTGATGCTAATGAGGTCTCAAGTGTCACGTTTGATAATGAAATGTGTTTTTTATCTTTTTTTTTTTTTGCTTTTTTTTTTTTACTCCCCCCGCCCCCGCCCCTCTGCTGCTGACAGATAATTGATGGTCTTCCATCTCCCTCTGCAACATGGTAGTTGTATCCAGAGAAAAATGTATCTTTAGAAAGATTCCTTTTGCAGAGGAAGGGAGTGGATAAGTGGATACAGTGTAGCCCTGTGGTTTTAGGGTGGACCTAAAGCATGCTACAGAGCAGCTGCATTGTGGCGTTGGGAGGAGGTGCTGCAGCGGGACGTGATTGGGGGGGGAGGCTGCAGTGTCAGGCATTGTCTGCCATTCCTGAATATTTTAACCATAAAATGACTAACAAACAGGAAATTAGGTGGCTGCTGCGATTCTGTGTACCTTTGACCACATTTCAATACTAAGTTCACAGTTTTGACTTAAAATTTTCACCCCTCCAGTAACAATGACGTCATTCCTTCATCGCCTCATGAGTTTTAAAAAGCCCAAAGAGAAAACAAAACAACAACAACAAAACTCACAAGGAAAAAAAAAGCTATTTAAGAACAGCAGAGCACTTAATTCTTGCTTGTTACCCTATGGTGAGATATTTCAGGTAGACGCCATGTTGGACGTGTCTGTTGTTTTTTGCTGCGTCGTCATGTGAAGGAGGTTTGCAGTTGTGTCACTGTGTGTATGTTGTGTGCTGCTTCTGCTGCTTTCCAAGGCCATCATCCAGGTGATGTGTGACAAGCCTATTTCTTAACCCAAGCCCTCACTTTCCTTTCTCAGGTGCTGGAGAGTCTGGCAAAAGCACCATTGTGAAGCAGATGAGGATCCTACATGTTAATGGGTTTAACGGAGAGTAAGTGTCAAATCTGTGCAGGGCACTGAGCAGGACAGGCCGCACCTGGCCTGTAGGAGACAGGACTTTGGAAGGAGTGTGTACTAACCTCTAGAAAGCACAGCTGCTAATTGCTACTAATCATTTTTTTCTAATTTGCATATTAGACAGCCCAAGAAAGAGCTGATGGGTGCACCCCCACACCCTTCTCAACCTTTGGGGACAACACATAGGAATAAGAGTAAAAGCACCGGTGTCCACCCAAAGCGGCCCCTCGCGCTGGAAAATGGTGCCTGGTTGCAGAGGACAGTGAACAGCACTTGGCCGGGTGACAGCGTCTCTGAGGCCAGGTCCTCTGCCGCAGCCTCGTCTGCTGCAGTGCGGCTCCAACATGGCCGACGGGCCTTGGCCACCCCTTGGCCAGCCAGAGCTGGCCAACACAGGAGGTTCCCACCCACCACCCTGCAGGTTTCACTGGAGTCAACTGGTGTAGGGTTTTATACTCTCTCGGGGAAAATATCTTTTCAGTTACATCTTCACTTAAAAGTCGGAATCCACAACCCTTGCCGACAAGCTTCAAGCTCCCTGCTTCAGAATTAAAGAATTAACACGATAGGCAGATGCTTCTTTCTCTAATTAAAAAAAAAATCAGCACTCCTACCTGAACAGTTGAAAATGAGGTGTGAAAATGGTGGGAAGACAGGGACTTAGCTACTTCTGGCCAATCCGGGTGCTGTTTTGCCTTTGAAATGACCTTCCTGGTTTAAGACAATATGGCGGCGAGGCAATACCACAGTGACAGTAAAGGTTTTTCTTAAAACGAGACAGATAATGTGGCAAAGATGGGGTCCTGCCTTCCATGAAGAATGTGAACTGAGGAAATACTGAGGAAATAGTCAATAAATAGGGAGTTTGCCTTTTCGGTACCCATTGTTCTCGGTACTGATACAAGACAGCAAGGCTGAGGGACTTACCTAACGGGGACCAGCATCTGTCCCCTACCATGTATTAAGTGTTAGAGAAACAAATCGAACAGTACCTTTCAGGGTACTGACTCAAGTTCATTTTCATAGAAACTTCTAGAATTTGTTAGATCAACTAACCGGGTTTAAAAAAGAAAAAGATGACGTCACCCGTGCCACAGCTTTGGGCTCATGTGCTCCTTAAGTTGCAGCCCAAAACTCAAAGGTTAGTTAATATGCAGAAGGGGTTGGGGGCTAGCTCACTGACTTCAGGATTGAGTCAGTTACTGCTTTGTAACTGTAATCTATTAAATAATCCTGTCGCCTATGAGACACCAATTCTGAAATTACCGATTCCTGATCTATGCCTCTCTCAAAAAGTCTAAGCAACGAGATTGGCACCTGTCAGTCAACAAAAAGACTCCCCCCCCCCCCCAGAGGTGCCCTGCCCTAGGTGTGAGGGACTCTTCAATATGAGGCTAGTTAAGCAAAAATAAACGTGGCCGTGCGCTGCAATCTATCTCTTCAAAAATGTCTGGAGAAAACGGGACAAGGCTAGTAGCGCTGTTTTTAAGAAGTGCAGCAGCCATTGTTTAGCCTGATGGAATCGGTGTCCTCCCTGAAGTTTAATTACTTCACAGATTTCCCTAAGTTCTTACTCTTTTTTATATCCGTCCTCCCTGAGTGTTAGTGCGGTGGAGGGTTCTAAACCAGAACTTCTCATTTCTATTTTCTCCCTGAAAAGAGGAAGAAGCCTTCCTAGCTTGCCTTCTTTGTGGATCTCAGAGAAGTTAAATTTAGCCTGTGAAAGTGATATTTGGGACCTCCATGGGGGGCTGGATTCCTTATTTTGACCCCATACAATGACGGTTCTCTCACTGTGGTATAGCAGTAAGCTCGGGTCCATCTTGACGAGAAAGACTCAGCACCGTGCTCTGTTCTTGGACAGAGAACTATTAAATATGCCCTAACTGTCCATGGCCTGCCTACCACTACATTTTCCAAGAGTATAACATAATATTTATTTGACCTTCAGAAATACAGAGGGCAAAAGTAGATTTTTCCCAGCTCAGAGCTAACTTCCTGAAGTTTAATGCCAAGGGGGGAAAAATTAATATTGGTTGAGCTAATCGATCTCAAAGCTGAGTGTCACTGGCCCTGTACAAAGCCCCTACCACCACAGAAAGGTTAATTCATTTTGTACCAAGAAGTGAGGAATAGGAATGTCCCATCTGTGCTGCCGTGGGCATGGATTGGACACAGAGAGGATTCTGACGTGCCCCACCCTCAGGAGTTAAGTCTGCCTCTGCTCCCTGGAGCTTGTGCATTTAGGGAAAGCAGAGGAAAACAATTACCCGTCCCTCCTGTCTCCAGCCTGAGTCTCCTGAGGGCCCTGCTAATGCAGGAAGGAAGGTATGGAGTCTCAGTAGACAGCCCCATTTAGCCAGAAAGTCGACCTAAGAGTGAACCGGGAGGATGGTACGCAGGACTGTCAGGTTTTCCTACCTGGCTGTTGGAGGTACAGAGACTGTGTGGGTTTTGTATGAAATTGCAGTGCCTTGCAGATAGGTGAGCTTTCAATCTCTCTTTAAAAGGGGCGGCGAAGAGGACCCGCAGGCTGCAAGGAGCAACAGCGATGGGTAGGCACATTCAAAACCAGAAAACTCCTAACCAAGCAGGGCAAACGAGAAGATCTTAGTGGGGAAACTGAGGACACAGACTGGGGACAAAGCAGAGATCACCTCAGGGCCATCAGCCATCTCTCTCGGTGTGCATTTGCAAATGACGTGTCAACAAGTAAAGTGCAAAACAGAAAATGTGTTTGGCTCAAAGACTAACTAGACACAGCTGGGGGAAAGTTGGCCATTTTAAGATTTTGAGAATTGATGCTTTCCCATATGATCTTTATTTCCCCCAGTTCTCCATTTAAACCAACGACTTGCCTTTCAAAACTACTAAATTCCGCCCATACGACGGTCAGTCTGACTTTAAATTTTCAGACCCATTTGGAAAAAAAAAATCTTAATTTACTTCCTCAATTAAAAAATATGCCTAACACTGTAGCCCTTAGGCAGCAGGCCGTTGATGACTAGCTGTCTTGATAACCTCTGGCCTCAGAAATTATTTTAAAAAAAAATCTTTAACTGTTAATGCGAGGCACTTTACGTTAGCCAACGAACGAGAGCATTTGTGACGGCACCCCACTCATCCCCATTGTTTGTTATTTTGCTTTCTCATCCCCACAACCATCTCATGCCTGCACACACACGCACACGCATGCCAGGCATCCATCCAGCTCCATTTGCTCACGAGCATGCAGGATGGAGGGGGGCTGTTCCTCATGTCAATTCATAGAGCAGCTTCCAGCCTAGAACATGGAGGAGGAATGGCTTCTGAGACCGGGCACGGGCGGGTCAAAGGATCTGGGGGTGGGGAACAAAGTGACTGACACTTGTTTGTTCATCTGTTTCTTTTAGAGTCTATTACCCCCACTAGATGATGGCTACAGTCCTCCATCTTCGCTATGTCCTACCCCAGTTATCCCATTTTGCATGCTGGAATTGCCCGGTCTTAGGAAACTACTAATAAGAATACTATTCTGTTGTCTGGGTGGGGGGGAGGGGGGATGGGTCCCTAACCTATTACCTAACCTTTAGGCGTTAAGTAAAAACAGAAAGATGGGATGAAGTCTTTAATTGGCAACAGTGTAGTAGAACAGCAATCAGAAAACGCATCGATATCTTGATAATCCGCTGTACCAAAAGTTGGCATCTGAGAAGTGTGGCAAGCCCCTACTGAGAGAGCCTCCTATGTAATGTGTGCTGTGCTAAGCCCTTCAACCCTACTAATACCTGCACGTTTTTCTTCCTATGACTCTACAAGTAAAAATAAGTATTAACACTCCTGATAAATAAAACTCTCTGCATGTTTCAGCAATCCCTGTATCTTGCGTCTGTCTTCTGTCTGCTCTTTTGTCTGTCTTTTCCTACAACCACAAAGACCAGGGTATAGAGGTGGAGGATGGATACCAACCACACAGCCTTCCCCTGCCACTTAACAGGAGGGGGGCAGGACCTACTAAAAAAAAAAAATGCTAACCCCACTAATCTGCCTTACACTTTTGGGGTGGGGAGGGGGAGCAGCATCCTATAGATACCGCCCGCCCCAACTTTCCAGTCAGCAGAATCCCGGAACTGGCACATGCCTTGCCTCTGTCAAGTGGCTTAGAGACATCTAAGGAATTTTCTCCGAATTTCACAATCAACGTTAAATTCATTAAGCAGTATTACAAATGAGGGTGAACCCGCTGGGCCCCCAGCACGATGGCTTCATCTGCATAGTAATCTCCTCAATGGAGGTTTGTTTTAGTACTACACACCCGAATTAGATTTCAGATTTTCTATTTTAGCTGTTTTATACTGGATACACTCCCACACCTATTCACATACGTAGATGAATGCTGAACACGTTCTCAGAATATCTGTATTTTAAGACTGGAAGCTTTCCAATTACCATACTACTACTTAGAGCGAAATATCAAACTGAATGAAGATTCTTCCCTGGGGAAATGCTTCCTTCTACCTGTATGCCGAGTGGAGTAGTTAATACCCAGCTAGCCTCATTTTTCTGTTCTGGGGCCTTAAAATCAGAAATCTGGGCCTTGGTACCAATGGCAGGAAGCCATATTTTAAAAAAGGGCGGGGGGAGGGGAGGGGTAGATTTGTCCCAGGGCAGGATAGGGGAGGCTCCTCTGTGAAATCTACATTGGAAGGTTGAGGGCCTCAAACACATGCTTCTAGTCTCTGACATCTCTATAACTAGTCCCAGAGTCTAACACCAACTCAGGAATGCAGGACTTCAGAACTGAGCTTCAGAGTGCGCCGCCCCTCCCCCACCCTAACAGAACCAGTCCCTCTGAGGGGTGGGCACACCATGTCTCTAAACACTGGGTGGTGCCTAAAGCTTTCAGAGCCTGAGGGCCCCAAGCAGCTCTCAGGTGTGTACAACTCCCACACCCCAAGTGCTCACCCCAGCCCTAGGACAGCCCCTCCTGCCTGCAGCCATGGGGGGGGGGGTGTTGGTTGCCTCTTGTCTCCTTTTCCTGCTCTGGGCGGTGGGTTTGCTTTAATTACAAATGTGGAGTGAGAGGCAGCTTGCCCTCTTCCTGTGGGGGTTGGGCTCTGATTTCCCACGTGGCCTTGTCAAAATCCTGGTAGCCGGAGCTCTCAGCCCCTCCCTCCTATTGTTGAGAACACCCCCCAACTTCTAAATCTTGCAGACCCTCACCTAAGAGATGGCTCCCCAAGGAAAGTATATCTTGAGATCATTCAGAACACAGACCACTCCCCAAATACATAAAGAGCCTGTGTGGAAAGAGAGCCCCATTCAGATATCAACGATTATAAGTCTTCATGAAAGAATGGGTTCTTTGGGTGTGGCCCTATTGGTGGGCATGCACATGACTCCTGTATCCCCACTCTACTGGCTGGCGTGCATGTGACCCCAGACTCTCACCCCTTAGGGTTAGGGTTGCACATGACCCCAGGCTCTCACCCCTTAGGGTTAGGGTTGCACATAACCCCAGACTCTCACCCCATTTGCAGGCATGCACATGACACCCCCCCAGACCCCCCACTCTATTGGTGGGTAACCCCAGATTCCCACTCTGTTGATGGTTATGCATAGGACCCCAGATCCCCACTCTATTGGTGGGTACCCCGGACACCCCCAGGTCACCACTATTGGTGGGCACCCCCAGTCCTCATCCCTTTGGGTATCCACATGCTCCCCCATACCCCCACTCTATTGGTGGGTATCCACATGCCCCCCCAAACCCCCTACTCTCTTAGTGGGTATCCACATGCTCCCCCAGACCCCCACTCTCTTAGTGGGTATCCACATGCTCCCCCAGACCCCCACTCTTGACAGATATCCACGTGCTCCCCCAGACCCCCCTCTCTTGGTGGGTATCTACATGCTACCCCAGACCCCCCTCTCTTGGTGGGTATCTACATGCTACCCCAGACCCCCACTCTCTTGGTGGGTATCTACATGCTACCCCAGACCCACACTCTTTTAGTGGGTATCCACATGCTCCCCCAGACCCCCACTCTCTTGGTGGGTATCTACATGCTCCCCCAGACCCCCACTCTCTTGGTGGGTATCTACATGCTCCCCCAGACCCCCACTCTCTTGGTGGGTATCTACATGCTCCCCCAGACCCCCACTCTCTTGGTGGGTATCTACATGCTACCCCAGACCCCCACTCTCTTGGTGGGTATCTGCATGCTACCCCAGACCCCCACTCTCTTGGTGGGTATCTACATGCTACCCCAGACCCCCACTCTCTTAGTGGGTATCTACATGCTCCCCCAGACCCCCACTCTCTTAGTGGGTATCCACATGCTCCCCCAGACCCCTACTCTCTTAGTGGGTATCCACATGTCCCCCAGACCCACACTCTTTTAGTGGGTATCTACATGCTACCCCAGACCCCCACTCTTGACAGATATCTACATGCTCCCCCAGACCCCCACTCTCTTAGTGGGTATCCACATGCTCCCCCAGACCCTCACTTTATTGGTGGGTATCCACATGCCCCCCAGACCCCCACTCTTGACAGATATCCACATGCCCCCCAATCCCCCCACTCTATTGGTGGGCATCCACATGCTACCCCAGTCCCCCACTCTTGACAGATATCCACATGCTCCCCAAGTCCCCAGTCTATTGGTGGGTATCCACATGCCCCCCCCAGACCCCCACTCTTGACAGATATCCACATGCTCCCTAAGTCCCCAGTCTATTGGTGGGTATGCATAGGTACCCTAGATCCCCACTCTTGGCTGATATCCACATGATTCCCCCCAGACCCCCACCCCATTGGCAGGTATGCACATAACCCAAGATCTCTACACCTCTGGCAGATAGGCACATGGCCCCAGAGGCCCTCTCCACCTGAGGCCAGCCAGCCACCCCTTCTTCACTCTAGTAGCCGCTGGCCCCCATCTTACAACTCACTCTACCAACTCACTCTACTAATTTTCTACCCTGTTCCATGGGGGGTGTGATTTAACTCTCTCCACTTTGTGACTTCAGTCGTAAATGTCAGCAAAAGCACCTGTGTCCTGTCCTTGTCACTGCCACCCCAGTCCTCTGCCTCAGTTTCCTTATCAGGGTTAGTTCCTCTGGTTCCTGTTCTGTGCCACCAGGCCTCACGCTGAAGGGGCCGTGCATGCTGGTCTTCTGACCCCCACTAACCATGCAGAAGACCAGGCCCAGACAAGAGGTCTGCTCCAAGCAAGGGGGCGGGGCTTGGCCGGTCCCCTAAATATGAGCTCACAATTCTCTATGGCTGTATTTAGCCTATAGGCTGTCTCCTAAAAGAGACACAGCATTTTGAACCACTGTAATCTCCATGAATTAGCATTCCTTCTGGGGGATACCACCCACCCCCATAACCAGAAGATGTAGCCTGTGACCTGAGGGATTGGTGACTCCTACTACATACAAATGTCCCAGAAAGGCCATGTCACATAGGTTATCCTGAAGGCTGGTTAAAACAAGCAAAGGGAACATCTACACAGCTCCTCCCCCGGTATACATGAACCCCACGCCCACCAACAATATGGGGATCAGGACTCCTAGCCACAGCTGGGGGCCTGTGCAAGAGTGCTGTGAACCACAGTACCCCAAACAACATCTCCTTGTGCCAGATTCATAGATTAAATAATAAGGTCTACAAATAAATACGGGAATGGAAACCCAAACATCAATAATAAACACCTGTCACCTCTGACCCTCACAACCTACTGTATCCCAAGTCCAGCATGCCCTAACCCTACCTCCTTCACAACCCTCAGTCTGCTAATCAAGTAAGAGCCCCTGAGGAAGCAGCAGGGTGTGGTTGGAACAGCAGGTAGACCAGGTGCAATTTCTGGTACAGTTGATCAAGATCTCGATGCCTTGTCTCTAATCCAGGCTCATCAGGCCTGTCCTCAGGACATGCTTGGGGAATTACAATTTTACTTTTATTTGGACATCTCCAATCTACAGATCCAGCCCACAATTCCTCGGAGAACAGAATACTATGCTTTTTAGTTGATGTGTCTCAATGAAGATAACAGCCTGGTGGGCAGGATGCAATATGATTTTCTTCTCTTTTTTCAATTCCACTGTAGTGAGAAGGCCACCAAAGTGCAGGACATCAAAAACAACCTGAAGGAGGCCATTGAAGTATGTGCCTAGCCTCTTGCTCTTCTCTTTTAGCAACCCCTTCTTCCCGTGGTGCTGCCCCCCCCCCCTGACTGCTTTGCTATAAACCCTTTTCAGACCATTGTGGCCGCCATGAGCAACCTGGTGCCCCCCGTGGAGCTGGCCAACCCTGAGAACCAGTTCAGAGTGGACTACATTCTGAGCGTGATGAACGTGCCAAACTTTGACTTCCCACCTGTAAGCTGGTTTCCCTGCCCTTCACCTGAGTCCCAAGGGGAACACAAGGGCCAGGCTCATACCCGCTGTGGGAGTACCTAAGACTAAAAGATGATAAAGACATGGTTAGGGCTTCGTCCAGAATGGATGAGCAAACTTCCATCTAGTCTAGACCTCAGCTTACTCCTCCATTTACCAGATAGTAAATTTTTATGGGGGAAAGGTCCTGACCTGAAGCAAACTCAGGTATTCCACTCATACACACGAGGACAGACAAAACCACAGGTTCCACGTGGCACGAGAGTCCTAATTGCCTGGTTAATCCGGCCTAGTGCAAATATGCAGCTTCCAATGTTCCGATCTAAACATAAATTATGAGATGGGACGTTACAAGAAATAAAATGTTCTCATCAGCTCTTTGCCTGGGAGCCTGACCCTCTTGACAAGGGTCTCTTGGCCTTCTAAAAGCTATTTTTAGAGAGGGTAGAACTTGCCCTGTGCCAAGCATGTACATTTTAACCCTTCATGGGGGAGAAAGGATTTTAAGACCGGAAGAAGAGACTTGTCTAAAGTCATTGCTGCCTCTTGTTAGGCTTCTGTGGAGTTTGTATATTTTAGATGGGCTTTGGCTACAAACTTATGAGAAAAAATAGTACAAGCAGGTACACTTAAAAACAAAAACAATAGCTATTGATTTAAAAAAAAAAAAAAAAACCCAAAACTCAAACAGGGAGACAGCATGGACGCCATAGTCATCCGACCTCCCATGACTGTGTCTCTTAGAGACAAAATGGCAGCCTACCCACAATGCATCTGATGTCATTAATATCTGCTACTCTGATATCTGGACAATATTCTAGCCTCGGCCCATGTCCCTACCACAGGATAATACATATTCTTCCCGTACACATACTTCTGTGGGGAAAGTTTACCTCAGTTTGTTTGCCCCCACCCCCACAAGAGTAACAGTAGTTGCATCCCCAGAGATGAAAACACGCTAATTAGTTATACAGATTTCTGGGTGTTTAGCAGGGCTAAAGGCTCTTTCCAAGTGTTCATTTCACGCAGGGACCTGCTCACACTCGGACTCACACAGTGAATGATGGCCTTAGAGTTCCAGGGGCGGGGTCCCCGATTGGTGTGCACACCCGCCTTTCAGCCAACGTTTTCCCTGGGTTCTCTCTTTCAGGAATTCTATGAGCATGCCAAGGCTCTGTGGGAGGATGAGGGAGTTCGTGCCTGCTACGAGCGCTCCAACGAGTACCAGCTGATCGACTGTGCCCAGTAGTAAGTAGCTCTTGGCTCCCTTGCTCTCCCCACCACCTCCCACTTAACTGTAATAAAGTGGTGTAACTTATTGAAATGACCTCTAAGCATTTAGGGGTACACACAATACAGCAAGCACATGCTACCCCCCCTCCGCTCCCCCATATAAAATTCACAGAGACTTTTTCTTGACCAGTGCCTTATAAGGTACTTGAGCTTCATGTCCCCCACTCTCCCACAGGGACTTGTTGCTACATATATAGCCATGTCATGATTTAATACACAAAGTTGTATATTCTTTCAAGGAACTGAAAGGCCATCCCCACAGGCCCCAACCCCCAACTCCCCCCTCCCACCCCCCCCACCCCCCGCTCCAGCAAAGTTCCTGATTTTTCTCAAAAGTTTGTACTAAAAGCTGGAAGCACTAATTATAGAAACAGAAAACAAATGGAGATCCTGGAATTGTTTGTGATTTGTATTTTGGATCCAATTCAGGAGTTAAGTACAGATACAAGGTGAGGCTTAGCTACCCGGTGGGGAATGGCTGGGGTCCTTTTCTTTAACACTGACTTAGCCAGGTTCTTGTGGATCACACCTCTTTAAAGACTTCATGTTGTTGTTGAGAGCAGTGCACTGTACTCCTGAAGACTGAACCACATGCACCAACCCTCCGAAGTTTTAGGGAAACTTCAAGATTGAGAAGACAACTTTAAAGTTGTGTAAGCCACCTCCCCAGCCTGAGCGCACGGTGGCCCGCTCATTTGTTTAACCGTCTTTGTGCTGGAGGGCAGGCACTGGGCCTGGGCCTGGTTCTTAAGCTGCCAGGTTTGTGTTTGTTGAGCTGCAGTTTGGCTGGCCCCACTCCAGATGTCTTCTCACAAGATTTGGTGCTAAGGATCTATTTATAGAATTGTGGTTCTGTTGCCATGGCAACATGCTGGAGGCCAGGGCGGCTGGGGAGCTATTTCTGGGCCTGTGCTGTAATGTAAGATTGATTGGACCAGTTAGTGTATCCTCTAAGCCAGACTAACTCGGAACTGGTAAAAAGGAAGGGGAAGGAGGAAAAACACACACACACACACACACACACACACACACACACACACACACACACACACAAACTCAGGGGCTTTCTTTAAATAGACTATGCTCCTTTGTGATTTTTCTCTCTGATTGGTCTACTTTAAAAGAGTTCCCAACCCTCTGCCCCCCCCAAGGCCCCCCCCCCCGAAGTAGTATTAATATTACTTTTTCACATTATATTATCCCAGTCTTGCAAAATGCAACTTTTCTTTCTTCTCCTTTTTTTAAACTGAAAGTTTGCTATCTGGACTGTTCTATTTCACAGACCCAGTAGATAGGAAGGGAACTTCATGTTTGCTTCCTGTTCAAAGTGGTGAATGCAAGAACGGCCCCTTTGTGCCCACAGCTTGTTTTGGCTCGGTTCTCAGTAATCAATGAGACTCTTCCAAAGCAGATAGGGAGGGCTGGTTCTGCTTTGTCCTGGAACAGAGGCCTGTGCACGCCTAAACCCACGATTGTACCTTGCTTTAGGAAAGGGATTTTACAATTCCCTTACATGTCAAAAGCAAGGGCTGAGCCCACCACCACTTGCCTTGCTGGGGACACACTTGGCACACACTGACCACCATGTCTCCTTTTCTTCCAAGCTTCCTGGACAAGATTGATGTGATCAAGCAGGCCGACTACGTGCCAAGTGACCAGGTACGAGTGTGCCACTGGCCTCAAGGCTGTGGCTCCACATTGCTGGTTCTCCTTGGGGCAATTAGGGCGAGACCCACTGACCCCCTCTTTATTCTAGGACCTGCTTCGCTGCCGCGTCCTGACCTCTGGAATCTTTGAGACCAAGTTCCAGGTGGACAAAGTCAACTTCCAGTAAGTGAATGGTTGTCAAGTCCCAACGATCTGGCCTGGAGAGGGAGGGATGGACCTAGGGTAACCCAGTGTTCTCCGTTCCAGCATGTTCGATGTGGGCGGCCAGCGCGATGAACGCCGCAAGTGGATCCAGTGCTTCAATGATGTGACTGCCATCATCTTCGTGGTGGCCAGCAGCAGCTACAACATGGTCATCCGGGAGGACAACCAGACCAACCGTCTGCAGGAGGCTCTGAACCTCTTCAAGAGCATCTGGAACAACAGGTGTGTGGGGTCTCCCCGACTTGGCTCACCCTGTAGGTCAGCAGCTCTCTCTGGCCCCAGCTCTCACCCGGTCCTTCCCTCCTCAGATGGCTGCGTACCATCTCTGTGATCCTCTTCCTCAACAAGCAAGATCTGCTTGCTGAGAAGGTCCTCGCTGGGAAATCGAAGATTGAGGACTACTTTCCAGAGTTCGCTCGCTACACCACTCCTGAGGATGGTACGTTCTCTGCGCTGGTTTAGTCAGGCAGGACCTTCTGGGGCAGAAGGTGTGTCTAAGAGTCCATAGCCCCTCCCACTACGGGAAGGCCAGGGACATTTATTTCCCTCATTTTCATAGGCAGAGATCAAGAGTTTGGGGGTAACGGGTTACAATGGTGTCAGTCTAGTTAATATTTATATTTTTTTTGCAGCGACTCCCGAGCCCGGAGAGGACCCACGCGTGACCCGGGCCAAGTACTTCATCCGGGATGAGTTTCTGGTGAGTAGGAATTGTCTGTAGTCCCTTACGGGTATTCTCCAGTCAGTGGTGGATTTGGGGATTGAGCCATCTAGGTCTTCCATTTTATTTACGATCAGTTGACTGGTCCTTCGTGGGGGCGAGGGGTCCTGGAGAGGGTTGCTGACCGAGCCTCTCTCCGCCCACAGAGAATCAGCACTGCTAGTGGAGATGGACGTCACTACTGCTACCCTCACTTTACCTGCGCCGTGGACACTGAGAACATCCGCCGTGTCTTCAACGACTGCCGTGACATCATCCAGCGCATGCATCTTCGCCAATACGAGCTGCTCTAAGAAGGGAACGCCCAAATTTAATTCAGCCTTAAGCACAATTAATTAAGAGTGAAACGCAATCGTACAAGCAGTTGATCACCCACCATAGGGCATGATCAACACCGCAACCTTTCCCTTTTCTCCCCAGTGATTCTGAAAACCCCCTCTTCCCTTCAGCTTGCTTAGATGTTCCAAATTTAGTAAGCTTAAGGCGGCCTACAGAAGAAAAAGAAAAAGAAAAAGGCCACAAAAGTTCCCTCTCACTTTCAGTAAATAAAATAAAAGCAGCAACAAACAGAAATAAAGAAATAAATGAAATAAATGAAACTCAAAATGAAATAAATATTGTGTTGTGCAGCATTAAAAAATCAAAATAAAAATTAAAAATGAGCAAAATATGTTGTTGCTCTTTGATTTGCAGCGAGTTAAGTCCCGGGGTTCACGGGTGGGATTGGTCTAGGCACCAAGCGGGAGGTGGAGGACGACAGGTCCTATAAGCCGGGTGAGGAGCCTAGGGGAAGGCTGGGCTTGTGATGGGGTGGGGTCTACTGGCAGGGTTCCTGTGGGTGGGGAAAGTGGGAGTTAATTTGGGAAACATTTGAAAGCGGTCACTTCAATCCACACCAAGATGAATTAGGTGCAGATTAATTATACATATTTAAGTTAGAGTTTTGGTTCTTGTCAAAAAGGAGGGTGGAAGGAATGGTTATATAAGAAAGTGAAAAATCCCATAAAAATATCCTGGGTGTGGGATTGGGTAAAAGAAACAGGACTGGCTAATAAGTAAAGAGTTCTGAAGTGTCAATAAGCAAAATCATGGGGAAAGTACATGCATCCAGTTGCTAAAGAAGAAAATGACTAATACAACATGTCACGCAATAAAACAAGCTTTCATTATTGGGCATGAGAAGGGGGACAAATGGGCACATGATTGGACATGAAATGGGTGCCCAACATATGATTGGGTGTGAGATGGGGGCCCAACATATGATTGGGCATGAAATGGGGGGACCCAACATATGATTGGGTGTGAGATGGGGGCCCGACATATGATTGGGCATGAAATGGGGGGACTCAACATATGATTGGGCATGAAATGGGGGGACCCAACATATGATTGGGCATGAGATGGGGGGACCCAACATATGATTGGGTGTGAGATGGGGGCCTGACATATGATTGGGCATGAAATGGGACCCAACATATGATTGGGTATGAGATGGGGCACACAAGGGGAGGCCCAACATATGATTGGGCATGAGATGGGGCACACATGGGGGGTCCAACATATGATTGGGTGTGAGATGGGGGCCCAACATATGATTGGGTGTGAGATGGGGCACATAAGGGAAGGGCACAACATATGATTCGGCATGAGATGGGGGGGGCCCGACATATGATTGGATCTGAGGCAAGGCACACATGGGGTGCCCAACATATGATTGGGCATGAGAAGGGGCACACATGAGGGACCCAACATATGACTTGGGAGTGAGATGGGGCACACATGGGAAGGCCCAACATATGATTGGGAGTGAGATGGGGCACACAAGGGGGGACCCAACATATGATTGGGTGTGAGATGGGGCACACAAGGGGAAGGCCCAACATATGATTGGGAGTAGATGGGGCACACATGAGGGACCCAACATATGATTGGGTGTGAGATGGGACACACATGGGAGAACCCAAGATATGATTGTGCATGAGATGGGGGTACAGTAGGGAGGTCCAATGTGAAGCCCAATCATATTATGACCTGGGACTGAGGTCTACTGTACGTCCCTGCCTCATCTTTGCCCTTCAGACTCATACCCCAAGTTAGTGCTTAGCATACAAGGAAGAGCCCAGTGTTGACCCCAGCATTTAACACACCATGTATCTGAAATGGACCAAATGAGACATGAATGAAGTTAATTCTGTAACCAAGACTACCAAATACACTAACTATTCTATTATCCAAATTAGTTATACCCAGATAGGTTAAATTTTATAGTTTACCTCAAGTATGAATGCCAAGAAGGGCCACAAAAGGAGTTCTTTTTTTTTTTTTTTTTTTTCTCGGAGCTGGGGACCGAACCCAGGGCCTTGCGCTTGCTAGGCAAGCGCTCTACCACTGAGCTAAATCCCCAACCCCCACAAAAGGAGTTCTTACCATTCGTATATCTTCCCAAAGCTAGATGCCTCAACCTAGTAATTAGAATATGCAGATATGGGTGCAAAAAAAAACCCAGAACTCTCTCTAAATAATCCAAGTAAATATGGAGGCTCACAAATTTCCATAATCCTTCAAGGCCATCCAATAAATGTATATTCCAAGATGGAGGCTTGCTAGGCAAATAGAAGACACTCCAGAATTCCTATAATTTTCCAACCCCTCTAATAGCCAATATAGACATTCAATCCAAGGGCCTGCTGTGCACACAATCAGAGCAGACGACAAACTCCCATAATCCCTCCAAACCATCCAATAAACACAATCTAAAATGGAGGCTCAATATGCAAATAGCAGGACCTCTTCAAGTTCCCATAGTCTTCTAATAATCCCCAGTAAACACAATAAATAGCCCAGTGACGTGCTGTCCAAGTAGTAAAAAACACAGGACCCAAAATGGAGGCTTGATATGCAGATGGGCAGAGCGCATGCCCACAAATTCCCGCAGTCCTTCAGGTATCCAATAAAATGCACAATCCAGGATGGCAGCTTTTATGCAACTAGCAAGAAGACACTGCAATAAATTCCCATGATCCTCCATTGACCCTCCTCCCCCAAATAAACATACAATAGGAATAAAGATGGGTCCTTGCTATGTCTAGCCAGAAGACAAGCCCACAAACTCTCAGGATTCCTCAAAACTACCGAATGCAGGCCCAATCTAAGAGAGAGAGAGACTTAAGATGCAAACAGCTAGAAGGCACACCCACAAAATCCCATAATCCCTCAAAGCTTTCCAATAAACACGCAACCCAAGATGGACGGTTGGCATGCAAAGAGATAGAAGACACACACCTACAATTTCCCATAACCCCTTCTGGACTATTCAATAAATGCATAATCCAAGATGGTGGCTTGCTATACAACTAGCCAGAAGACAGCTCTCCCAAATGTCCACAATCCCTCAAAGCTATTTAATAAATGCACACTTTAAGATGCAGGTTTAATTTTCAAACAGCTAGAAGACACCCCCATAAATTCCCACAATCCCTTAAAACTACCAGAAAGTGTACAACCCAAATGAAGGCTTGCTGTGGCAGAAGAAACCCCCACAAATTTTCAAGGTCTTCCATTGACACCTTTTATTAACGTAATAAATATCCAATTCCGTGACTTGCCGTGCAAACAGCTGGATAGTCGGCCAACGAATTCCCGTATCTCTCAAAATTATCCAATAAACACATAATCTAAG
The DNA here is from genome assembly GCF_021556685.1 of Rattus norvegicus. Classification (NCBI taxonomy): domain Eukaryota; kingdom Metazoa; phylum Chordata; class Mammalia; order Rodentia; family Muridae; genus Rattus; species Rattus norvegicus. Next base: position 162,916,753 of record NC_141536.1, read on the forward strand.
ATGCAAACAGCTAGAAGACACACCCACAAAGTCCCACAATTCCTCAAACTGTCTGCTAAGCGTACACTACATGATGTTGGCTTGCTAAACAAACAGCTAGATCAGTCTACAAATTCCCACAATCGCTAAAAACTAAACAGTTTAAGGTGGAGATTTGCTACGCAACTAATCGCCAGCCCCAAACTCCCGAAATTCTCCGAAGACTCCTAATTAACGTAATAAACACCGAGCACAAGGCTTAGACGCAAATAACTGGAGCAGCCCACGAATACCCACAATCCCTCACAGCCCCCAAGTAAATTCAGACACAAAACTCATCCTCTTGCATTCACCTGAAAACATAAAACCACGTAGACAGCTAACGAGAAAGCTAAGGTTGACCCCTCAGATCCTGTCCCAAGTTGGCTTCCTGTAGTCCCCTCCTCCATAGAAATTCACGAGCCTCCCCTGGACAACGAACCAAATCGGCTTCAGAATGGAACTGCACTTTTCCAGGCCATGGGGCACTTTTGTCAATCGATTCCCTAGAATCCCACCTTAATGGTTAAGGCTGGCAGAGACATCCGGGATGTTCTACAAGGCAGGCAGTACAATTACACCTCCTATACTGTCAACACTGTTCAGTAGGTGATTGTTTGGCGATGGCCGCCATCTTATCCAAGACTAATGGAGGCTTAGAGAGACCCCGATGAGGATCTACTGATGGATTAAAATCCTGCTGCTTGACCACGGCCCTACCCTGTTGCCTTAGAAGAAGCAGGAAGACAGGAAAACATTTCCCAGTGTTCTGCCACAATGCCAGTTGTCAGGAGTCCAGAACATGTGACTCCAAGGGGAAATCCTGTAGGGTACCATGGGATTCCAGGATCTGGTGGGAGGGATCCTCTTCCCTCGGAGGCCTTGGCTCTTTCCTCTCTTGGCCGTGGGTTTGGTCTTGGGACCCCTTCTCTTTCCCCCACCTTAGGAATCTGCTTAAAACATTTAAAATTCCATTTGCCTTTTGTCCTGTTACTAGATTTACTAATTTGCATTTTAGCAGTCTAATGGAAAATTAAAAGTCATTTTCCCAATCTATCATGACTACATCATATGTGTACTTTTATGTGTGTCACAAACCTATCTGAAATTATAGAGTTTTAATAATTCAAAAAGGGTTCAAGGATTTAAGAAGGCACTGGGTTTTTTTGCTTGTTTTGCTTATATATATATTTTTTCCAGTGTATTTGTTTCTTTTTGTTCTAGAGCTTTTAGGTATACTGTCAAGCTCTCTCCAGTTTCTTTTTGAAGCCACTCAGAGATATGGGTTTTCCTCTTAGTCCAGCTTTCGTTGTGTCCCATGAATATGGGCATGTGGTACCTTCATTTTCATTAAATTCTAAAAAGTCTTTAATTTCTTTCTTTCTTTCTTCCTTGACCGAGTTATCATTGTGTAGAGCGTTGTTCAACTTCCATGTATAGGTGGGCTTTCTGTTGTTTTTGTTGTTATTGAAGATCAGCTTTAGTCGTGGTGATCTGATAGGATGCATGGGATTATTTCAATCTTCTTGTAAAAGCCCTAGAACAAAAAGAAGCAAATACACCCAAGAGGAGTAGATGGCAGGAAATAAGCAAACTCAGGGCTGAAATCAACAAAGTAAAAACAAAAAACTATACAAAGAATCAACAAAACCAGGAGCTGGTTCTTTGAGAAATTCAATAAGATAGATAAACCCTTAGCCAGACTAATCAGAGGGCACAGAGACAGTATACAAATTAACAAAATCAGAAATGAAAAGGGAGACATCACAACAGAATCTGAGGAAATTCAAAAAATCATCAGATCCTACTACAAAAACATATATTCAACAAAGCTGAAAAATCTGGTGGAAACGGACAATTTTCTAGACAAATACCAGGTACCAAAGTTAAATCAGGATCAGATAAACCATTTAAACAACCCCATAACTTCTAAAGAAATAGAAGCAATTATTAAAAGTCTCCCAACCAATAAATAAATAAATAAATAGCCACAATTATGCTTATACCTAAACTACACAAAGACCCAACAAAGAAAGAGAACTTCAGACCAAGTTCCCTTATGAATATCGACACAAAAATACTCAATAAAATTCTCTCAAACCAGATCCAAGAACGCATGAAAACAGTTATCCATCATGATCTAGTAGGCTTCATCCCAGTAATGCAGGGATGGTTCAATATATGGAAATCCATCAACATAATCCACTATACAAACAAACTCAGAGAAAAAACCACATGATTATTTCATTGGATGTTGAGAAAGCATTTGACAAAAAATTCAACCCCCTTTCATGATAAAAGTCCTGGAAAGATCAGGAATTTAGGGCCTATACCTAAACATAGTAAAAGCCATATACAGCAAACCAGTAGTTCAACAGCAAGCCTAAATGGAGAGAAACTTGAAGCAATCCCACTAAAATCAAGGACTAAACAAGGCTGCTCATTCTCTCTCTACTTTTTCAATATAGGACTTGAAGTCCTAGCCAGAGCAATCAGACAGTGAAAGGACAAAGGGATACAAATTGGAAAGGAAGAAGACAAAATATCACCATTTGCAGATAATATGATAGTGTACTTAAGTGACCCCAAAATTTCCACCAGAGAACTACGAAGCCTGATAAACAACTTCAGCAAAGTGGCTGGATATAAAATTCACTCAAGCAAATCAGTAGCCTTCCTCTACTCAAAGAATAAACAGGCTGAGAAAGAAATTAGGGAAATGACATCCTTCACAATAGCCACAAATAATATGAAATACCTCAGTGTGACTCTAATCAAGAAAAGTAAAAGATCTGTTTGACAAGAACTTCAAGTCTCTGAAGAAAAAAATTGAAGATCTCAGACAAAGGAAAGATCTCTCATGCTCATGGATTGGCAGGATTAATATAGTAAAAATGGCTATTTTGCCAAAAGCAATCTACAGATTCAATGCAATCTCCATCAAAATTCCATCTCAATTCTCCATAGAGCTAGAAAGAGCAATTTCCAAATTCATTTGGGATAACAAAAAACAAAAGATATTGAAAACTATCCTCAACAACAAAAGAACTTCTGGTGGAATCACCATTCCTGACCTCAAGCTGTATTACAGAGTAATGGTGATAAAAACTGTATGTTTTTGGTACAGAGACAGGCGGATAGATCAATGGAATAGAATTGAAGACCCAGAAATGAGCTCATATACCCCTGGTCACTTGATCTTTGACAAAGAAGCTAAAACCATCCAATGGAAAAAAAAAAAAAAAAGACAGCATTTTCAACAAATGGTGCTGGTTCAACTGGAGGTCAGCATGTAGGAGAATGCAAATCCATCCATTCTTATCACCCTGTACAAAGCTCAAGTTCAAGTAAATCAAGAACCTTCACATAAAACCAGTTCAAACTAATAGAAGAAAAAGTGGGGGAAGAGTCTCGATCACATGGACACTGGGGCAAATTTCTTGAACAAAACACTAGTGGCTTATGCTCTAAGATCAAGAATGGATAAGTGGGACTTCACAAAATTGCAAAGCTTCTGTAAGCAAAGGACACTGTCATTAGGACAAAATGGCAACCAAGAGATTGGGAAAAGATCTTTACCAATACTACATCTGATAGAGGGTTAATATCCAATATATACAAAGAACTCAAGAAGTTAGACTCCAGAGAATCAAATAACCCTATTAAAAATGGGGTACAGAGCTAAACAAAGAATTCTCAGCCAAGGAACATCGAATGACAGAGAAACACCTAAAGAAACATTCAATATCCTTAGTCATCAGAGAAATGCAAATCAAAACAGCCCTGAGATTACACCTCACACCAGTGAGAATGGCTAAGATCAAAAACTCAGGTGACAACAGATTCTGGGGAGGATGTGGAGAAAGAGGAACACTCCTCCATTGTTGGTGGGATTGCAGACTGTTACAGCCATTCTGGCTTATTCAGGGGTCTGGGCCATGAATTCCAGACTCCGAAATGTTAAAGTAGACAGAGAGTTCTTCGATGGAGGAGCTGGAACCCAGCAAGCCCTTCTGTCCTGTGTCTGTCCTCTGTTGGCCACAGTTATGGGAGAAGGAAGGACAGCACCCACAGAGCCCGTTTAGCCTCAAGCTCCCTCAGAATGTTGTGGGAATGGCTCTCATCCAGTTGATGTGCAAAGTCATGGCACATCTATGCCAACCCCTTTGCTTTTGTGGGTTTCTGTTTTAGCAGGGGAGAGAGACCTTATTTACCCAATAAACAAGCGAAACATTTACAGCCTCAGGCAAAGCCTCTGAGGGGGTTTAAACAATAGGGGAAAAGGAAGAGAAGCTCGGGTGAAGACAGAGCAGAAGGCCTCTGGAGCATCAGTTTAAAATATATACATCCATTTTATTTTATGTGTAGGAGTGTTTGGCTTGCATGTATGCATGTGTATGCACTGGATCCTTTAGAACTGGAGTTACAGATGGTTGTTAGCCACCTTGTGGGTGCTGGGGACTGATGCTGGGTTTTACATTCAAAGGCAAGAGCAGCTAGTGTCTAAACCTCTGAGCGTCTTGCTGGGCCACAGGTGAGGGTTTTAAAAGCAGGAGTGTGAAGGATACGAAAAGGCTAGCCACCCCAGCTCTGGCACTGGGTCACCGTTAATAGCATTGTCGTTATTAATTGCTATTGGATTCAATAGATATTCTTCAAGTACTTGACCTTTGTCGTGGACCAGGACTCCCAAAGGTCTCGAAAGAGCATCTCACTGCCTTTTAAACTCTTGGGAGGGTGTTAATTGTGACTCTGATAGCAGGCCATGTCCTATTATACAAGCAGGAGTTTAAAACTCAGAACACATATATCTACTGTGATGTGCAAGATGGACTGTCGCGAAGTCTCTGTTACCGCGTTTCTGCTTTAGAATAGATCTCTGTGTCTCCAGATAATTTTCCTCTATTAAATGTTCAGATTCTGTGAGCAGCTAGTTTCCTGGGCCTCGCTGTGTACGGCCTGTATTGATTAGGGAAGTGTTCAACTGTAAACGAGAGATCGCTGCCTCAGAGGGGCATGGACAACCCGTCTGTGTCTTGCTGAGCATGAATTCCAAGGGGGCAGGGGGCTCCACAAGTTCCTCAGCAGCCAGCCAGAGCAGCCCAGGCCTCCACATCTGATAGGCTCACGTGACCGAGAGGAGAAGGAAGCAGAAGTGAATAGGCGGGTCAGTTAACACTCCTTTCTGTCTTTCTTAGATGCCATTCCGTTCTTTCCTTCTGTGTGAAACACGTAGACCAAAGCGGTTAGATGAAGCTGGCCGGACACCATGATCACGAGTTCGTAATGTGCGGCTGCGTGTACCTTAATGCAAAGTCTAGTGTCTGCAGGAGAGCATAAAACCCACACACTGCTTACCAGTCCTCAGAGGCTAGTTTGCATACCTCAGTACAAATAATTTAGACGCTAAGAAGACATAATTGTTTAGGAGAAAACGAGTATCTATCTAAATTGACCTCCACAGACACAAAAATCTAAGCAGAACAGTTCTCGTAGTGGGGGGAATTCCTGATTAGAGCACTCCGTGACAGACAGGCTCCTGGCTAGCGCTAGGGTCGGAGCACAAAGGAATGCTCTGGGTACGTATAGCTTCTGTTTATTCCTATAAATGCTAATAGCAGAGAAATTCTGCTCAGAAAACTTACTGAGCTGTATGCTATGTGTATTATATTTAATTTTTTTTATTTAAGCAGGGATGTGGTGCCACACTTATAATCCCAACACTTAGGAGACTGAGGCAGGAGGATTGTGAATTCAAGGTCACCCCGGGATATCAGAATGTATAGAAATTCCAGATTAGTTTGGCTCATGAGATCTGGTTTAAAAAAAATAAATAAAAACAAACAAGGAAAAACAGAACAGTTTGGTTTGTTTTTAAAGGCATCAGAACCATACAGTTTTACAGGAGACTTGTCCTAAGCCTTAAAAGATCATATAATCTGAATGATTCTTAACTTATCCCTAAGTCTGGCAAAAGGAAAACTTCAAGTTTAGTTTATACAGTAAATAAAACTTTGTCTCTGAAGCACACTGTCCCCTATCTTTGTTATGAGTATCAATGTAAATATATTAAAAACACTAGCAAACAGACTCCAAAATGGTATAACAAATAAAACACATTGTGTTATAATACACAAGTATTATAGGAATTCAAGTTTGGCTCAATATTAGTAGATACAGTAATATTTGCCAATTTTTTTTATTAACTTGAGTATTTCTTATATACATTTCGAGTGTTATTCCCTTTCCCGGTTTCCGGGCAAACATCCCCCTCCCCCCTCCCCTTCCTTATGGGTGTTCCCCTCCCCACCCTCCCCCCATTGCCGCCCTCCCCCCAACAGTCTAGTTCACTGGGGGTTCAGTCTTAGCAGGACCCAGGGCTTCCCCTTCCACTGGTGCTCTTACTAGGATATTCATTGCTACCTATGAGGTCAGAGTCCAGGGTCAGTCCATGTATAGTCTTTAGGTAGTGGCTTAGTCCCTGGAAGCTCTGGTTGCTTGGCATTGTTGTACATATGGGGTCTCTAGCCCCTTCAAGCTCTTCCAATTCTTTCTCTGATTCCTTCAACGGGGGTCCTATTCTCAGTTCAGTGGTTTGCTGCTGGCATTCGCCAATGTATTTGCTGTATTCTGGCTGTTTCTCTCAGGAGCAATTTACATCCGGCTCCTGTCGGTCTGCACTTCTTTGCTTCATCCATCTTGTCTATGGGTGGCTGTATATGTATGGGCCACATGTGGGGCAGGCTCTGAATGGGTGTTCCTTCAGTCTCTGTTTTAATCTTTGCCTCTCTCTTCCCTGCCAAGGGTATTCTTGTTCCCCTTTTAAAGAAGGAGTGAAGCATTCACATTTTGATCATCCGTCTTGAGTTTCATTTGTTCTAGGCATCTAGGGTAATTCAAGCATTTGGGCTAATAGCCACTTATCAATGAGTGCATACCATGTATGTCTTTCTGTGATTGGGTTAGCTCACTCAGGATGATATTTTCCAGTTCCAACCATTTGCCTACGAATTTCATAAAGTCGTTGTTTTTGATAGCTGAGTAATATTCCATTGTGTAGATGTACCACATTTTCTGTATCCATTCCTCTGTTGAAGGGTATCTGGGTTCTTCCCAGCTTCTGGCTATTATAAATAAGGCTGCGATGAACATAGTGGAGCACGTGTCTTTTTTATATGTTGGGGCATCTTTTGGGTATATGCCCAAGAGAGGTATAGCTGGATCCTCAGGCAGTTCAATGTCCAATTTTCTGAGGAACCTCCAGACTGATTTCCAGAATGGTTGTACCAGTCTGCAATCCCACCAACAATGGAGGAGTGTTCCTCTTTCTCCACATCCTCCCCAGCATTTGCTGTCCCCTGAGTTTTTGATCTTAGCCATTCTCACTGGCGTGAGGTGAAATCTCAGGGTTGTTTTGATTTGCATTTCCCTAATGACTAAAGATGTTGAACATTTCTTTAGGTGTTTCTCAGCCATTCGGCATTCCTCAGCTGTGAATTGTTTGTTTAGCTCTGAACCCCATTTTTTAATAGGGTTATTTGTCTCCCTGCGGTCTAACTTCTTGAGTTCTTTGTATATTTTGGATATAAGCCCTCTATCTGTTGTAGGATTGGTAAAGATCTTTTCCCAATCTGTTGGTTGCCGTTTTGTCCTAACCACAGTGTCCTTTGCCTTACAGAAGCTTTGCAGTTTTATGAGATCCCATTTGTCGATTCTTGATCTTAGAGCATAAGCCATTGGTGTTTTGTTCAGGAAATTTTTTCCAGTGCCCATGTGTTCCAGATGCTTCCCTAGTTTTTCTTCTATTAGTTTGAGTGTGTCTGGTTTGATGTGGAGGTCCTTGATCCACTTGGACTTAAGCTTTGTACAGGGTGATAAGCATGGATCGATCTGCATTCTTCTACATGTTGACCTCCAGTTGAACCAGCACCATTTGCTGAAAATGCTATCTTTTTTCCATTGGATGGTTTTGGCTCCTTTGTCAAAAATCAAGTGACCATAGGTGTGTGGGTTCATTTCTGGGTCTTCAATTCTATTCCATTGGTCTATCTGTCTGTCTCTGTACCAATACCATGCAGTTTTTATCACTATTGCTCTGTAATACTGCTGGAGTTCAGGGATAGTGATTCCCCCTGAAGTCCTTTTATTGTTGAGGATAGTTTTATCTATCCTGGGTTTTTTGTTATTCCAGATGAATTTGCAAATTGTTCTGTCTAACTCTTTGAAGAATTGGATTGGTATTTTGATGGGGATTGCATTGAATCTGTAGATCGCTTTTGGTAAAATGGCCATTTTTACTATATTAATCCTGCCAATCCATGAGCATGGGAGATCTTTCCATCTTCTGAGGTCTTCTTCAATTTCTTTCCTCAGTGTCTTGAAGTTCTTATTGTACAGATCTTTTACTTGCTTGGTTAAAGTCACACTGAGGTACTTTATATTATTTGGGTCTATTATGAAGGGTGTCGTTTCCCTAATTTCTTTCTCGGCTAGTTTCTCTTTTGTGTGGAGGAAGGCTACTGATTTATTTGAGTTAATTTTATACCCAGCCACTTTGCTGAAGGTGTTTGTCAGCTTTAGTAGTTCTCTGGTGGAACTTTTGGGATCACGTAGATATACTATCATATCATCTGCAAATAGTGATCTTTTGACTTCTTCTTTTCCGATCTGTATCCCCTTGACCTCCTTTGGTTGTCTGATTGCTCTGGCTAGAACTTCAAGAACTATATTGAATAAGTAGGGAGAGAGTGGGCAGCCTTGTCTAGTCCCTGATTTTAGTGGGATTGCTTCAAGTATCTCTCCATTTAGTTTAATGTTAGCAACTGGTTTGCTGTATATGGCTTTTACTATGTTTAGGTATGGGCCTTGAATTCCTATTCTTTCCAGGACTTTTATCATGAAGGGGTGTTGAATTTTGTCAAATGCTTTCTCAGCATCTAATGAAATGATCATGTGGTTTTGCTCTTTCAGTTTGTTTATATAATGGATCACGTTGATGGTTTTCCGTATATTAAACCATCCCTGCATGCCTGGGATGAAGCCTACTTGATCATGGTGGATGATTGTTTTGATGTACTCTTGGATTCGGTTTGCCAGAATTTTATTGAGTTTTTTTGCGTCGATATTCATAAGGGAAATTGGTCTGAAGTTCTCTTTCTTTGTTGGGTCTTTGTGTGGTTCAGGTATAAGAGTAATTGTGGCTTCGTAGAAGGAATTCGGTAGGGCTCCATCTGTTTCAATTTTGTGGAATAGTTTGGATAATATTGGTATGAGGTCTTCTATGAAGGTCTGATAGAATTCTGCACTAAACCCGTCTGGACCTGGGCTCCTTTTGGTTGGGAGACCTTTAATGACTGCTTCTATTTCCTTAGGAGTTATGGGGTTGTTTAACTGGTTTATCTGTTCCTGATTCAACTTCGGTACCTGGTATCTGTCTAGGAAATTGTCCATTTCCTGCAGATTTTCAAGTTTTGTTGAATATAGGCTTTTATAGTAAGATCTGATGATTTTTTGAATTTCCTCTGAATCTGTTGTTATGTCTCCCTTTTCATTTCTGATTTTGTTAATTTGGACGCACTCTCTGTGTCCTCTCGTTAGTCTGGCTAAGGGTTTATCTATCTTGTTGATTTTCTCAAAGAACCAACTTTTGGTTCTGTTGATTCTTTCTATGGTCCTTTTGTTTCTACTTGGTTGATTTCCGCTCGGAGTTTGATTATTTCCTGCCTTCTACTCCTCCTGGGTGTATTTGCTTCTTTTTGTTCTAGAGCTTTTAGGTGTGCTGTCAAGCTGCTGACATATGCTCTTTCCTGTTTCTTTCTGCAGGCACTCAGCGCTATGAGTTTTACTCTTAGCACAGCTTTCATTGTGTCCCATAAGTTTGGGTATGTTGTACCTTCATTTTCATTAAATTCTAAAAAGTTTTTAATTTCTTTCTTTATTTCTTCCTTGACCAGGTTATCATTGAGTAGAGCATTGTTCAATTTCCACGTATATGTGGGCATTCTTCCCTTATTGTTATTGAAGACCAGTTTTAGGCCGTGGTGGTCCGATAGCACGCATGGGATTATTTCTATCTTTCTGTACCTGTTGAGGCCCGTCTTTTGACCAATTATATGGTCAATTTTGGAGAAAGTACCATGAGGAGCTGAGAAGAAGGTATATCCTTTTGCTTTAGGATAGAATGTTCTATAAATATCCGTTAAGTCCATTTGGCTCATGACTTCTCTTAGTCTGTGTACGTCTCTGTTTAATTTCTGTTTCCATGATCTGTCTGTCCATTGATGAGAGTGGGGTGTTGAAATCTCCTACTATTATTGTGTGAGGTGCAATGTATGTTTTGAGCTTTAGTAAGGTTTCTTTTACGTATGTTGGTGCCCTTGTATTTGGGGCATAGATATTTAGGATTGAGAGTTCATCTTGGTGGATTTTTCCTTTGATGAATATGAAGTGTCCTTCCTTATCTTTTTTTGATGACTTTTAGTTGAAAATTGATTTTATTTGATATTAGAATGGCTACTCTAGCTTGCTTCTTCTGACCATTTGCTTGGAAAGTTGTTTTCCAGCCTTTCACTCTGAGGTAGTGTTTGTCTTTATCTCTGAGGTGTGTTTCCTGTAGGCAGCAGAATGCAGGGTCCTCGTTGCATATCCAGTTTGTTAATCTATGTCTTTTTATTGGGGAGTTGAGGCCATTGATGTTGAGAGATATTAAGGAATAGTGATTATTGCTTCCTGTTATATTCATATTTGGATGTGAGGTTATGTTTGTGTGCTTTTCTTCTCATTGTTTTGTTGCCAAGACGATTAGTTTCTTGCTTCTTCTAGGGTATAGCTTGCCTCCTTGTGTTGGGCTTTACCATTTATTATCCTTTGTAGTGCTGGATTTGTAGAAAGATATTGTGTAAATTTGGTTTTGTCATGGAATATCTTGGTTTCTCCATCTATGTTAATTGAGAGTTTTGCAGGATACAGTAACCTGGGCTGACATTTGTGTTCTCTTAGGGTCTGTATGACATCAGTCCAGGATCTTCTGGCCTTCATAGTTTCTGGCGAAAAGTCTGGTGTGATTCTGATAGGTCTGCCTTTATATGTTACTTGACCTTTTTCCCTTACTGCTTTTAATATTCTTTCTTTATTTTGTGCGTTTGGTGTTTTGACTATTATGTGACGGGAGATGTTTCTTTTCTGGTACAATCTATTTGGAGTTCTGTAGGCTTCTTGTATGCCTATGGGTATCTCTTTTTTTAGGTTAGGGAAGTTTTCTTCTATGATTTTGTTGAAGATATTTACTGGTCCTTTGAGCTGGGAGTCTTTACTCTCTTCTATACCTATTATCCTTAGGTTTGATCTTCTCATTGAGTCCTGGATTTCCTGTATGTTTTGGACCAGTAGCTTTTTCCGCTTTACATTATCTTTGACAGTTGAGTCAATGATTTCTATGGAATCTTCTGCTCCTGAGATTCTCTCTTCCATCTCTTGTATTCTGTTGGTGAAGCTCGTATCTACAGCTCCTTGTCTCTTCTTTTGGTTTTCTATATCCAGGGTTGTTTCCATGTGTTCTTTCTTGATTGCTTCTATTTCCATTTTTAATTTCTTCAGCTGTTTGATTGTGTTTTCCTGGAATTCTTTCAGGGATTTTTGTGACTCCTCTCTATGGGCTTCTACTTGTTTATTTATGATTTCCTGGAATTCTTTCAGGGATTTTTGCGATTCCTCTCTGTAGGCTTCTACTTGTTCTCTAAGGGAGTTCTTCACGTCTTTCTTGAAGTCCTCCAGCATCATGATCAAATATGATTTTGAAACTAGATCTTGCTTTTCTGGTGTGTTTGGATATTCCATGTTTGTTTTGATGGGAGAATTGGGCTCCAATGGTGCCATGTAGTCTTGGTTTCTGTTGCTTGGGTTCCTGCGCTTGCCTCTCGCCATCAGATTATCTCTAGTGTTGCTTTGTTCTGCTATTTCTGACAGTGGCTAGACTGTCCTATAAGCCTGTGTGTCAGGAGTGCTGTAGACCTGTTTTCCTGTTTTCTTTCAGCCTGTTATGGGGACAGAGTGTTCTGCTTTCGGGCATGTAGTTTTTCCTCTCTACAGGTCTTCAGCTGTTCCTGTGGGCCTGTGTCTTGAGTTCACCAGGCAGGTCACTTGCAGCAGAAAAGTTGGTCTTGCCTGTGGTCCCGAGGCTCAAGTTTGCTCGCAGGGTGCTGCCCACGAGCTCTCTGCGGCGGCAGCAACCATATTTGCCAAATTTTAATGCTAGTTTGTACTTTATAAATCAAATAAAAATAATAGTTCCTAATATATAATGACTGTCATATATATTACATATGTAAAATCCTTAAATACAATAAACATATACATAAGTAAATGAAATATCCTGAAGTCAACGTATTAGTTAATGAAGAATCTCAAAATGTTTTTCCAGTAGTGTCAGGAACAGGGAACAAGGAAGATTTGCCTCATGCCCCAGGCTATTAATATTATTATAGAGAGAATATAATTAACATTGGACAGATAAAACAAAGCAAGGAAAAGCTTGAGAACCCAAAAGAAAAATTTCAGACTTTTTTTTTTCAGATTATTTAGTTAAATTATAACTTCCCTCTCCCAAGTACTGCCTAGAGAATAGTTGTCAAAATAAGAGGGCCAGTGCTGGAGAGCTGGCTCAGTGGTTACAAGCACTTGCTGCTTTTGAAGAAGACCAGAGTTCAGTTCCCAACACACACATTGAGCTGCTCAGGGTGGTCTTTTAGCACCGCTGCCTGTAACTCCAGGCCAGGAGATCTGACGCCCTCTTCTGGCCTCCTCAGGCACTGCACTCATGTGTGCAAACATGCTCACACTCAACATAATTAGAAATTAATAATGAAAGTCCCAGAGAACTGGGATATAAGAGACTCCCGGGACTCCACGCGGGTGACATTAGCAGAAATGCCCGACAGTGGGGAGAGGAAACTTGAAGAGACTGTCTCCAGTTTGATAGAGGTGAAGGGAGGGAGTTACCAAACTTCAAAATTTCTGATCCAGACTTTTTCCTGTTTAAAAGAACTGCAGGGACAAAAATGGAGAAGACATGGAAAGAAAGGCTGTCCAGTGACCAACCCAACTTGGGATCCATCGTATGGGGGGTGGGCGCCAAGGCTTGACACTGTTACTGATGCTATGCTGTGTTTAGAGATGGGAGCCTAGCATGGCTCTCCTCTGAGAGGCCCTGCCAGCAGCTCTCTGAGACAGACACAGATACTTACACCTAATCATTGGACTGAAGTCAGGAACCTCTATGGAGGAATTAGGGGGAGGATTGAAGGAGCTGAAGGGGAGGGTGACCCCATAGGAACATCAGCAGTTTCAACTAACCAGGACCCCTGGAAGCTCCCAGAGACTGAGCCACCAACCAAAGGGCATACACAGGCTGGCCCAAGGCCCCGGCACGTCTATAGCAGAGGACTGCCTTGTCTGGCCTCAGAGGGAGAGGATGTGCCTAATCCTGTAGAGACTTGAGGCCCCAGGGAAGGGGAATTGGGGTAGGAGAAGGGGAACATCCTCTCAGAGGCAAAGGGGAAGGGGAATGGGACGAGGGGGACCAGGAGGAGAGCAATGTGTGGAATATAAAGAAATAAAATAATTAATTAAAAATAAACATAAGTATTAACACGCTATAAAAATTAATAAAGGGTCTAGAGAGAGATGGCTCAGAAGCTTAGTGTCTTTCCTCCATGGCAGAGGACCAGAGTTCAGTCCCCCAGACCAACATCAGGCAATGTACAATCTATAACTCTGGTTCAAAAGAATCCGATTCCGTTTTCTGGCTTCCTTAGGCACTGCACTACACACATGCAAACACACACACACACACACACACACACACACACACACACACACTTAAAACTAATAAAAGGACTGGAAAGGTGACATAGTGGCTAAGAGCATTTACTGCCCTTGCAGAGGTCCTGAATTCAGTTCCTAACACCCACAGCATGTGGTTCACAACCTCCTATAACTACAGCTCTGGAGGAGCCGATGTCCTCTGGCTTCCATGGGCATTGGATGTATGCAGTGGCCATGAACTCTCTCTCACACACACGTACACACACACACACACACACACACACACACACAGAGAGAGAGAGAGAGAGAGAGAGAGAGAGAGAGAGACAGAGAGACAGAGAGAGAGAGAGAGACAGAGAGACAGAGAGACAGAGAGAGACAGAGAGACAGAAAAAGAGGATATACACATATACAGTGGGGGTAGTATGGTGCTCACCTGGATGTATGCAATGTATGCAGTGCCTATAATCTCTCTCTCTCTCTCTCTCTCTCTCTCTCTCTCTCACACACACACACACACACACACACACACACACACACACACACACACGCACGCACACAGAGAGACCGAGACAGAAACACAGAGAGATACACGCACACAGCGGAGGTAGTGCTGTGGGAAGACCTGAGGCCCCTAGGAAACAGAAGGAGGGGCCGCTGATGAGTCTTTTTTGATACTGATGTTAACTCATTCCTGTGGCTCCTGTAGACAGACTTCCTTAGACATCCTTCAATGCTGCTTCAAGTTTGAGAAGAAGCATGGCAGCCCCCAGAAGGAAGGCCTAAGTTGGGCAGAAGTCCCCAGTGTTCTTCCCCCCAAGGAAATGAAGGACAGGGCACCAGGGACTGGGAGAGAAGTGGAAAGCTGCAAAGGTAGCTTTCAGGGGAGAGGAAGTTGGTGGTGGAAGAGCATGCGCAGGGTGGGGATCCCCAGACTGCAAAGGATCAGAAGATGCTAGTGTCCTCTCATCTACTCCCTGCTCCTCTGCTCTTGAGTTACAGCTTAGGGACCAGGAGCAAATGGGGTCCTTACAAACTGTACTGAGCAGTGGTGGGGCGGGGCGGCAGTGGTGGGGCGGGGCGGCACTCTGAAGGCAGTCCTCAACGTTGTCCATGTATCGGTGCTTAGAGAACATTGAAATGTCCTCCCGGGTCATATGATAGCTGGAACTGGAGCTGCTGGTTAGGGTGTTTGTCTATCGTGCATGAAGCTGGATTCCATACCCAACACCATGCAAACGGGCTGTGACATACACTCCTGGAATCGGCAGTGATTGTGACACAGAGGCAGGAGGATCAGAGTTCCAGGTCACCCTCAGCTAAATCGCGAGTTTGAGGCCATTCCAGATTATATGAAACCCTGTTAGAAAAACAAACAACAGCAAAAGCGAACCACAAACTGAAGTCAAAATAAACCTTCTTCTACCTAAAAATAAAACAACCAAACCAAAACAAAACAAACAAAAACAAAACCACACACCATGGTGCATCTGGTAAACCTGAAAGCATTCATATTTCTCCCTTGGTTTTGGTTTTTTCTTCCCAATAATCAATCACCCTCCTTGGTTAGGATCCAGGATTCCATTTTCTTGATTGCTTCTTTTTCCCCAGTTGTGAGAACCCATCTTGGGACCGCACAGTAAGCAAGTGCTGTACCACTGCAGCTCTCCTCCACCTTTAATTTACACTGTTTTCATTGGGAAACAATGTTTCTAAGTTGCGGGGCTGGCCTTGAACTCACTCTGTAGCCCAAATTTTGAAGTTGTAACCCCCAGCCTGGGGCTCAAAGGGCCAGGGTAAGAGGGGAGAAATGACAGGAAAAGCTTTGGGGGCTGTGCCCTTTGAAATGACCTGGGCTCCCAAAGCCCAAAGGGTACTCCACAGAGCCGAGTGTGGCTAATTATGTCCCAATTGTCCTACCTCACAGCCCCAGTTTCACGATTTTGCAACAGCGCAGCAGTGGGCTGGTCAATCCTATGCCAATAGTAAAGCCAGAAACCCTAGAAATAGAGGCTCCCACAGACAAATGGTCGGAGGTGAAGGATGAATCTGGCTGTTGGTGTGCGCTGGTATAAGGACTAGAGTGTGTCTTTACCGTCTCTAAGAGAATGGTCAGGATGGCTCCCATCTTTAAGAACAAGAACAAATGCAAAGATGGCTGAAATCCCCCCTTCACCAGTCACCATGAATCTAAAAGCTAGTAGGCAATGCAGGTTAATTCAAAGGGACAGTACAAGAGAGCAAAGTAGTAAGTCTTCATCCGTAAAATTGTTACTTATTGTGTCTAATATTCTTATAATAGATTCAGCAACAGATTGAAGTTGCAGTGGTTGTCATCCCTTGCCCTAATGTTTTCATTAAACGGGACTAGCAAGTGGGAGCTGTCTGGGGGAGCTCAGGGGCTGTGCCTGGAATGATGGTTAAACCTCGGCAGATCCAGTTTGCACAAGGACAAAGAAAGAATCCAAGTTTAAGAGCCTCGTGTCTCTGCGAGTGTGGAGAAAGACTTCGTTTGGTCCTGTGCACTTCCCTTCATGGAGGAAGATGACACAACACGGATGACCTGCTCCTGAGCTCTGTGGAAAAGGTTCACCACAGACTCGAAGGGAGAGTATTGAACCTGCTGACATGGCTGCCATTGAAACTGGTCAATAGAGAGGACGTGGCGGGTGGTTTAACAAGATCTTCAGTCAGAGTGAGAAGATTCGGTGAAGAAACAGTTGGTGTACAAGATAGGAGTTTGGATCCCCGGAGCCCACATAATGCTCAATGTGTTGCCCCCAAATCTGTGTGTTCAGTGTTCAGAAGGTGAGGTGGGTGATGTAGAAAGGAGAGACCCTGCAAGTTCCTGAGCCAGGTGGCCTGGTTTACACCGAGGTAAGGACAAGAGACTCTGACTCACAAAAGGTGGAGAAAGCCTGGAACCCCAGGTTGTCCTGTGACCTCCACATGCGTGATGTGGTATGTCTGCATCTGTACTCACACACAGAGACCTGCACTCGTTCCTCAAGCCAGAGAGACAGATGTCAGTCATTGTTTTCCTCCTAAGTTACTGGTTACAATCAGACAGAAACAGTGATTTAAGAATCTGATAAACACAGAACCAGTTCCTGGACAGCCGGGGCTACACAGAGAAAACCTGTCTTGAAAACCCAACCCATCATCCAACCAACCAACAAGCAAAAGACCACGGTGGTAGCGGTGATGCACACAGAATGCAGAGGCAGGAGTTTGAGCCCATCCTGGGCTATAGAGTTCTAGGATAGCCCAGGCTACACAGAGAAACCCTGTCTCAAAAAAAAAAAAGTGATATAAGGCCGGGTGATTGTTCATTGGGTAGAGTGCTATATCCTAAGCACAAGGATTCAGACCCCCACAGTCCACAAGAAAAATGGTTCAGCCTGACTATAACCTCAGTCTGGTGGAGGGACAGGGGTCCATGAGTCTCCAGAGTGCCCTGAACAGCCAGTCAAATTCAAAAAGAAAGATTCTGTCTCAGAAATGTAGTGGATAGTGGATGTCAACCTCTAGCTTCCACACACACGCACACCCTTATGCCACACATACACTTACACCACATACACACATGCTAATACCACACACACACACACACACACACACACACAGTTACCTCTTCACATGTATTTATACACACACACTTACACCATATATGCACACACTCATACCACATGTACACACACACGCACGTGCTTACACACACACACCGCACATGCACACGCTCATACCATATGTATACACACGTGCTTGCACACACAAACACACACACACACACACACTTACACTACACGTGCACGCACAACACCCACTGATGTACATGAGGCATAGACTGCTGAGGGCGTGCTTGGGGACATATTATTTACTTTTCCTGTTGGTGTGACAATTACTCTGCCAAAAGTAACTTAAGAGGAAAGGGTTCATTTTTAGCTGACAGCTCAACAGGACAGTCCATCATGGCGGGGAAGACACAGCGGCAGCGGTGTGGGGCAGCTGGCCATATGGAAGCAGAGGGAGGAAAAGGCTGCTTTCTGTCTTCTCTGTCAGCCTCCGACTTAAGCTGTGGATGCTCTACCGTCCATTAGAGCATGACTTCTCACCTCAATTAAGCTCACCAAGATAGTCTCTACACACAAACCCAGGGGCTAGCCTAGTTCGAAAGGTCCCTCCGAGGAGTGCCCGAAGGCTTGTCTCCTTGGTGATTCTAGACTTGCACAGTTGATATCCACATTAAGCATCATACTCTGCAAATAACTGGGCCTTCTGTTGTGGCCCAAGGGCACCTTACTGACTCACTCCTTGAGTCTCTCTGCCACAAGGAGCAGCAGGGCAGGAGTCCTCCAAGAGCCAAGGCCAAAAAAATGGAGGGAGTGTTGGGGAGAGTTACAATTGGTGACACATCACAGTTGACATTGAGGGACAAGAAAGAGTCTCGGAGGTTTTCTCAGAGAGATATGATTGGTGTCAGAGGACAGAGATTCACAACTTGATTTAAACACCGAAGGAAGAAAGCTGAGTTTGGGAGCACCACCCACACTAGAAATATGTATCACTTTTCTGTTTCATTATACTTAATTAGAATTAGACTAATTAGAATTAAAAATGATATAATCAAAGAAATACCAAGCTGTTAATTAAATGAGGAAGAGGTCAGTGGCTCTGGGGACAGGTGGATTTGGGGAGCTGGGGGAGCAGAGGGGGTCCTCTGAAGCTGAGGGCATTTGGTCTCATCTGGGATATCATGGGTTAGAAGCAAGTCCACGATTTGCTATGCCAAGATGAAGAAAAGTGAAAGTGCAGGAGTGAGGCAGCTTGGAGGGTAAGGGCACTTGCTTCTGAGCCTGGTAACTCGAGTTCAATCCCCAGAACTCATACAACAGAGGCAGAGAACAGTCTTCTCCAAGATGTCCTCTGATCTTCACACATAGCACACGGACCCTCCTCCATGTGTAAACTTACGAAATAAGGAAAGACATAATGTCCCATCTAAAAAGAAACAAAGAAACAAAGAGACAAAGAAATTAAGAGACAAAGAAAGAAAGAAGCAAAGAAAGAAAGAAACAAAGAAGTAAAGGGATCGAGGGAGAGGGAGAGAGACAGGGGTGAAGGAGGGAGGGAGGGAGGGAGAGAGCCTAAAGCTGTGGCAGGGAAACCCTGACACTACTTGACGGAAAAGCAGATCTGCTGGGGTGTAAGAGAAGATGGAGAATTAGGGGATACTGGGTGCTGTGGACGTTGTGTTGCTTCATCGTCTTCTTGTGACACACTAAACCATGCGTGACCTATGACACTCCTCATCCCAGAGACACCAAATTTGCCCTGGGGCACTGGGAGAGAAGTTCATGCCTGCACACAGAGGAAGCCACAGGCAGCTCGGTCACTCTGCTCCCAGGACCTGGGGTCAGCGGCCCAGACCTTTTTGCCATTCCTACATCCGGTGTTGCCTTTGCCTTCGTAGCCAACGTAGACCACAATTTTGTTGATTTGGGGGGTTTGTTTGTCCTTTTCGTTACTTGTCTTTACAAAGCTCCAGCTCTCAGTTTTTCCAGTGTGTTTATTTTCTCGGACGGTTGGTCACTTTATTTTTAATTTTTATTTTTTTGAGACTGGGTCTTATGTAGCCTACTCTGGTCTGGAGTTCATCATATAGTCACGAATGACCTTATCCCTGCCCCCCCCCCACCCGTCCCCCAGCCTCTTTGCTTCCACTTCCCCAGTCCTGGAGTTCCTGGTGTGTTCCACCACACCCAACTGGTTTTATGTAGATGACATTTTAAACCCGTTTCATTTCTTTCTGCCCTGTCTTCTTCCTTCAGCTCTCTCGGACTTTCCTTTATTTTCCGCCATTCCCTTCCGGGGCTATGGTGGGTCATGTATTCCGGGTACTGCAGAAAACTCTGTAAACTTACGGTGGCTGCACCCGCCCATCAGGTGGCTTCCGTGGGTCTCGACGGAGTTTGTAATTATTTCTGTCTATTGGTTGTCCGCGAGTGTGTCGTCTGGGTCCCACACCCGTGAACTTTCTCAGATGTCTCCTGTCATTGACGCCTGCTTTCCTATCATTTTAGCTGGCAAACATCTTCGCTATGATTTCCACTCTTGCTACCCTTCATGCGGTCTTGTGGTCTAAGGCGGTCTATCTGGCGAAGGTTCTGGGTGTGCTGTGACAGGGGGTTTCCTGCTGCTGTGGGGAGAGCGTTCTGTGTGTGTGTGTGTGTGTGTGTGTGTGTGTGTGTGTGTGTGTGTGTCTGGAAGGTAACAGCACTTTTCCAACATCAGTACGAAGTGAGCTAAATGGGCCAGAACTAACAACGGCAACAATGAATTGTGCTGTCAGCCAAAGTCAGAATCATATAATTATAGAAAGTGTTAAAACATCTGAATGTGTGAAAATATTCATCAGTGGCATGCTAGTTAAACAGAATATGATAATTCCCAACAGAACAGAATCCTACACTGCCAATGGCCTCTGTGCGGGCATGCAGGCGTGTTCAAACGGAAATGGTGGGGTTCTGGCACCGTCTTCTCTGGCATGAGGTAGGAGTCTCTGAGGGAGGGAGGCCACTGAGAGGGAGAGAGTGGCTGCCTTTATAGAAGCTGGAGGACCTTGGTGGCCAGTTTCAGGTGTGCATAAAATGAGCACCTAACCTCCCAGTTACTTGAGACTATATGACTAATGAACTTTGAATGTATTTCTGAGGGCTGGAGAGATGGCTCAGCCGTTAAAGGCTAGGTTCACAACCAAAAGTATAAGAATATATTTCTGAAAAGTCAAGTGAACAAACTCTCCTAAAGTGTGAGTGTTTTTTATGTCCCTTCCCCGAGCATCCGTGTCCCTGCTGACATGGTCCTAGAGAGTTGCATCCTGTTCCCATCATCTGAGGAGGACACATCAGAAAAGTGCTATCTGTGAGAGGTGATCCTAATGAGACCCAGCACCTTGGCCATGATCTTCCCGACTTTGGAACTGTGAAGAATTAATTTCTTCTATTGAGTGCGGTAGACGCTGAAGACAAACATGAGGTGTTGACAGAGAAGAGCCTTAGGGTGTGGTCCCAGCTGAGGTGACAAAGGTGAACAGGGAACACCATAAAGCTGGCATTAAATATGACAAGCTGTCCTCTGAGAACTTACTCGTTTGATCATTTAAGTTGGAACGTAAGGAAACAGACAGGCTGGGGAGTTGGCTCAGTGAGTACGAGCTCAGAGAATCACCCGGTTTCGATCCCACACCCATGTGAAAGGCTGGATGTGGCTCCATGAGTCTGTAACCAACCACATTGCTCTGGGAGGCAGGGGCAAGGGGTGGCTGGGATTGTTAGCTTCCCCCCACCCCCAGATCCAGGTTCATTGAGAGACCCTGTCTCAAGGGACTAAGGTGGACAGAGGTAGAGGAGGACACCTGACATCCACCTCTGGCCTCCATGTGGGATAGACTCCCATACCAATATATGCACACACACACACACACACACACACACACACACACACACACACACACAGAGTCTCTCTCTCTGTCTCACAAACACACAGAGTCTCTTTTTCACACACAGAATTACACACACAGAGTCACACACGCAGTCTTTCACACACAGAGTCACACACACAGAGTCTCTCTCACACACACACAGTCACATACACAGTCACACACATAGTCTCTCTCTCTCTCTCTCTCTCTCTCCCCCCACCCTCTTTCTCTCTCGTGTGTGTGAGTGTGTGTGTGTGTGTGTGTGTGTGTGCGAGAGAGAGAGAGAGAGAGAGAGAGAGAGAGAGAGAGAGAGAGAGAGAGAGAGAGGTTGGTAGAAATAGACATGTGGCCAGCTAATAAGTTGCTCCCTTTCTTGCTGGTACTCTGGAGGACTTCTCATCTATGTGACAGTCCCAGTAGACCACAGCATCTCCTACTACCAAGACCAAGACACTGGACATTCTCCTGAAAGATTTTGCCACTGTCCCTTGGCCACATCTGGAATTATCAGTAACATCCTTTCACGTGGCTGGAGATATGGCTTGGAAGTTAAGATCATTGACTGCTCTTCCAGACGACTTCTATTCCATACACCCACGTGGTGGCTGGTGACCACCTACAGCTCCAGTAGCAGGGGACTCACGCCCCCTTTTGCTCTCTGAGGACACTGTGTGCACATGGTGCATGGACACACATGCAGGCAAACCACTCTCATGTATAAAATAAAAAATAAAATGTGAATTATTTTTAAAAAAAAGGCGATTCCTTTTATATTACTCAGTGTCTAGTGTCTGATTCTTGAATTGTTTCGTTAGTGTTTGGGGGGCATTTAAAATAAAAATTCCAAAGGCTGTTTCCTGGCATGACTTTCAGGTCTCTTTGATTTCAGGAGCTCCCTTCCTTCTTCATTGCTGTCTGTGTGGACTGTTCTGACTTAATTCCTCCCGTGTAGCCTAACATACTTTTCTTCTTCTGTATTTCTTGGGACCTCAATGTTGGACCTAGAGCGAATAGGTGACTCTGTCAGGGAAGCTGTGTGGCCTCTGGAAAGGTGTGGATGCTGCCCACCCCACATTTGAAGACACATGTTGGTGCTCAGGCCCGTGGTCGTGAACTCATCACGTGTAGGGAAGGGTCACACCCAGTTTTCTCAGTCCCTTCCCTTTCTTTTTACTTACTTTTAATTTTTTTAGATTGAAATATAATTACATCATTTCTCCTTCTCTGTCCTCCCTCTGATCCCTCCTACAACTGTCCCCGCTCCCTCTTCAACTCATCACCTCTGTTTCTTTGTTATGTGATGTGTGTGTGTGTGTGTGTGTGTGTGTGTGTGTGTGTGTGTGTGTGTATAGATGTATAACTACAACCTTTTGGGTCCATACAGGGTTGCTTGGGTGTACATGATTTCGGGGCTGGCCACTTGGTATTGCATAAGTAAGTAGGCACCTCCTCATCCCTGCTGATGGCTTTCTCCCTGTCCCAGCATTCCTAAGTTGCCTGAAATTCTTTGTCTAGGGTTGTGGCCCTGTGATGCTTTGTATATGCTCAGCCCAGAGAGTGGCACTATTAGAAGGTGTGGCCTTGTTGGAGTAGGTGTGACACTGTGGGCGTGGGCTTAAGACCCTCATCCTAGCTGCCTGGAAGCCAGTCTTCTGCTAGCAGCCTTCAGATGAAGATGTAGAACTCTCAGCTCCTCCTGCACCGTGCCTGCCTGGATGCTGCCATGTTCCCACCTTGATGATAATGGACTGAACCTCTGAACCTGTAAGCCAGCCCCAATTACATGTTGTCCTTATAAGAGTTGCCTTGGTCGTGGTACCTGTTCATAGCAGTAAAACGCTGACTAAGACAGGCCCCTTGAGATTTCTGGCTTCCATGTTGCTCAGGTCTTATGGAGGCAGTCATACTGGTGAGGTATCTCGGGTGAGGCATCCCTATCATTTCTGGGAGACACAATTTCCCAGTGGGCAGGGAACCTACTTCTGGGTCTCACAATATTCCCTGAGCCTCAAGTGCAGGAGTTCTGTTGTAAATACATCAATTAGAGCTGGGCATCTTCTAGTCAGCTTTTCCTCACATTGTGACCAGTTTTGGCTTTCGGTATTGGTCTCCATTGGTTGCAAAAAGAAGCTTCACTTTTCTGTGGAGGTAAAGCTAAGAATTCAGAATAAAGTTAGGAATTATGGCGGTTTAGTGAAGTGGTAAAGATGCTAGACTTCACTAGGCAACTGACTAGGTTTCCAGTCCCAGGCATGATTTCCCTCTTGTGGACCGGGCCTCCAGTTCAATTGGAGATCGGTTGGTTTCTGCAATGCTGTGTGTGCTGCTACTGTGTCCTTAGGTGTGTCTTGCCATGATGGTCATTGGCCTTGAGTAGCACCTTCTGGTACCTTGGAGGTTATGACTCGGGGAGGAGGCTTTGGGATTACATCTAACTTGGAACTTCTGAGTCCAGTGTCTGAAGTGCACGAAGTCTTCAGCAACATGGTCTTACCTTCAACTTCTGGTGGGGTAACCAATGGCAACAAACAGCAATAGCCTAAATTAGGTAGACTCTTTGTGTTCTCATGATGGGTACTGGAGTTGGCTGGTCTACGGTTCTTGGGGAGAAGCATTGTCTCTTTCCTTCTAGGTGGTTGCCGAAGACTTCTGTAGAAAGTCCCCTGGCATCTGCTCTCTCCTTACTAAGTAAGTCAGGGGAAGCCCAGTGGGAGCCTGACTCTCCCCCACGTATCCGCTGCTTTTCAAAACAATATATCAGGGATGGCAAGATGGCTCATCAGGCGAAGGTGCTTGCCTTTAAATCGGATGATCTGAGTTCAGTCTCCAGGTGGGAAGAGAGAACCGACTCCAGAAAACTGTCTTCTGACTTCTCTATGTCTGTGATTGTATGCTTACACACACACACACACACACACACACACACACACACACACAGTGAGTGTAATTTTAAAATTAAAGTGATAATATATCAATTCTCTTTGATCCTTGCAATGTGGACTATTGGTTTCTGCTAACATCCTTATTACCACCATCAGTTCTGGCCCGTTTAGTATCACAGGGGTATCAGTCTTGATCCGTTGCAAGCTCACCTTGTACTGATGGTCAAAGAGTCTTGTTACTTTCCAAAACACTCTCCCCACAACAGCAGGAAACCCCAGTACACCCAGAACTTTCTCCAGATAGACTGCCTTAGACCACACGACCAATCTCGTGTTTAGCAAGAGTGGAAATCATAGTGAAGATGTTTTCCAGCTGTAATAATATGAAAGCACAAATCATGGATGTGGAACTCAGCACACTCATGGACAAGCGATAGACAAAAATAAATTACAAACTCTGTTGAGACCCATAGATGTGGGAGAACAGGGCACCTAGATGGACAGGTGCAGCCAGGCACCATATTCTTATAGAGTGGTCTGCAGTGGATGAGTCTGATGAGAAAAGAAAGACCCAGAACATACGCTTCTACAAGCTGTCCTCTATAAATAAGCAGATGTAATAAAACCTTTTAGTTAGGTTAGGTGAAGAGAGGAGTGACAATTGTATTTCCTACTGCAGCAGTAACAACAAGAATACTAAAGAATTTATGTATGTAACCAGAGTGAAGGATCTATACATGCACAGCCATAGAACATTGCTGAAAGAAATTGAAGGGCCCAGTTGGAAAGAATGTTTCTAAATTATCTGTTCCACTCAAAATGATGCAGAGATCCTGTACAACAACTCCTATCAAAATCCCATGACCTTGAGAGGTAGGACCCACACAAGACCCTCAAGGTGAGAGAACAGAGTGAAATACCGGAGTTGGAGGTGTCGCGTGAGCTGACATCAGCATCAAATCCGTGACCAAGCTTTAGTGATAGTAAAGAGTAGCAAAGACATCGGTTTTAGCAAGACCGTACACGTGAGCGGCAGAGCACGGTTGTAAGAACAGTCACGTGAGTGACAGCACTGCCGTAAGAATGGGCGCGTGATTCCACGAATCCCACGGAACCCAGAAAGCAAGTCTTCCACGGTTATTAGCTGATTTTAAAGATGACAGAGTGCCCCAGGTGGAAAGAATTCCAGGAAGTGTAGAACTCATAGATAGAAACGGAGGAGGAAATTCTGTGACTTTGGTCTGAAGAGTGAGGTTTTACATGTTAACCGAAACCCAGCAACCCCAACAAACAGAAGGACCCAGGAGCCCATCAAAGCGGAGGCTCCGCAGAGCCGAGGAATCACAGAAAGAAGACAGCTGCAGACCGGGAGTGGGTGCAGCCATCACAGCCGGGAAACCCCAAGCAGCTCTAATAACTGAACCCAGACCAGAAAGACTCCAGTTTAAAAACGGGCAACGTGCCCTATCAGCCACCTCTCAGATAGACATTGGAACGCGGTGGGTAGATACATGGAAAAATGGTCACCCTTATTCATTAGTCACTGAATGCTAATCCAAACCCAGGGACACATTATACTTCCTATTGGCTGTTGGTCATTGGTCATCGGAAAGGTGACAGGTGACAGGGAGGGGAAAGCCTTAGAAGGATCGGAAAGCTTGCTCTCCTTTGGCAGGGATGTCAGTCAGCACGGACGGTCTGGAAAACAGCATGGACCTGATTAAAAACAAACAAACAAACAAACAAACAAACAAACAAACAGACCAGTCTGTAGGATGGCTCAGGAGTTAAGAGTTCTGGCTGCTCTTCCAGGGATCCCAGGTTAGGTTCCCAGCACCCACACAGCAGCTCACAACTGTCTTTAAGTCTAATCTCAGAAATCAGACGCCCTTCTTCTGACCTCCGTGGGCACCAGGCACACATGTGGTGCACAGACACACATGCAGGCTAAACCATACATGTAAAATTTAAAATATATTTTAAAAAATGAAACAGGACAAGTGTATGGCCAGCAGTCACATCTTAGGGTGCATTCATAGCCAAGGGAGATGAATCAGTATATTAATGATGTCTACATTTCTGTGTGTATCACAGTATTGGTCATAAAATCCAAGCAGGAGGGTCAAACCTAACTGTCACACAGCTGGTAAATTAAAAATAAAATAAAATAAAGAAAATGGGTTCAGAGACACGAGGGAGTACTATTCACACTTAAAGGTCAGTGTGATGGTTTGCATATGCCCGGCCCAGGGAGTGGCACTACTAGGAGGTGTGGCCATGTTGGAGTGGGCGTGTCACTATATGTGTGGGCTTTAATACCCTAGTCCTAACTTCCTGGAAATCAGTATTTTGCTAGCGGCCTTCAGATGAAGATGTAGAACTCTCAGCTCTGCCTGCACCATGCCTGCCTGGCTGCTGCCATGTTCCTGTCTTGATGATGGACTGAACCTCTGAACCTGTAAGGCAGCCCCAATTAAATGTTGTCATCTATAAGACTTGCCTTGGTCATGGTGTCTGTTCACAGCAGTAAAACCCTAAGACAGAGGGTTTCCTGTCCTGCACAACAATCTGGATGAACAGAGGTGTCATATTTCCTGTGAGACACACCACCTCCAAGCAGGTAAGTGGCCATGTGACTTTACTCATGTGTGGACTCAAACTCACAGGTACTGAGTGTATTACCAGGGATGGAGAGTGTGGGGGTAGAAGGACAAATTTTCAGTTAGACACGAGGAACAGCTTTTGGAGATTTCTTTCCCAACGGTGGATTGAATTTAGCTACAATATTCTGCATACCTGACTTCTGCTAAGAGGGGACTTTTAGCAGAAGTGCACACTGCCAAAAGTAAATAAATGAAGTGAGGCTCACTTGGGAACTGCTCGTCAAGTTAACATGGGGACCTCAACATAGATCCCCATCACTCAAGTAAAACCTGCACACAGTGTGGCAACAACCCTAGTTTTGAAAAAACAGAGACAGAAGGATCCCAGGAACTCATTGGCTAACCAGACTTGTGAATCGGCAAGTTCTGGGTACAGGGAGAGGGAGATCCTGTCTCAAAAAAGTGAAATCAGAGTGGCTGAGGAAGACACTGGATGTCGGCCTCTAGACTACACAGACAGACAGACAGACAGGCAGGCAGATAGGTTACACACACACCACACCACATAGGGGAGGAAGATGAGGTAATAGAATGTTAGTTAACTTGAAGTATGTATTTATACTGTGATCTTGTACAATGTATCTTTGTATCATAGACTCGTGCAACATGTCTCTGTGATCGTGTTATACAGTAACTAACAGTCTGTGACTGTGAGGAGCTCACGTAACACATCCATTACTATTATGGAGTCACATGACATACTCTTTGGAATGCAGACTCTGATGTCTCTGTTTGTAATTTATACTCACTACTTTTCTGTTTGTCTTGTGAACTCATACCCGGTCTCTCTGTGCCGTTCAATTGTAAAACGCATCTTCTTGTATTGTGGAGAGGCACACCTGTGGTCTCATACCTTTCTGAGTGGTACCACCTTTCTGAGTACGTGCCGATTTTCATTGTGCCAATTTTGGGCATACACCTTGCCTGCCTCACACACCACCTTTCTGTTTGTGTTGCGATCGCACACTAACTTGCTAGTTTTGATTTTGCATACAAAATGTCTTAGAACATGCATGTTTACTTGTGTTTGAGCCAGGGTCTCACTGTGTAGGATTGGCTGGCCTGGAACTCACTAAGTAGTCCAAGCTGGCCTCTAACTCATAGAGATACACCTGCCTCTGCTTCCTGAATACCGGGATTAAAGGCGTGAGCCACCATGTCCAGAAAACTTGTTTGGTTGCATTGTGGTTTTTGTTGTCAAATTGTACAACCTAGCCATTTGTACCATGGACCATACAACCTATCCATTAGTATCCCAGAGTCAAGCAACATATTTGCTTATAATGAAGACTCATGCAACATACGTGTTTGTATTTTGATCTCATGCATATTATCTATTTGTATTGTAGATTCACACAACGGCTGTTTTTATTGTGGATTCATACAACACATCTGTTTGTACTGGAGGCTCATGCAATGTGTTTGTTTGTACTGTAGACATACAACCTGTCTTACTACAGACATGCCTGTAATTATTGTGAATTTATATAACATACTCACTAGTATGGACTCTTAAAACACGTCTTTTTGCGTGGCAAACACATACAAAATGCCTGTTTGTATTGTGGAGTAATAAGTCCTATGTGTGCATTGCAGACTCATAAAACATGCCTATTCATATGAAGGCTCACACCACATGTTTGTTGGTATTGAAGACTCATACAACATGTCTGTCTCTATTGCAGGCTCATACAACATGCCTACTTTAATGTAGAATGGTGCAAAATTTAGCGTGCACTGTGAACTCATACATGCACTTTAGACTGTAGAATATATGACATGTGTGTTTGTTTTCTGGTCTCATACAACATGTCTCATTCAATATGTGTTAGCCTCTCACAACTTGTCTTTTTGTATTCCAGATCCATACAAGGTGCTGGTTAGAATTAGAGAGAGGGTTATGCAACTCTTCTCTTTATAGTTCAGAGTGATACAATGTATATATTTGTTTTGTAGTCTCTAATGACTTGTCTACTTACATTGTAGGTTTATGTACCATATGTGTTTGTGAACCCATGACATGTCTGTTCACATATCAAGCTCATAAGACTTGTCAGTATTGTGGACTTATACAGCATGTTTGTATTGTGGATTCATATAATACGTCTTTATATAACACATTTCTGTACTATAGACTCATACGACATATCTGCTTGTATGTAGACTAATACAAATGTATGTTTGTATTATGAACACATACATGTCTGATCAGAGACTTCATCATTTATAGACTTTATCCAACTTTATTATAGATCATACAACATGTTTCTATTGCAGGTTCATGCATGTCTGCTCCTGATGTAGAATGATAAAAATTGCCTTCTTCTATTGTGGATTTATATATTATATCTGTTTATATAGAGACTCATCTAACATGTATGTTTGCACAGTATGTTCTTACTACCTCCTTCTTTTGTGGACACATAAAAAGTGTATTTGCGCTGTGAACATACATATGCTTGTTTGTATTGTAGGAACACTTGGTGCTTGTGCTTGTATTGTGGAGTTAAATGTGTCTGTAGTTATACTCATTCAACATGTGTAGTTTAAATGTTTTTATTTAAAAATGTTTATATGATGTATTTTGGTCATAGTCTTTTTCTCCTCACCCCTTCTCCCAGATACTTCTCAACTCCACACCTACCCGATTTCATGTTCTCTGTCTCTGACCTTTGTCTTCTCTGTCTCTCCCCATCCTGAAACCACAAGTAACCTGAAAACACACACACACACACACACACACACACACACACACACAGAACAAGAGAAACTCAATAATGAAAAAAATTAACAAAACGAAAAGCATAATCACACACACAGACACACACACACACCACACACATGCACACACACACAGACACACATACACATACACACACATACACACACACACACTGTGGTGGTTTGAATGTGCTTCATGCAGAGTCTGGCATTATTAGTAGGTGTGGCCTTGTTAGAGGAAGTGTGTCACTGTGGGCATGGTCTTTAAAACCCTCTTCCTAGCTGCCTGGAAGCCAGTCGTCTCCTAGCTGCCTTTGGAACAAGAAGTAGAAAAAAAAATCTCAGCTTCTTGAGCGCCGTGCCTGCCTGGATGCTGCCATGCTCCTGCCTTGATGATAATGGACTGAACCTTTTCACCTGTGAACCAGCCCCAGTTAAACGTTGTCCCTTATAAGAGTTGCCTTGGTCACAGTGTCTTTGAGTCTGCTTTTGTATTGGCGAACTACTCCTGAACTTGGGCCTGCCCTGGAGTCTGACTCTTCATTGGCAAAAACTGATTATCCCTTTCCCAGTAGATATCAACTGCAAATACCGTCTTGGTTAGAGGTGGGACTCTGCGTCCACTTTCCCTTCTCCATGCTGGGATTTGGAACCTGTGCCGGTCTTGTGCGTGCTGCCGCACACTCTGTGAGTTTGTATGTGTGTTACTCCTGTTGTGTCAGGAAGATGGTGTTTCCTTGGAATCTTATCCACCACCTCTGGCTCTCACAATCTTTCTGTCACCTCTTCAGCACAGAGCCTCGAAGGGAGCAGCTGGGTGCTCTGATGTCTCTCACTGTCTGCACATTGTCCAGCGTAGGATGGCTTTGATCCCATCTTCTTCAAGAACCTTCTCTGATGAGGGGTGACTGGTACACTGATCGCTATAGGAGTATAGCAGTATTTCCCCAGGAGTCATCTTGTGACTGTGCTCCCTTAGCAGAACAATAACAGGTTTTCCCCGAGGCCCATGACCTGTGTGGTCTCAGATTCTTGGACATTTCGGCAGAGTCAGGTATAGGTTCCAACTCATGGATTGGGCCTTTTAAAAGAGTGGTTACAGGTCACTCCTGTAACATTTGTGTCACTATCCTACGGTTATATCTTACAGATAGGTCACTGACGTGGGTCACAGGGTTTGTAGTTGACAGATAGTGACGATGGGTGAAACGTGTCTAGTTGGCCAGCTTGACTTTTCCACGTTTGATGTTATATGTACATTTTATACTTATCATCAGGTTGCAGAGAGTAACTCATAGATTTGGCAACAACAGTGTGTGATTTGGGAGGACAGTATATGGGACCCCCTTTGGCCAACAATTCAACAAGATATATCTTCTTCTACTATGTGAGTTTGTGTGGTGCATTCATTCAACATATGTGTTCATACTGTAGACTCATACAATATGTCTGTTTGTGTACCGGGCTCATAGAACCCTTATGTTAGCACTGTCGACTTATACAAATGTGTGTTTACACTTTGAGTTCATACAAGAAGTCTGTTTATAGTATAGAGCCGTACAATGAATTTGTGTGTAGACATATGCAAGGTATCTGTTTGAACTTCAGGCTCCTAGACGTGTCTGTTTGTATCGCGAGTCCATACAACGTGTATGCTTTCATTACAGACTCATACGACATACCTGTTTGCATTTCACACACACATGGCATATCTGTATTGCATATACAAACAAAACATATCTGTGTTATTGTGGTCTCATGGAACATATCTGTTCACTTTGCAGATTCATACGGCATGCATGTTTTTACCGCGGCCTCTAAAATCCTTTCTGTTTGCACTGCAGACTCATACAACACATGCGTTTATGTTGTAGGCTTAGACAGCCTGCCTGTCGAAGGCTCAGATAAACTGTCTCATACCACATGCGTGGTTGTATTGCAGAGTCACACACTGTATGTCTGTTTATATTTCATGTTCATATATCCTTCCTGTTTATGTGAATTCAGACTCATTCAACACGTGTGTTTGTGTTGCAGACTCTCTGCTTGTGTTGTGGTCTCATACAAACTATCATTTGTATGTCATGTTCGAACAACAACCTTGTTTTAATTGTGGATTCCTATAGCACGTCTGTCTGTACTGTAAGCTCATAAAACCTGCCTGTGTAGTGTACACTCATACCAGTTGTCTATGTCTATTGCAGACTGTTACAACATGTCTGTGGTCACTGTGGCCTCACATGTCTTCTCCATTAGGATTAGAGGCTCTTACCACATACCTCGACTTCAAGGTAATGCAATGTATATGTCTGTGTTTTGGATACACCTAATGTTCATATTTGTCATTATGAACTCGTGCAATGTCTCAGCGTTCCGTATCATTTAACGGGTCTGTTTGTGAGGTCAGCTCATAAAATTTGTGTAGTGCAGACTTACACAGCCTGTGTGTTTGCACTGTGGACTCATACACCTGTAAATTTGTGGAACTGACTCATACCAATGTCTGTGTGATCGCAGGATCATTCAACACAATCGTTCATATGGTAGTCTCATTCTACAGGTAAGTTTGAATTGTGGACTCATATGACATGTGTGATTGCATTGCGAACACATATGATATGTTTATCTGTATTGCAGATGCAAAGGACACATGTGTTTTTATTGTGGATTCAAACAATGTGTCTGCCTGTATTTCAGGCTTATGCAATCTATCTGTGTGTTTCAAGCTGACACATGTCTGTTTGAACTATGGACTCATATTACATGTCTGTTTTTATTGCAGAGTGATACAAAATGCATGTTTTCATTGTAGGCTTATGTAACATGTCTGCTTTATAGACTTGTGCAATATGTATACTTGTATTGTGAACTTACATGGTGTGCATGTTTGCATTTTGGAGTCTATAACATGTCTGTTTTTATTGCAGTCTCATACATATCTGTTCATCTTGTGGATTTATACAGTATATCTGTTGGTATCGCATGCTTATACAAACCATAATGCAGATTCACATAGCATGCCTCTTCATATTGTAGACTCACATAACCTGTCTGTGCGCATTGTGGATGAGTACAACACATGTGTGTCTGTTCTGGCCTCAAATATCTGTGTTGCATACTCACACATACTGTGTTGCAGAATTATAGAACATGCCTGTTTATTCTACTGTCAGCTTACACAAGATATCTGTTTATAATAAAATATGTTTTGTAGTATGGATTCATATGTTATATGACTCCCACAACATGTTTGTTTTTATTGTGGATACACACAACATGTCTGTTTGTAGCATAGTCTCAGACAACTTATTCACATTGCAGACACATACAGCGTGTCTGGGTTGTGGAGTCCTAGAGCATGTATTTTACATTATATAATCATAGGATTTGTTTGTTTCTATCACAGAATGAGAAGAAGTGTCTGTTCACAACGTGAACTTACAACAAATGTATTTTTACTGTGAACTCCTATGACATGAATTTATATTAGAGAATATGCATGTATGTTTGTGGTATGGACACATGCAACATGCTCGTTTTTTCCTTCAGACTCAAAAGACACGTCTGTTTAAATGGTGGACTTACATAGTATTATTGCCAGCTCAGACAAATTGCTTGCAATGCAGAGTCCTGCAACATCTCAGTGTATAGGTTGGCTCACACAACCTATCCATTTACGTCACAAAATCATGGAACATGCCAGATTAAAGACTCATGGGGGTGTTTCTGATTCTGCTTCAGGCTCATGCGATATACCTATTTGTATCGTGAATTTACAGCACACGCCTGTTTCTATTGCAGAGTCCTATATCATACATGTTTGTGTGGCAGAGTCACACAGCGTGTCTTTTGCATTGCAGACTCATACAACTGTGTACTGTTAGTTCGTATTCATTGACATGTTTGTTAATACTGTGGATTAATACCAGTCTGCCCGTGCACAGACTCATATAGCATAGTTGTGTTCGGATTCATACGTCCTGTGTCTGTACAGCAGAAGCATCCAACCTGTCTGTGCTACATTCCACTTGTACCGTAATCTCATACAACGTATCTTTTTTATTCAGAGTCCTATTTTATGACTACTTGTATTCCACACGCACGCAACACATCTGTTTCTATTATTAAGCCGCACAACATTTCTGTTTGCGTTATGAACCCACACACCACGTGTTTACATTGTCAGCTCAGGGGACACGTGTGTTTATATCGTAGACACAGCACTTGGCTTTGCCCTGTGGACTCACCAAACAGGCCCCTCTGTGCTCACACTCACGAGACACGTCTGTGTTGTAGGCTCACACGCGTGCATGTTTATAATGTGAATTCGCAGAACATGTCCGAGCATATTCCAGCTTCATACGGCGCCTCTGTCTGCAGTGTGAGTTTGAACAGCACATCTGTTTTTATTATAGAGTCACACGACATGGAAAGTTGTGTAGACCCCTGCAACACTTCTGCTTTTACTGCGTGCCCTTACCATTCGTTTGTTTGTACTGAATATCCATACGAATATCAGTTTGTATCATTTTGGATTGCTGATTCCTAGAGCACATGTATGTATCTACACGGTGG
Organism: Rattus norvegicus; assembly: GCF_021556685.1. NCBI lineage: Eukaryota > Metazoa > Chordata > Mammalia > Rodentia > Muridae > Rattus > Rattus norvegicus. Next base: position 162,950,916 of record NC_141536.1, read on the forward strand.
CCACAGTGTGTTTTCGCTGCAGAGTCATAGAATATCTGTGTTTGCATCACAGGCTCACACATCATGTCTGTATTGATAGCTCATACGAACAGATTCATATAGCTTTTGTTTTTGCATTTTGGACTCCTACTATATGTCTGCTTGTACTGAAGACTTCTACAACATGCGTGTCTCTTTACATGGGACCCAAACAACATGTCTGTATTTCGTACTCAGACAGCCTGCCTGAAGGCTCACATGACATATTTGTCTGTATGGAAGATCTGTATAATATGTCCGCTCCTATTGCATACCTTTCTCAGTACGTCTGTTTGTGTGCAGACTCAGACAACGTGACCGTACATATTGTCTCATGCCACATGTGTGTTTACATTGTAAATTCATATGACCTGTGTGTTTGTTTGTAGATTATACACAACTTGCCCATGTGTATCGTGGAGTCGTGCGACATATCCGTTTGTACTACAGATTAGTATGGCCTGACTGTTTCCAGCTTCAAGCTGTTTGTGTTACAGACTAATGCTAATGCCCTTCTACGGTGAGCTCACACACATGACCACTCACATTGCATTCTCATGCCTCTCATCTATTTGTCTGCAGATTCATATAGGATGTCTGTTGTATTTGCAAACTCAGACAACCTCTTTATATGAAAGTCTAATGCAACCTATCTGTATGCATTGTGGACACATTGGACATGATTGTATTGTGAGCTCATATGACATGTAGTCTGTTTTGTATACATACATAGCATGTCTGTTTTTATTGCAGGCCGACACAGCATGTCTGTATTGCAGGCTCATATAAACTGTGTGTAATGCAGTTTATGTAACACGTTTGTATCATAGGGTCATGGGATATATGTATTTGTACTACAGATTCATATTACATGCATAGATTTCAAGCTCTACTTTCTGCTTGTATTGTATATTTATGTAACATGTTTGCATTGTGTATGGAGTTACCCTACATGTTTTTTTGTAGTGTAGACTCTTAGGTCGTGTGTGTCTCATACAACTTGCTTAAGCATGCTGCATCCTCAGGTAAGCTGTTTGCGTTGCAGACTCATACATCATGCCTGCCTGTATTGCAGGCTTCCTCAGGATGTCTCTCTGTGTTGAAGACTCGCAAACATGACTATGGGTGTAGAAACTTATACACTTCTCCATTTGTGTTGAAGGCACATAACGTACCCTGAGTTGCAGTCTCACAGGACATGTTTGTTTGTGTTGGAGACTATATAACATGGCTATTTGTCTTCCAGAGCCATACAATGTATCTATCTGTGACCCAGATTCCTGCACCATGTCTGTTTGTGTTGCAGAAGCAGACGACATGTCTTATTAACTAACAGTCCAGACTCACACAACATTTTAGTTTGTAACGCTGACTAATCCAAACAGCATGGCTGATGGCATTGATTGAGTTGCAGACCCATGTAACATCTCTGTATTGCAGACTCAGAGATTTTTCTCCCATGTTTTTATGAGAGAGGGGGAACAGAGGGAGAGATCCTCATTTTTCCATTGGGGATGTCACTCAGTGTGTTTTGATTGTGTTCACTTCCAACTCCTCCAAGTTCCATGTCCTTTTCTTTATCCACCCAACTCTGTGTACACACACACACACACACACACACACACACACACACACACACACCATAAAACCTAAGTCCAGTTTGTGCTTCCCATATTCTCTTAGATGTGTGGCCTTGCACTCAAATGAGGTTAAAGCACCACAGTCTTAGAAAGGAAACAGACTCTCCCTCTCCCGGCAGCTATTGAATGCTGACAGCTATGAGTGGATGCTATACCCACCCCCTCCCCTCCCCTCCATGCTGGTATTTTGTCTGGCTTGAACTTGTGTGGGGCTCGTGCTGTCACGACTGTTGTGTGTTCCGATGTGCATCTGGACGATTTTTCTTGTGTTCACATCTTCCATGGTATCCTCAAGTCTTTAGAGGAAGGAATTTGATGTAGACCTCCTCCCATTCAGGAGCGAGAGGTCTCTTAATCTCTGCACTCCAAATAATTGTGGGTCTCTCTTATACCCACCTACTGCAAAAAAGAAACTTCTCTGATATTAGTTGAGAGCTGTACTTACCTATGGGTTTAACCCTACATTATCAGAAGTCAGTTTAATATCATGTTCCTTTAGCAGAGTAACAGCAGTTCATTCTCCATGAGAGCCATGACCCAGCCACAGGTTCTGGTCTCCAGTTACAGTGTCAGATACGGGTTTTATCTCAGGGAGCATGTCTTAAGTACAATCAGAAAGTGGTCGCGCCATGATGTTCATGTCTCTGTTGTACCAGTGGGCATGTCCTGCTGGGCCAGTCACTACTGTAGCTCACAGACAACCAAGCTGGGCAAGACTGATTACTTTTCTCCCCAGGCAATGTGGCCTAGCACCTTCCAACACTATGAGAGCTGCCAGTCTGGATGAGGCTTCCAGGTCAGTACCAGTCTCCATGTTCTGTGACTCGTGCACATGGTATCTTCAGCAATATCCTTACCTTCAAGTTCTGGGAGTAACCAAGAGCATTGGCAATAACCTATTTGGGGGTCTGTGAGGCCTCACTTGCCAACAATTTCGAAAGAGTAATTCATTTTGGGCATTGGACTTTTAACTTGATATTTTGTGCTGCCTACTAGGAGCATTGTTACCCCATTATAAGGTAATTCCATTTAAACTTGTGTGTGTGTGTGTGTGTGTGTGTGTGAATGCTTGTGCACATGTGTGTATGTGTGCTTGTGCATGTATATGCACGTGCACATATATGTTCGTGCAGGTGTGTATATGTGTGTGCTTGTGCGTGTGTGTGTGTTTGTGCATGTGTGTATATCTGCTTGTGCATGCATATATGTGCTTCTGCATGTGTATGTATATGCTTGTGCATGTATGTGTATTCTTTTGCATGTGTAAGCTTGTGCATGTGTGTGCATGTGTGTGTATGCTTGTGCATGTGTGTGTATTCTTGTATGTGTGTATGCTTGTGCATGTGTGTGCGTGTATGCATGTTTGCCTGTGTGCATGTGTGTGTATGCATGTGTGTTCTGGGAGGACACTTTCTAGACATCTCTTTCTTTTATGCTGGTTACCTTTCCTTGTATCCCTTCCTCTATTCTGCCCTTCTACCCTCTACTCTGTTAACCCTTCCTGGTCCATTATTCCCCTTTACGTTCCCCTTGAGAGCGTCCCCCACCCCCTTGCTAATTCCCTGACACACCTGCAGATTCAAAGCTACCATCCAAACAGATGAGAGAAACCAGGCAATGTCACCTCTGTAGTCTGCGCTGCCATTCTCAGAAAGGCTACTTCTGTCTCCGCTCACTTACCTCTGGGTTTCCTAATTTCCTAACAGCCGAATAATATTCCATTGTGTATATGTGTGAGGTCTTCCTTATCCACGGGGCACAATTCCCTTTAAACTAGATATGTGCGAACACACACGTTTCCTTGTGGGTTTTCAGACATCGATGTTATGTGTTCTTCCCTTCTCTCCCTCTAGGCTGCCCTTCCCAGTTAGAATCCTTCTCTGGAGACCAGTTCTACGTCCCCTCGCTTCTGTGGCTACCTCAGGTTGTCGGAGCTAGGAACTCACAAGTAAGAGAGAAAGTGCGTTTGGTTCGTCACACCTCGCTCGGTGCATTCTTCCACTCCTTTCATTCACTTGCGTGTTTCATGATTTCCCTTTTCTCCACATAGAGAATAGAATAGAATAGAACTGAGTAGAACTCCATCATCCAGCTACCAGGAAGTGAACATCTGGGCTGCTTCTGCTCCTTAGTCATTGTGACTGACGCAGCAATGAACGAATGATCACCAACAAACACACGTGAGCAAACACCTCTGTAGTGGGATGTGGAGTCCTTCTGGGTAGATGCCCAGGAGTTCTACAGATGGATCTTACAGTGGATCTTCTGCACCGTGATTCCCACAGCGGCTGCCCCAGTTTGCAGTCCCATCAGTTTGTGAGAGCTCTCCCCTCCCTGCATCTCACCGGCGTCAGTTGTCTGCCATTCTCCGGATCCGAGCATGTCTGGTTGGGAAGAGATGAGATCTCAAAGTGCCTTCGGTTCGCTTTTCGCAGATCGCTCAGGATCCTGAACACTTTTAAAGATATCTCTCAGCCACTTATGCAAGATGATGTCTCCCTAGGTAGCCCTGGCTGTCCTGAAACTCGATATGCAGAGCTAGGGTGGCCTTGAACTCATGAGGACCCTCCTGACTCTTCCTCCCCAGTGCCTCCATACTTGGCTCTTGGCTATTTTTATTTCTTCTTTTGAGAACTCTCTAGTTGGATCTATAGGACATTTTTTGAAATGGGCCATTTGTTTGAGCTCTTTATATATTCTGGCTATCAGTCTTTTATCAGGCTGGGATCCTCCCCCACTCTGTAGGCTTCCTCTTCAATTGTGTGTTTCCTTTCCTGAGCAGGAACTGTCTCGTTTTATGAGGTCCCATTTGTCAATTGTTGGTCTTCCTTCCTGGGCATACGCCATCCTAGTCCCAACGCCTTTCCTGCATCTGGATCTTACGGGTAACACACTTTCTTCTGCAGTTTCAGTGTTTAGGGTTTCACAGAACATCTTTGATCCATTTGGATCCTTCTGTGTGTGGACACCTAGCTTCCCGTGGTGATGCCCAGCTTCCTGTGGTGATGCCCAGCTTCCTGTGGTGATGCCCAACTTTCTGTGGATGATGCCCAGCTTTCTGTGGCAACACCCAGCTTTGCGTGGACACCCAGATTTCTGTGGACAGACACCCAGCTTTCCTAGCAGCGCTGTTGAAGGTGCTATGCAGTATTCTCTCCAGTGTGAATTTTTGACATCTTTGTCAAATATCAAATGGCTGCAGTTAAGTACTCTCATGTTTGGATGTTGGGGTCTTCTATTCCCCATCCACCATTGGTTTACCTGTCTGTTGTTGTGTCAGTAACATGGTATTTTTTTTTTATTACTGTAGCTCTGTCATGTGTCTTGAAATAGATTTTTTTTTTTTTTGCTTAGGTTTCGAGCTGGGTCTTTTATGCTTTGTGTACACTTGAGGGCTTTTAAAGACTCCTGTGAAGAATGCTATGAAGATCTGATTGAGATTGCACTGAATCCATACATTCTCTTTGACAGGATGGTCACTGTCACACTTGTACCCACCGGTGACCTGGGACTTCTTCCCGCCTTCTAGTGCCTCCTCATTAAAGTGTTTCCTGAAGAGGTCTTTAACCTCCTTGGTTAGGTTTATCTCTTCTTTTCTGGTTTGGCTGTTGTTCGAGGGTCTTAAAGGAAACATTTCCTGATCTCTTCCTTAATGTCCCTGTCACTGGTGTGTAGCGAGGCTGTATCCTGATACTATCCTGGACCTGTTACTTGTAGCCCTACTCTCTCTGTGGGACTTTTGTAATGAAGGCATGCTGGATTATATCAATAGCCTTTTCTACATCTGCCGAGATGATATGACTTTGTTTTTATGTTGTTTTATAGGATTATTACATTTATCAACTTAAGTAGGTTGAACCATCCCTGCATCTCTAGGAGAAAGCCAGCTTAATCATGGTGGATTTTATACACACACACACACACACACACACACACACACACACACACACACCAGAACACACACACACGCGCGCGCACACACACACACACACCAGAACACACCACACACACACACACCAGAACACACCACACACACCAGAACACACACACACACACACACCAGAACACACCACATACACACCAGAACACACACACACATGCACACACACACCAGAACACACACACACACACCAGAACACACCACACACACACACCAGAACACACACACACACACGCACACATACACACCAGAACACACCACACACACACACACCAGAACACACCACACACACACACACCAGAACACACACACACCAGAACACACACACACACCAGAACACACCATACACACACACCAGAACACACACACACACACACATACACACCAGAACACACCACACACACACACACACCAGAACACACACACACCAGAACACACACACACCAGAACACACACACACACACGCACACATACACACCAGAACACACCACACACACACACACACACCAGAACACACCACACACACACACACCAGAACACACCACACACACACACACCAGAACACACACACACCAGAACACACACACACACACACACACACACACACACGCAAAGTTTGCAAGTACTTTATTGCGAATTTTTCCATTTATCTTCATTGGTCTATAGTTCTTTTGTTGTTGTTGTGTCTTTACCTAACTTTGATAGTAGAGTAATACTAAACTTGTAGAAGGAGTTTGGGGGCGTTCCTTCTGTTTCTTATATTTTTCTCTTAATATAACTTGAGATTATTGATCGTAATTCTTTGAAAGTCTGATAGAATTCTGCTATGATAGATCTAGGTCTTTGTTCTTCTGATTTTGGAGGATTTTTAGGACAATTTAAACCTCCTCATTTGCTACGGATCTGTTTAAGTTGTTGATGTCATCTTGGTTTAGCATTGGCGGTTCAGCTGTATTAAAAAATTGATTCATTTATTTTAGATTTTGAAGTGTGTGGTTTTTTTTTTTTTTTTTTTTTTTTTTTCAGAGCTGGGGACCGAACCCAGGGCCTTGCGCTTCCTAGGCAAGCGCTCTACCACTGAGCTAAATCCCCAACCCCTTGAAGTGTGTTTTAAAGTATCCCCTTACACTATTCTGAATTTCTTTGGTGTTTGCTGTGATGTCTCCTGTTCATCATTAATTTTTATTAATCTGGGTCTCCTTTCTTTTGATTAAATCTGGTAAGGGTCTGTCGATCTCACATGACTTTTTAAAGAGCCACCTCAGAGAGTCACTGGTTCTATGTATCGTTTGTCCATTCTTCTCTCTGAAATAGATCACACAGTGGGATCACCACTACAGAAAAATTAAAACGGACACGTATTCTCTCTGACCACAAAGCACAAGTAATCTTGAAATCAGTAGCAAAAGAATTTTTAAAAATTACACAAATCCATGAATATTTAAAAGGCACCCTATTGGTTGATTAATGTGCCGGAAGAAAAAATAAAGGAAAGAAAACACTTTCTGTAAAAAAAAAAAAAATGGAAATACAAGATACAAAATTCCTGGGATATGTTGAACACAATCTTAAGCAGGAATTTTTGGGGCTGGAGAGATGGCTCAGTGGTTAAGAGCACTGGCTGCTCTTCCAGAGGTCCTGAGTTCAAATCCAAGCAACCATGTGGTGGCTCAGAACCATCTGTAATGAGATCTGGCGCCCTCTTCCAGTGTGTCTGAAGACAGCTACAATGTACTTATATAGAATAAATGCGTAAATCTTTTTTTAAAAAGACAGAAAATTTTGAAGGCTATGTTTTAAAAACACCAGAAAGAGCACAAACAAACCACTCAACAATCTAACTCGAGTGTTTGCTAAAAACAAAAACAACCCACACTCAAATCTGGTACAGCAGAAGAAATGATAAAAAAATGGAAGCAGGAATAAAGGAAGCCTAAATACAATTTACCTATTTGTGTTGTGGAATCACACGAAAAGTCTTATTTTCGGTGTGGACTAAAAAAAATAAAAGTGTATGCTCGTGTTGTAGACCCCGACGACAGGTGTTTTGTACAGGAGCATTGCAGGCCCACATAGCAAGTCTGTCTATCTGTATTGTAGATTTGTGGAACAGGTATATGCACTCTACAGTCTCAACCAACATATCTCTCTGCTAATGACAGTCGCACATGTCCGTGTGCTCCGTAGACTCAACCAACACGTCTGTCAGTGTTGCAGACCCATACGACACACCTTCATTGATGACCCGTACAGCATGTCTGTTTATGCTATAGATCCCATAACGTATCTGCTGGTGCTGCAGGCTCATAAACGCTGTCTATTGGTGCTGAAGAGCCACACAGTGTGTCTTTGTGTCACAGTGTCATACACTGTGTCTTATTGGTACTGTAGACTCACGTAATACAACTGTGCTGCTTACTACGCACGGCAGGTCTGTATTTTACTTTATTTTCTGGTTTCAAACTTTATTATAAAACACTTGTAAATAATGATAATAATAATAATGATGATAATGATAATACAACAACAACAACAACAACAACAACAACAATAATAATAGGAGTCTTCCCCCTTCCCAAAAGATATTAATTGTAATTAGCTTCTTGGGTAGGGGTGGGACTTCCTGTGTACTTCCCTTCTTTTCTGGGGTTTTGTCTGGTTTGAACTTATGCAGAACTTGTGCCCGCTGCCCCAACCTCTGTGAGTTCACACGTGCCTTAGTCCTGTTGTGTCTGGAGGACACTGATTCCTTGGAGTCATCCACCTCCTCTGGCTTTTCTGTTCTGGTTCCTCTTCTATGTCGTCCCTAAAGTGAAGGGAGGGATTTGATAAGTTCTTTTACTCGCTGCACGTTGCTCAGCAGTGGGTCTGTGGGTTAGCCCTGATCTCTGGCTGTAGTCATACGTCACTAGCAGTCACATTATTGCTTTGTCCATTTAGCAAAATAATAAGAGTCGGTTTCCTCAAGGGCCCGTGACCCATCTAGTCTCAGGTCCCTGGCCACTTTAGCAATGTCAGGTATGGGTTCCGCCTCGTAGAGTGGGCCTCAGTGGTCAGTTATCCCCAAAATATTTGTACTACCACTGTACCAGTATATGTTGCAGGAAAATCCGTTTTCTCCAATGAAATGACTCTGAGCATTTTTATCTACCCTACAGGGAAAGCCTCATGCCCAGGACTAGCTGGCAACACAAAATGTACTCCATGTTTTAAATAAGTTGTTTTGTTTTGGTCTGGCTAGTGTTTTTTTATTTTATTGGGATTTTGTTGTCTTGTTTGTTTGATTGATCTTTCTTTGTGTGCGTGTGTGTGTGTGTGTGTGTGTGTGTGTGTGTGTGTCAGAGAGAGAGAGAGAGAGAGAGAGAGAGAGAGAGAGAGAGAGAGAGGTTATGAAGTTGGCATGTAGGACCCTAGAGAGGATCTGGGAGGAGTTGGGGAAGGGCAGAGACTTTAATCAAAATATGCTTCTTGAAAACAAAAAGAATCAGTTTTAAGAAAATTGAAGGGAACCTTTTTATTTGCTTGTATTTTTTTTATTTAATTGTTTGTAATAGAGTCAGCAAAGCAGACTCCAACATGGCTGTGTGCATTGTAGACTCAGGTTTAGAGTCGTGTACCATGCATGCATGTCATACATGTTTACTTATGTTGCAGACTCTTACAGCACATCTCATTTTGAAGACTCATGTAACACATTTATTTGTATTGTAGGCATACACAACATGTCTGTTTGTATTTAGATACATATAATTTTTCAATTTGTATAATAGACCCATGTGACATATCTCTGTGCTGCAGACTCTGCAATTTATCTGCTAGTATTTTCAATACAAGCACACATGTTGTGTGTGTTTCCAATATAAACACACATGTTGTGTGTGTCTACAATACAAACACAAGTGTTGTGTGAGTCTACAATACAAACACAAGTGTTGTGTGAGTCTACAATACAAATGCATGTGTTGTGTGCATCTACAATACAATACTAACACAAGTCTGTTTGTACTGTGAACTCACATGTCATGTGTTCATATTACAGATACATACAACATGCTCTCCATGTGGATTCACATAATATGCCTCTGTTGCAAATTTCTAGAACATGATTATGTTGTAGAGCAACACAACATGTCTTATTTTTGCTAGCAACTCATAAAATATATCAGTTTTTATTGGATATTCGTAAAACATGTATTTGTAATATAGACACATAGAACATGTCTGTATGTGTCACAGTCCTAAAATTTGTCTGTTAGCATTGCAGATTCATACAACATTGAAAACTATGCAACAGATGTTATTTGTGGTACAGGCTCATTCAACACATCTGTGTGCATTTCCAACCCATATCTCATTTGTAGACTTGAACAACGAGTGTGTCTGTATTGGAGACTCATACAACATGAGTGTATTATAGACTCACACAACACGTGTGTCTGTATTGGAGACTCATACAATGTGTCTGTATCATACAGTCACATAGTGCAGCTTGCTTCTATTGTAGACACATACAACATGTCTCAATTGTACTGCAGACCCATACAACATGTCATTTGTAGTGCAGATTCAGACAGCGTGTGTACTTGTGTTTAGATTCACACAGCATGTTCTATTCATATCACAGAAACACAGGGGTTTGTATTACAGATGCATACATCTTATATGCATTCTAGACTAATACAACATGTTTATATGGAAGACCTAGAACATGTGTGCTTATATTGCCCACGCATACAACATTGGAGAGACATATAGCATGCTTATTTATGTTGTGCATATACATACAACATAGCTTCTCCTGTTGGAAAATCATGCAACATATTTTTATACTGCAGACACAAACAGCATATTTTTTAACAGGGTTTCTCTGTGTGTAGCCCTGGCTGGCTTGGAACTCATTCTGTAGGTCAGACTGGCCTCAAACTCACAGCGATCCTCCTGCCTCTGCCTCCTGAGTGCGGAGATTAAAGGTGTGTGTTACCACCGCCTAGGTGCAACCTGTCTTTTTATATGTAAAATCATGTAACACGTCATTTGGAATGTAGCTTTTCTGGTTGCCACGTGGGCTCATAAAACATGTATGTTTGTGTTATAGACTCAGGAAACATAGCTGTGTTGCCAATGCACACAGGTCAATGAGTACTGTATACTCATACAACATGTCTGTTTGTATTGAGGACTTAAACATCTACTGGTTTTGTATGCCATACAACATGTCTTAGTCGTCATGTTCCTTTCACTGTAAGTTGTGCGTACCACAACATAGGTTAACTTTGTAGCAACAATATTCTGCTCTCTCGGTGTCTCATTTTTAACCTACTTACCAACTGAGCAAACATTTGAGTTGTTTCTGATCCTTAGCTATCACACACGATGCTGTGATGAAGTTCACCGTCCGTGTGTTTGGCAGAAGAGAAATTTCTGGGTCATGGTAATGTGTAGAACATTTTGATTTTTTATAATTTTATTTTACTTTCTAATGTGTGTAGGTGTTTGCCTGCATGTGTGTTTGTGTACCACCTCCTGTGTGTGTGTGTTTGTGGAGCCTGAGGAGGGATTCTGAAACTGGAATTTGAGATTGCTATGAGCTGCCTGCCATGTGTGAGCTGGGAATTGAACCTGGTTCTTCTGAAAGAGCAGTCAGTGTTTCTAACTGCTGAGCCATCTCTCCAGTCCCTTGTTTAACTGTTTGCAGGACTGACAAGTGGCTGAATGGTTAGTTACTCCCTCCTGAGAAGCAGGAGGGTTCCAGCTCTTCTGCATTCTCTAAACATTTGCTGTCTCTTTTTGGTAGCCATTTGTGTGGATGAAGTGCTGTCTCATTGAAGTCTCCATTTGTATTTCCATGGTGACTGAGGATGTTAAACTTTTCATGTTTTCAAGTGCTGTTTGCTATGGGGTTCTCTCTCTCTCTCTCTCTCTCTCTCTCTCTCTCTCTCTCTCTCTCTGATATTGAAGAATATCTGTTCATCTCTTTGTCTTTCTGTAGAGATGAGGACCAAACAGAACCTTGCACATGCTAGGAAAGTACTTTGCCCACCACTAAGCAGCACACCTAGTCCCTGAGCTACTAGATTTTTCTTTTGTTTTGCTTTGCTTTTTAAACATAGCCCAGGCCAGCATCAAACTCCCCATGTAGCGGATCCTGAACTCCCAATTTTCCTGCCTCTGTCTCCCGAGTCCTGGGATTACAAGGATACACCATGCCTGGTTTATGTTGTGTGTTGCTTGGGGTTTTTTTTTTTTTTGTCAAGTTAACATACACCAGAGTCATCTGGGAAAGGGACCCCCAGTTCATCAGACTGGCCTGCAGGCAGGTCTGTAGAACACTTTCTTGATTAGTAATTGATGTGGGAGCATCCAGTCCTCTGCTGTGGGAGGCAGTGCTCACAGGCAGGTACCCGCAGGCCTGTGGTCTGCTGTCCTATACAAAAGCAGACTGAGGGGCTGATCCACCAGGAGCAAGGCAGCAAGCAGGGTTCCTCCACGACTTCTGCTTCAGTTCTGCCTCAGGTTCCTACCTTGAACTCCTCTCCTGGCTTCCCGAAATCATGGAGTGTAAAGTTGAAGGAAACAAACCCTTTCCTCCCCAAGGTGGTTTGGGTCAGCATTTTATCACAGCAGCAGAGGCACTAAGTAGGAGCTGGGGACTCAACCCAGGACTTTGCACAGGCTAAGCAAGCTACCGACCAATGAGCTATAGTCCCAGACTCTGGTTTTGTTTACTTTTGCTTTATTAGTGTATATTAGTTTTAAAAAATATATAGGTGTCATGATGACGTTTACATAAATGCATACCGTGTATTTTCATTATCTTCTCCCCTGTACCCCTTTCTGTCCTGCTCCCCTCTCCTGCTGGTACCTACCCCTATCATTCCTAAGACCCCCCTATTTGACTCTATGTCTCTCTTTAACACTTGTCTCCATGCAGAAGAAAACACATAGTATTTGTCTTTCTGACCTCGGCTTATCTGACTTAACACGCAATCTTTAGCTCCACCCGTTTCCCTGTAAATTTTGTTCTTTATGGCTAAATAACATCCTACTGTGCTCCCTGGTTGGCTGGCTGGTTAGCTGGTTGGCTGGCTGGTTAGCTGGTTGGTTGGTTGGTTGGTTAGCTGGTTGGTTAGTTGGTTAGCTGATTGGCTGACTGGTTAGCTGATTGGCTGGCTGGTTAGCTGGTTGGTTGGCTGGTTAGCTGGTTGGCTGGCTGGTTGCTGGTTGGCTGGCTGGTTAGTTGGTTGGCTGGATGGTTAGCTGGTTGGCTGACTGGTTAGCTGGTTAGCTCATTGGTTGGTTGGTTGGTTTTCTCAGTGGGGGAGGTTTTTATTTATGTTGTGAGCGTGTCTGAGTGTGTGTGTCTGTACACCATGTGCATGCGGGAGCCTGCAGAGGTCAAACAGTGTGGAGTTGCAGAGGTTGGACAGAATCTAGATCTTCTTCCAGAGCAGTAGGGGTTAACCACGAGGCCATCTAGCCAGGCCCAGGTTGTGACTTTTCTTGAAGCTAGCCATTTTGACCACGGTGAGAAGGGTCTCAGTGCAGTTTGATTTGTGTCTCCTTCATGGCTAAGGTTGTTGCATTTCTTTCTTGGCTAAGGTTATTGAAGACTTTTCAGGTCTTCGTTGGTCTTACGTATTTGGAGAACTGTCTGCTCCATTCAGTTTCCCCCTCTATTTGTTCTTTGGTGCTATTTTCTTGACCTTGAATATATTCTGAGCTACAGTCCCCGGTTGTACTGCGTGGTAGAGGCCTTCCCTGTGTGGCCGTCTCTTCCTCTGTGGAAGCGTTTAGTTTGAGTAGACCCCACTGGTCTGTCCTTGCTGTGATTCCCTGTGCTAGAAAAGTTTCCTATAGAAAGTTGTTTCCTATACCCATACCTTGGGGTGCCCTCCCTGGTCTCTTTTACTTGAGTCAAGTTTCAGGTATTGTATTCAGTTCTTTGATCAATTTTTATTTAGGTTTTGTGCAGGGTGAGAGATAGGAATCTAGTCTCGCTCCTTTCTGGATATCCAGTTTCCACAGCACCATATGTTGAAGAGTCTAGCTCTTCTCCAACACATTCCGCTTGGCGCCCTCGCCGAGAATCAGCTGGCTGCAGCTGTGTGGGCTTATTTCTTTTCACTCTGTTATTCCATCTAGCAATGTGTCTGTCTTCACGACAGTACCAAGCTGGTCTCGTTACTAAGGCTCTGTACTGTGATTTGATTGGGATATTATGATACTACTATGACACTCTTGATGTGTTATGATATTCCCAGGTTTGTTGCTGAGTTTGGGGTCTCTAGTCCTTCAATATGAATATTAGTGGTTTTCCCCCTTCTGTGAATAATGTTGGTGGGATTTTATTGGGGATTACATTGAACATGAAGATCACTTTTGATGACATAGTCACTTTAACAATATTAATTCCCAGGGCTGGAGAGATGGCTCAGTGGTTAAGAGCACTGACTGCTCTTCCAGAGGTCCTGAGTTCAATTCCCAGCAACCACATGGTGGCTTGCAACCGTCTGCAGTGGGATCCAATTACCTCTTCTGGTGTGTCTGAAGACAGCTACAGTGAACTCATACATAAAATAAATAAATAATTCTAAGAAAATTTTTAAAAAATATTAATTCCCACGAGTGTGGAGGGTTTCCCAGCTTCTAGAATTTTCTTCAGTGTCTCTTGTTAGTGTTTTATGGTTCTGTCTGTGGAGGTCTTCACGCCATCCTTGGTTGGGTTGAGTCCTATTTCTTGGAGCTGTTTTGGATGGGATTTCCTTCTCAGCATCCCCACAGTCAGCTCAGAAAAGCTGCTGGTGTGTGTGGGCTTGTACCTCGCTACTTTACGGAAAGTGCGAGGTATCATACCTACGCGTTTCCTGCCCTCTTTCATGTGCTTTAAGTGTAAAATGATAATGTCTGGAACAGGAACCCTTGGACTACTTCCTATGTTTGTCTCTCTTACGTGTCTCTCTCTCAGCCTACAGCTTTGGCAAAGGACTCAAACTGAACGGAGAACACATGAAAGACTGGGCAGCCCTGCCCATATCTGGTATAACATTAGACATGGCCCTTATCATATTGAATTATTGTTTTTTTTAATAGTTTCTTCAGGAGTTTATGTCATATGAAAGGTTGAATTCTGTGACCGTCTTCTCCCATATACGCTGTGATGATCATGAGGTGTGTGTGTGTGTGTGTGTGTGTGTGTGTGTGTGTGTGCGTGCGCGCACGCGTGCATGTTTGATTTGGTTTAGGCAACGTGCTCTTGATTTGTGTATGATGAGCTACACTTTGGAACAACAAACAACACAGCCTTTGCTTATGATATACACGACCTTTCTCCGGTGCTGCTGATTGAGAAATCCTGCATCTGCGTTCACAGCGGAAACTGATTTCTTAGTTTTCTTTGACTGTCCTTATCCAGTGTGGGTGACATATTGTAACGAGCTTCATAGAACGAGTTCTGTTGCACACACATCCCTTTCTCCTTCCTAACCAGTCGAGCGGTTTATAGTTAACGTTCTGGTAGAATTCTGTGGCTAATTTGTTCACGTGGCTTTATTTTCCAAGAGACTCCTCCCTACTGCTTTAACCTCATTGCTTATTATGCAGCTGTCTAGGTGAACACGTCCTCTTCATCCAACTGTAGGAATTTATATATTTCTTCTGTGTCGTCCCACTCGTTGGATTGTATAGGTTCTGAAGTATTCCCAGACCATCCTCTTCTTTAAGTCTCCATTAGCCTCACCGACATCTTTGTTATTTTGGTTCATCTAAAGCTTTGACATGCATCGATAAGCTATTTATCTCCGTTTTGTAAGAAAATATTTTACTTATTTTTATTTCATGGGTGTTTTGTCTGCATGCATGTATGTGCTCCATCGGTGTATCTAGTGCCTGCAGAGGCCAGAAGAGGATGCCAGATCCTCTGGAACTAGAGTTACAATTGGCTGTGAACCACTAGGTGGGTGCCGGAAGTCAGAGTTAGGCCCTCTGGGAGAGCAGCCAGTGATTTTAGCCACTGAGCCATCTCTCCAGCCCCAGCTCTCTCAACTTTTTTAAACTTATTTTTACTTTTTTACATATATTGTTGTTTTGATTGAATGCGTGTATTGCTGTTTTGATTGCATGTATGTGTGTATTGTTGTTTTGATTGCATGTATGTGTGTATTGTTTTGATTGCATGTATGTGTGTATTGTTTTGATTGCATGTATGTGTGTATTGTTTTGATTGCATGTATTTGTGTATTGTTTTGGTTGCATATATGTGTGTATTGTTTTGATTGCATGTATGTGTGTATTGTTTTGATTGCATGTATGTGTGTATTGTTTTGATTGCATGTATATGTGTATTGTTGTTTTGATTGCATGTATGTGTGTATTATTTTGATTGCATGTATGTGTGTATTGTTTTGATTGCATGTATATCTGTGCACTACATGCATCAGTGCCCACAGAGACCAGAAGAGGGTCCCAGATGCCCTGGAACCATGAGCTGCCATGCATGGGTTGGTAATTGTACTCAGGTGCTTTGGAAGCGCAGTCAGTGCTCTTAACCACTAAACCACACCCCCGGTTGATTCTGGTACTGCTTGCTCTCTTGGTTTTCCTTTATTGACTCTCATGGTTTGGTTTGCTAGATTGCTGAATGAAACATGATTAATTCTTTCATAATTCTCTTTCCTTTGCCTTTTATTTTCATAAAATTTATTTTGCCTTGAGCTCTTGCATTTTTGACAATCTGTTCACTTTCATTCTGTGTGGGGGTCCCTTTCATTCCCTTCTAGAAGGCTGGCTGTTTTCCATCACTTTCTCTTTGTCTTGGAAGATCTTCGTTCTCCATCCGTTGTCAAGGGTAACTGATGAATGTGGCCATTTTACCCGTCAGTTATTTAATCTCATGTCTTGAAACCCGTCTTTCCACACATTCTTTCGATTTTAGGGATTTTGGTGAGAGATCTGACATAATTCTGATGAATTTACTTTTGTAAATAATTTGACATTTTTCTCTTGTAGCTCTCAATAGTTTTTTTTTTAATTCTGTAGTATGAGAATTTGTAACTATTATGGGATATAGAGAAGTTTCCAACCTGCTTGGTCATGTGTGGAATTCTAAACACCTCTTAGACTTGGATGCCCCTCCCTCCTTTCCTTCCTTCTTTCCTTCCTTCCTTCCTTCCTTCCTTCCTTTCTTCCTTCCTTTCTTTTTCTCGATGATTTGGGCTTTTTTTTTTCTGCCAAAATCTACTGAATAGGTTTTCTCTGTCTTTAGTTTGTATCTTAGCTCTGTCTACCCATCATATTCGTGCCCACTCTTTGGCTCTCTCTCTTCCCATCTTGCTATGTATCGGGCTGACTTGGAGCATACCATGTAACCCTGGGTGGCATCCAATTAATGGTCCTTCTGCATCGACGTCTGATCACTGGGTTTCTATGATGCCGGGCAGGTTTGGTCTTTTGAGCATGCCTTAGGATTCTAGAAAGTTGTGGCCATGCTTGGATATTTTTGTCTTTGTTGTTTCCTGAATTTCAACCTTGTGTTCCGCTACCGGTGATGTCCTTCCATCTGCTTGCTCTACCCTATGACTGGTGCTATAGCCACCGGTTCCTTCCAACGTTGGCCTTATTTCTAGAATCTTCACAGCTTTGATGAATTTCTCATCCACGTTGCTGCCTTTCTCGTTCGGGTCTTGAACCGACTGCCTTATTCCATCTGCTTGCTTGAATCCGGTTTGAAGCCACTTTGTTTTAAAAGCTAAACTTACAAATTCTCTGCTGGATAGATATTTCAACCGTTTCAGTGTCTTGGGTTCCGTTGCTGAGGAGTCACGAGGTGCGCAGGAGTCAAGTGACCTTGCCTCGTCCTGTTCCGCGTGTTTATATGCTGGAATCCGTGCCCCAGTTTGTTTTGCTTCTCTGTTGGTTTAGCCCTCAGCTTCCCACCGGCGCATGGCTAGCACTTCCCACCCAGCGAGCCTGGGTCTGTGAATCTGAGTGCAAGTCACAATGCGTTTTTCTGGTTCCAAAATCATTCTGTGCGTGCTTGCAAACTTAGTCAGGGAAGGAGGCAGGGGCCTTTAAGGTCTGGAGGTCTGAAAATGCAGGGAGTTCGGGTCTTTCTGGCTAAGAACTTTGACAGTAAGAGCGGTGAAGGTGATTCTCCCATGAGCAGCAGGGAGCAGGCTCCAGCACGTGGGACTCATGTCTGTGTCTGCAGCTCTCCTCTGTAAAGCTTGACTTTCGTAGGTGCCTGTCCTTGCGCCTGCGGCCCTTCCCTTGCTTTTCCTTCCCTCTTCTCCCCGGAGGAATTCCCTTCTCTCTGTATTGTGCTTACCATGCTAGGCGAGGGTCCCTGATTCTTTTAACAATCTAACATTCGCCCCGTTCCCATCTTCCTCCCTGTGTCTGCCCGCCTCTCCCTTTCTGTGCCACCCAGGGCAGCCACGGAATTCTCTTTTTATTTCAGATACATGAAGATTTGAAAGGGCAGGGTGTCTCATCCACCGTCGTACCTTGGGGCTGTTTTTAAATTGAGTCATTTGTCTTTTTTTTTTTTTTTTTGGTTCTTCCCCCCCCCACCCCCCAGCTGGGGACCGAACCCAGGGCCTTGCGCTTCCTAGGCAAGCGCTGTACCACTGAGCTAAATCCCCAATCATTTGTCTTTTTACTGTTGAATTCTCGGAGTTCTTGCCCACCCTGCACAGCAGACATCGCCGTGCTCCCCAGGACTGTGATTAGTGGAGAGTCAGTGCCTCTTTTTGGTCTGAATTTCCACTCTCTGCGTTCTGTTCTCTGAAGCGCTGACGGTTTTTTTTTTGTTGTTGTTGTTGTTGTTGTTGTTGTTGTTGTTGTTGTTGTTTTTCCTTTTAATTAGGAAGTACAGTTTAATAACGTCTCTGTAGTCGATTTACTTTGTGTGTCTTGTCTAAGATGCTGATGGCTAATCTAATTCCACACTAATTTTTATCTACATTTTCTCTGGAAAATATTACTATTTTCACCCTTTCATAAGGGTCTCCAATCATTTTTCAGTTGATTATTATATATTGTTTAAGAAGAGGAATCAATTTATTTATTTTTTTTTCTGTTTGTAATAGGATCTTATATAGCCCCGTCTGTCCCCAAACTCTCTACATAGCCACGGATGCCTGAACTCCTGGCCTTCCTGAGGTATGAAGCCTGCACAACACGGCTGGTTCATGTGTGCTGGGGATTAAACCCAGAGACGCACACATGCTCCAGAAGCTGAGCCACCTCACCAGCCCCAAAATATTCGGGTCCTGCTGGTGTTTGTCAGTGAAGTCTTAGAACCTCTTTTTAGAGTCAGTTATTCATGAGAATCCATTCCAGTCTTGTAATCAGAAAATCTCCCAGTCTTGGCTTGAGGGCTGGGCTCTTCTGTTGAGTCATGTTCTCGAAAATTCAGAAGGCCATTGATAGCTCAGGCCTTCACTTCCTTCACATACAGAACAGAGCATCAAGGTGAGTCAGCTCAGAGTGTTGAGCTTCCTCAGGCCACTCCTGCAGAAGGTCGCACCTCAGGCATGTGCACCACCCTGGAGATTTGCTTTCAAAGCCCATGAAACTGCTTGCTCTAGTCTCTTCCTTCAAGCTTCTTGGTGAGTGACTTTGTTAGCACCCAGTACTGTTGGCCAGCTCAGATGGACGTTGTCACAGCCTCTCAGGGTTTCAACACACATGCCAGAGGAAAAAGTTTTCTATGAGAGGCTCCGGGTTCCCAGTCTGTCTGGAGGTGGGATGGTGACTGTGTCTGGGAGCCAGGTTCGAAAAGTTTCCTCTGCAGTTCTGCATCTCTCTGCTCCCTGTCACGTATGACTTCACCACGTCAAGGTTACTGCCGAGCTCAGGAAGGAGGAAGGGGGATCCAGCAGGCTACGGTGCTGCCATCTCATTGGTTTTAGTCAGTCCAGCCATTTCTTTTTGAGTGGACAGTCTCCAGATTGCTGCAAACTGCAGCTAATTTTCAGATTTCTAAAGATGCAGATTCCCTTTTAGCAGGGAACTTTGAAATCTTTTAATAGTCCTCCTACCTTTCCCAAACATCACTGCTTTAAAGTTTGTTTAAAAAAATTTTCATGAGATGAGATTTCATGTACCCCAGGCTAGCCTTGAACTCACTGTCTCAAAAAGGATGACCTTGAAACCCCCA
The DNA here is from genome assembly GCF_021556685.1 of Rattus norvegicus. Classification (NCBI taxonomy): domain Eukaryota; kingdom Metazoa; phylum Chordata; class Mammalia; order Rodentia; family Muridae; genus Rattus; species Rattus norvegicus. The sequence continues at coordinate 162,970,672 of NC_141536.1, forward strand.
ATGCATTTGTCTCCACCTCCCAAGTTCTGGGATCATAGACTCATGCCACAATGTCTAGTTTTATACAACCTTAGGGTTCCAAACCAGGGTTTCACGAACAACAGACAAACACTACCAAGTAAACATTGCCTCGCCCAAACTCATTTCTTTTTTTTTTTTTTTTTCTTTTCTTTTTTTCAAAGCTGCGGACCGAACCCAGGGCTTTGCGTTTGCTAGGCAAGCGCTCTACCACTGAGCTAAATCCCCAACCCCCCAAACTCATTTCTCTCTCTCTCTCTCTCTGTGTGTGTGTGTGTGTGTGTGTGTGTGTGTGTGTGTGTGTGTGTGTAGTTGGTTCTCTCCTTCACCTTTATGTGGTTTGGGGACTAACCTTTGGTCATCAAACTTGTGCAGGAAAATGCCCTTACCCCTGGAACTATCTCACCGCTTCCCCCAAACTACTTTTTCCCCCTAAATTTAATGTGTGGTGCAGTTTGACATATGAGGTTTGAGGTGTGGGTGAGGTTTGACGTTCATCTTTGAAAGTGAGCCTTCCTGGTGACAGCCGCTGACAGTACTGGCCTCGGTTGTGGGGAGGACTTTAATTGAGCTTACTTGTCACGGAGGGGTACGGCGTGTCCACAGGGGTCCACTGCAGTCTTCTACTGAGGCCTGCCTTTAGCATGCCATCCCCTTACACATTAGTCCTTTGACATTGCAGATTGGGCTGATACCTCTGCTGCAAGATAACTAGGTTTCGTAGCATGGAAATCTCTTTCCTTGTCTATCGAGTTCTGAAAAACACTACTTACTGGTGATATTTTCCTAGGTACGGGCTCCACAGATGATCTTTACTGGGGATTTGCGTAGTGATGGAGAGCTTCCCCAACACATGTCCAATTATATTCATCATATATATGTATATATGTGTATATGTGTATATGTGTATATATGCATATGTGTATATGTATATATGTGTATATGTATATACATGTATATGTGTATGTGTATATGTATATATGTATATGTATTATGTATATACATGTATATGTGTATGTGTATATGTATATATGTATATGTATTATGTATATACATGTATATGTGTATGTGTGTATGTGTATATGTGTATATGTATATATGTGTGTATATATGCATATGTATATATGTATATGTGTATTTATGTATAAATGTATATGTGTATATATGTGTATAAATGTATATGTATATGTGTATGTATATATGCATATGTATATATGTGTATATATGTATATGTGTATATGTGTATGTATATATGTATATGTGTATATGTATATATTATATGTGTATATGTATATGTGTACATATATATATGATATTGGTTTGTTTTATTTTATGTATATGAATGTTTTGCCTGCACACATGTATGTGCACTATGTGAGTGTGTGCAGTGCTGGAAACTGAGGTCAGGCCTTCATAGAGGTCAGAAGAGGGTGTTGGATCCCCTAGAACTGGAGTTATGGGCGGCTAAGAGGCACACGTGAAGATGCTTCCAGTCAAACTTCAGTTCTCTGCAAAGCGAGCGCTTGTAACTGCTGAGCCTTTCCTCCAGGCCTTACTTAAATTTTTTAAAAATGTACTTAAACTTTGTTTATTTCTGTGTGTATGGATGGATGTGTGTGCATGTGCGTGTGTGCATGGGGCTGGCGTCAGGGGTCTTTCCTCAACTTGTCTACCTTTATGTTTTGAGTCAGAGTCTCTCACTGAACCTCACCAATTTGGTAGTATAGCTTGCTAAAGCGCTCTGGGTTCCCTCCTGCCTCTGCCCGCCCCCACCCCACAACAGGGGCTGCAGGTACATGCTGCCTGCTGGGCCCAGCTTTCTCTGTGGGTGCTGCGGATCTGAACACAGCCCCTCACACTTGCACCGCAGGCAATTTACCGACTGAGCAATCTGCCAAGCCTTGTGTTTAAACTTTCACTGATGTGGGACGAGTTCAAAAAGCTGAAAAAATGACTTGTCAGTCAAACAATATCAGTAAAGTCAAGGCGTCTTTGCCACAATATAGGTTCTGCTGATGAGCATGAATTTGCCTTTCTAATTTGCCTGGGGTTATTAAAAACGTTTTAAGTGTACAGTAAAATCTAATTTCCCAACATTTATCATAATAGCTAGCGAAAGAGGGAGCCTTCTTCTTTAGAGAAACTGAAATTCTCTCTCTGAGCTCAAAACATCTCAATAAAACTTCAGAACTTCAACAAGCCCTCGGAATCTGCACAATAAGACGGGTTGAGACGCTCTGCCTGATTTGGATAGAACACCGTGGTACTGAGTTAAGCCCACAAGAGCAAACCCGGGGCTAATAGTGCTGGCTCAGCACATTCGAATTGTTCAGATACTTTCCCAAAAATAACTACTGATAAATGACACAGGTTCCCTTAGGCTTAAGGTCCTTACATTTCTGAAGACGGCATGTGCTCTCTCACTAAGCCACCAGCTGTCACACATCCTTGGAGAGTCCACTTCCGACTAATTAATCTTTTTCTCCGTCCTCCTCCTCCTCGCCTCCTCTTCATTCTGAGTCAGGGTCTTCACTAAGTTGATCGTGTTTGCATGAAACTATCGACTCAGTGGACTCAAGAGCAGTTCTCTTTCTTTAGTTTTTCTGATGGCAGCATGCCAGGTCTTCAAGTGTATGCGTGGTGCTGGGAAATGAAACCCAGCAAATTCTTCACCAATGGAGCCCCAACCCCGGCCCCTCTTCAGCTTCTTTAAAAATACCCTCACCTGTTGTTGTCCCATGCAAACTATTCATGGAAGCAAATTCTTCAGCCTGTACTCTCCACTGTCAGCACGGACCTCCAAGAGAACAGCTGAACATCAAAGTAGGCCTCATCTTTAAAGGACTAGTCACCATTCTTGCGGCGTGCTGATACTTTCAAACAAGTTTTTTTTTTTTTTTCTGGATGCATTTATTTGGCTGCTGCAATCAGATATTTTTCCATGAACTCAAATATACCAACAGCCTTCTTTCTTGAGTGGCAAATAGATGCTCGCAAACTCATTCTCATAGGGGGGCTTTGTCGTTTGTGTGTGTGTCCGTATGATGTGCGTTGCCATGTGATGTGTGTGTGTGTGTGTGTGTGTGTGTGTGCAGGTTTGTGTGTGTGGTGTGCACATGTATATGTAGAGCACATGGCGTGCACATGTGTGTGGTATACACATGTGTGCCTGTTGTGTGTGTGCATGTGTGGTATGCATGTTTGTGTGCATGTGTGGTATATATGCTATGCATGCATATATGCATGTGACATGTGTGCATGTGCATGCATATGATATGCATATTGTGTGGTGTGTGCATGTGTATGTGTGTATATGCGTGGAGGGCGTGGGTGTGCATGTGGAAACCAGAGGTGGACATCAGGATCTTTCCTTCTGTCTCTTCTCTGCCTTCTTTCTTGAGATGTCTCACACACTGAATCTCGAGCTTGCTGTTCTGTGAGTCAGGCTGGCCTAAGAGTCCCCCCAGATCTGCCCGTCTTGCTTTACCCCAGTGCTGATGTTACAGGCATGTGCTGCCACACCCAGGTCTTCCTGGGTTCTGGGGATTTGAACCCAAGTCTTCATGCTTGAGCTGTTAGCTCTTTACTCATTGAGCTATCTCCCCAGTCCTCCTTTTGGTTTCTGTGAAGAAATCTCACCACGATGTGGTCTGCAGTGCTAATGTCTCCAATCTCCAATTGTTTAGCTATGCCTTCATTGCAGAAGAAGCACCACGAACCTCCATGGGACTCCATGTTGACACAAGCCACACCGGCCATGCTCTATGAGCACAACAAAGTCTACTTTGGTCTTTTCTTGCTGTGGCATGAAGGATACCTGCCAACTTTTGAAAACGCTGTTGGGTCCTTGTAACTGCAATAGTCACACTGGCTATTCCTACAAGCATAAGAGAAAATCAGCCAAAATACCAGCCCATGGACAGAGCATTATAAAGTCCCATCCCTATCAGATGAGCCACTGGCGATTTATTGCTGCTGGGGCAGTCGATTTTCTTCAGGAACGTGGGCCTGAGATGCTGCCTGTGCTCCACACCATCACACACAGCACCACGGTGATGGGAGGTGGCTCCACACCACGGGAACCCAGTGAGAAATTCAGTTCATGAGGGATGTGAAGGCTGGAGGAGAGAGCTGGGATAAGGGAAGAATTAAAAGTGGGAGTGACAGAGGAGATTGGATCCAAACACATTACATTCACATGTGTATATTTAAAAAAGAAGACATTTAATAGAAAACCCCTCTCTGACAGAAAGCAAGTAGACTTCAGATGACTGAAAACTGAACCCTCCCAGACTTAATCTCCCAAGTGAGTCTGTGTGGACTATGGCGGATCCATCCACCTTCTAGATTTCGCATTTAAGAGAAAGCTTACAGCATTTGTCTTTCTGACTCCAGCTTATTCCACTGGCATGGTGACCTTGAGTTCCACTCTTTTCCCTGCCACTGACACTGTCAGTTCTTCAGAGCCATGGCTGAAGGAGAAAGAGCTTGATGAGATGGCGCAGCTGAGGGCTAGAGACATGCTTTGGCGTGAGATCAAGAAAAGAATCCAAAGATGTCAGAAAGCAAGAAAGCCAAACCGGAGCTGCCCTGTGTCTCCCACTCATTCCACCACTCTACCTCAGTGCGTCTCCCAGCCAGCCTGGGGTTGTCTGTCCTTCTGCCTTGAGGACTAGATCGGCAGGAAGATGGTATGTTGTGAAGTGGGCTCTGACAGGGACACTGCAGACCACATCCCTGACCTCAGTGGAGATGTGCACAGTGGATAACTTGGCCAGGGAGGCCCTTGTCATGTGCCAGAAGCAAAGTAGACTTACTTATCGAGATTGGCAGCAAGGCACGCAAGCTTATTTGGTTTCACAAAATAGTACGATGCCCAGAGAGCTTTCACTATGGTTAATTAATTAAAGAGTTCCCAGGAATTAAAGCCATGGGTGGCCCATCTAGTCTCTGACCATAAAATAAAGTCCAGATCAACGGAAACGAGGCTTGGATTGAGAAAATCAAAACACAAGGAAGCCAGGACCTATTGTTTAATCTCCTGTGATGGCTTCCTTCAGTGTCTCTTCAGTGTCAGTGCGTGTCAGGAAGTCTTGAAATCCACCTGAAGATAAAGGGAAACACCAACATGTACGTGTGTGTGTCTGTCTGTCTGTCTATCTGTCTTTCTCTGTGTATTTCTGCATGCTCAGGAGCATGCATGTATGTGTATTTGCATGTGTGTGTGTGTGTGTGTGTGTGTGTGTGCTTGTCTGTCTGTGTGCTCAGAAGTGTGTATGTGCATGTGTGTGTATGTGTGTGCATCTGCATGTGCATGTATACATGTGTGCATGTGTGTGTGAGTTTATATGTGTCTGCATGTGGGTGTGCACGTGCATGTGTGTGTGCATGTATGTGTCTGTGTGTACCTGTCTGTGTGTTCAGGAGTGTGTATGTACATGTGTGTATGAGTGCACGCATGCATGTGCATGCATACATGTGTGCATGTGCGTGTAGTGCATGTGTGTGTGCATGTATGTGTCTGTATGTGTGTGTGTAGGTCAGAGGACAAACTTGAATTTCGGTCTTTACCTTCCATCTTGTTTGAGGCAGTGTCTCTCTTGCTTTTGGCTGCTAGCCTGCAAGCATCCAGGCATTCTCCTATATCCAGCTTGCATCTCAATGTAGGGGTGCTAGCACTGCATAGTTCTAGAGATCTGAGCTCAGGCCCTCATGCTCGTGTGATGAGCACTTTAACCACTGAGCCATCGGCCCAGCCCAGGCTGTAGTCCTTCTTCCTCATACTTCTCTAAAGAGAAACATGCTCTGGGAGATGGGCATGTTCTGGCCTTCGGTCTACCAACTCCTAGGCCCAAGTCACCACAGCTGTCAGAATCTGAGGAGTCCTAACGTCACCGCATTTCACCACTCAGAGTCCCCTGCAGCTCTGATATGAGTGGGCCATGGTTGCCACAGGCAAGCCCATTTCCAGGCTTCTTGTTCTCAGATGTAAACAGACAGCCTTTGTGTTGGGGACAGTCCCTTCACAGCTCTACTAAGATATGGAGTAGGTAGGACTATTGTAGTCACTGTTAAGAAGCCTGGAATTCCCCTGATCCCCTTTCCCACCAAATATAATACAGAAGAAATATGGCATCTGTGAGGATTGTGACCATCAGAGAGTTGGAAGGGTTAGCTTGGTGGCTGTGAGGACATCCCAGTGATTCTGCAGGCCAGCCCACAACACAGCACTGCTCCCTGGTCAGCCCACAACACAGCACTGCTCCCTGGTCAGCCCACAATGCAACACTATTCCCTGGTCAGTCTACAACACAGCACTGCTCCCTGGTCAGCTCACAACACAGCACTGTTCCCTGGTCAGCCCACAACACAGCAATGCTCCCTGGTCAGCCCACAACACAGCACTGTTCCCTGGTCAGCCCACAACACAGCAATGCTCCCTGGTCAGCCCACAACACAGCACTGCTCCCTGGTCAGTCTACAACACAGCACTGCTCCCTGGTCAGCCCACAACACAGCACTGCTCCCTGGTCAGCCCACAATGCAACACTGTTCCCTGGTCAGTCTACAACACAGCACTGCTCCCTGGTCAGTCTACAACACAGCACTGCTCCCTGGTCAGCCCACAATGCAACACTGTTCCCTGGTCAGTCTACAACACAGCACTGCTCCCTGGTCAGCTCACAACACAGCACTGCTCCCTGGTCAGCCCACAACACAGCACTGCTCCCTGGTCAGCCCACAACACAGCACTGCTCCCTGGTCAGTCTACAACACAGCACTGCTCCCTGGTCAGCCCACAATGCAACACTGTTCCCTGGTCAGTCTACAACACAGCACTGCTCCCTGGTCAGTCTACAACACAGCACTGCTTCCTGGTCAGCCCACAACACAGCACTGCTCCCTGTCAGCCTGCAACACCCCATTACACTCATGGCTCACCCCTTAATCTCCGACTCTACCCACACTTCAGCCATTACACAGGATGACAGGGGTTCAGCCATCGGCTGAGTACAGACTTTTCTCTAATCATGGATTCCATCCAGACTACTCTGCTCAACTTCCTGGAGAGAATTAGCAGTGTGCCTGGAAACTGGGAAGTGTGTATATCTGGGTGTGCAAGTGTGCACATGTGTGTGTATGTTGTGTGTGCATTTGTGTGACGACCAAAAGTCAACCTCAAGTGTCATCCTTCTGGAGCTACCTGCATTGCCTTTTTAAGGTCTCTCAGTGGTCTGGAATCAGGAATCCCTAGAGCTCCCCCTGTCTCCTCTTCCCCAGAGCTGAATGTATGCCATTGGACTGGACTTCTTATGAGGCTGCTCCAGCTTGAATGGCAAGTGTTTTCTGGCTGAGGCCTCTTCACATCTCTGGAGTGCTTCTTCAATTGGCATCTTCAATAGAGAGAGGATGCCCAAAGATGTGCTTCCGTTTTTGTTCCAGAGCTTGGCTGCAGATTCGGGAGGCAGAGTGTTCTAACATGACCAGGGTAGTAGGAGTTGCACTCTGCAGCTTGGGGTGGGATTACAGCTGGACGCAACTCCGTACTGTTTCCACTTGGGAAAGGAAGGTTGGAGCATTAGGGATACGTGTGGGCAAACCTTGGAAGTCCAGGGCTACCAGCCCAGAGAGTCTGGTGTCTTTGCAGCCTGCTCCTTCATTACCGTTAGAGAACTCTGACAGAGGAGAAGGTTGGCTGGAGCACCTCTTGTTCTCACCAGAGGGTGGGACTGACTGATAAGTTCCATCGACAGCAACATTTTAAATGGAAAGGCATAGGCAAAGGTGGGTTTCGTTTGTTCATTTTTATCAAATGCTCTGTACAACAGGAGTGGGGAGGGGGTTGCACACCTGTCATCCTAGGACTCCAGGATGAAATCAGGGAACCAGGAGGCCAAGGTCATCCTAGGCTGAATGGTGAGATTGAATTAGCCTGGGATTTACAAGGCCCGGGTCTCACAAACAAAGCAAAAACCACAAAAAGAGCAAAATCTGCCCTAATTTTTCAAACTCGTGGAAACAAAGCAAACAACAAAAAATGTAACAGCGGCACAGTCATATGCAATGCACAGTAGACGGGAGTTGAGAGATCAGAATGTCTTTGCAATGATATATTTTGTAAAGTATAAGTATCTACTTGGGAATTAACACATTTCTACCTAACCCACAAGTTGAAGAAAAGTCACATGGGAATTACAATTATTTTCAAATAATTAAAACGAATGTATAAGCTGTCTGTAGCTAAAGGGTTCTGTAGGCATAAACTTTTTGCAGCCTACTTTTAATAAGGGTTCAACTTTTCCTCCAGCCCACCACCCAACAGAGGTCATGGAAGAGAAAAGTTATTAGGATGTGGGGGAAGGGGACCTGTTCAGCAATAGTTCTTTGGGGGTGAACTTGATCTTCTTAGGCAGCAGTTCAGTCCCACAGCAAATACCAAATATGACTCAGTGGCTGCATACCAGGCCTCTAGGCAGACAGACACCAGACATGAACCTGCAACCTCGTAAGCAGTTCTTGGGTGAGTTTCTCTCGATGGCGGCATCATCAAAGTTGATCTCAACCGCGCTCTGTAAGGCAAACCAATACGTGAGTGTCTCTACCGAAGAATAACAAGACAGAGCAAACCAAACCAATGCTCAGTGCTCGTCTCCCACTGTCTGAGGGGTCCTATATATAGTCTATCATCAAACGCCCTTTCACCTGTGTCTGCTTCAGGAGAACAGTCTTTCACACGTTTGCTTTAGCAAGACATCCTTTCATCTGTGTGCCCCAGTGAAACATCACTTGACATAACTGACTTTCCAAAGAATCAGAAGTTTCCACTTCAGGGTTCCGTTCAAAGCTCAGGGCTGAAGAGACAGCTTAGTGGCTAAAGGCACTTGCTTGCCACCTTTATCCTGATGACCTGGGCTCGTTCCCTAGGACCCATTTCTTAAAGCTGTCTTTTGACCTCCACATGGATGTACTTGTGTTGTGACGTGTATCCTGCCCCTTCTGCTCCCTCCTCTCATAAGAAGTATAAAATTTTTACTTCTGAAAAGTTGAGAGTATTAAATTATGTTAGAAAGATATTCAGACAATGGCCCTAGCTCTAAACTTTTGAAGCTATGGAGACAGATGGCTCAGTGGTTAAGAGCATTGATTGCTCTTCCAGAGGTCCTGAGTTCAATTCCCAGCAACCACATGTTGGTTCACAACCACCTGTATTGAGATCTGATGGCATCTTCTGGTGTGTCTGAAGACAGCTACCCATACTCATAAAAATAAATAAATCTTAAACTCAAAGTTGTCAGAGAGAAGAAAATAACGAAGAGTAGAATTCAAGGAAATTGACAACAGAAAAAAAAAAACCACATGAAATCAATCAAACATACAACTTGTTCCTTGGAAAGACTGATAAAGTCTCTTGGCATGTTTATTGAGACCAACGAAAACAGGGCTGTAAGGAACATCAGTAATGAAGATTTTTGCACCTGAGATCCGGGATGTCAAAGGGCCATGGAATATTTGCAGCAATATCTGACCAATTAGACAAGGTAGGAGAGTTTATGGAAACCTATGAACTCCCCTAGATGTGCTAAGTAGTCCTATTCATGTATGTTGAAGGAACTCAATGTGTTAGTTTTTAAAGTCCCAGTAACAACAAAAACTCCCCTTGGGCTTTCTGACTACTATGGTGATTCTACTAAACACAGAGGGAACAGAGAACGCAAAATTTAAATGGGGGAATGGCTAAGTGGTTGAAGCCTGTGGCTCAAGCCTGATAACCCATGTTTGATCCATGCATGCAATGGTGGATGGAAAGAACTAATTTGAGGGTTCTCTTCTGACCTCTACATATGTCCTGTGGCTTGTGTATGCCTACACACACACACACACACACACACACACACACACACACACACACACGTGCACTTTAAATAAATAAATTTAATTTAAAAAACAATTTTTGAATTAAATTAGAAAAAGCACACAACTTACTGGAAGTTGGATTCAGAAAAAGCAATGCTTAGTGGAAGAAAATGGTCATATTAACTATGTATTAGGACATCACAAATTCTTCTTATAAGAATATTAGATAGAAAATCAATGCTCTTACAAATTCTTCCAGAAAAACCAAAGAGAACAAAGCGCCACGCGACTTATTTTATGAGGCCATTACACAAATGTCAGACCAAATGTAAACAGTAGGAGAAAGAATCTTTCAGATCATTATCCTTCATGAACACAAACACAAAACAGCTCGATGAAATAAATTAAATTAAATTAAAAAGTCATCAACCATTAAAAAGGATAAAATCTGGGGTAGGTGAGATGGGAGAGTAGGTGGAGGGGCTTGCTGCTAAGGCTGAGTGAATTCCCTATGTTTTTTCTCTAACTTCTACATATATATGCTGGTACACACACACACACACACACACACACACACACACACACACACACACTCTTAAATAAATGCAGACAATTTTAAAGTATTAAAATACCATATCAGGTGAGGGCAGTTATGTTAGGAATGCAAAACTGGTTTAATATTCAAGAATTCACCAGTGCAATCCAATTAACCAGAATTGGGGAAGGGAAAGGTGAGTATCTCAACAGAAAAAAGAAAGAAAGACAATTTAACAAAAGTAAACATAAATGCATTATAAATATTTCTTTGAAAGCTCTTTGCAAGTTAGGAATAGAAGGGGAACTCCGCAGGCCTTCAGGTTGGTTCCATCTCCAGCATGGGAAAAATAATGTGAAGACGGTGTCTTTATCCACTCTGCCGCTCAGCTTTGCTGCCTGTGTTAAGCAGGGTACTGGACACCACTTGAGAGAGAGGGCAAGAAATCCCGAAACACTATCACGACAAATGTTTGCATTTACAATGGTAAACAACACATTTGCCATCTAGATTGGTGATCAGTAAAATTCTTGAATGATAGATAACACGGCTGTTTACCTAAAAAGAACACCACGAGGCTTCCATTTATAAACTACTAGAACTGGTACACGCGTTTAGCAAGGTCACGTTATGCAAAGTAAGTTCCACTAGGTGGATTTCTGCTCAGTAACGTTGAGTAACCAGAGAATGAAAAATCTCAAGTCCCATTTCCAATGACTCTAGAAATAAGGAAATATACAGTCAAAAATCTAGAACTGAAAACCACCACACTCTGATGCACCCAGTACAATGAGACGTAAGTACTGGTGTTGTTCTTTTCTTCAAAGAGATCTAACTTCGCCTCTTTAAAAAGACAGGTTCCCGTTATATATCGCTGGTAGTCTGGAACTCACTCTGTAGACCAGGCTGTCCTCAGACTCACAGAGATCCACCTGCCTGTTTTCCAGTGGTGGGGTTAAAGGAGTAAACTGCCCTACACCTGGCACATGTCCCTTTTGGGATTACTTTCTTGGTATTTTAGCTAAGACAATTTTCCCTAACTCCTGTTCACAAAGATTCTGTCTGTGATCGTGGGAGAGGTTGTATTTGTGGGTTAGAATGTTCAAAACTGTTAAGATGTACATTCTCTCAAAGCTGATCTATAAATCTTACATAATCAACATCCTAGAAAAGATCAGGCAGAATCAAATAATCTGATTCTCAAACTGATGTGTCAACGCTGTGGATTTAGAAATGCCCAAATCGTTCTGAAGCAGAACACTTAGGGGACTCAACTCCTCGATCTCAAAAGTTACTTTCAAGCTCTAATGACCAGTCCTGTGAGGTACTGATGTAAGGATGGATGGATTGATGCGTGGAGGGTGGATTAGTGCATGGTGGGATGGATGGGTGGGTAGATGGATGGGCAGGTGGGTAGTTGATTGGTTGGTTGTTGGTAGGGTGGATGGATGAGCGGGTGGATGAGTGGATGTGTGGATGGATGGGTGGGTGGGTGGGTAGCTGAATGGGCAGATGGGTGGGTGGGTGGATGGATGGACAGGTGGGTGGGTGGGTGGCTGAATGGGCAGGTGGGTGGGTGGGTGGATGGATGGACAGGTGGGTGGGTGGGTGGCTGAATGGGCAGGTGGGTGGGTGGGTGGATGGATGGGCAGGTGGATGGGTGGGTGGGTGGCTGAATAGGTGCCTCAGTGAATAGATGGATGGAGGGTAGAGGGAGAAGATTACACAGATATTGCCGATTCATTTTTGACGCAGATGCAACGCAAATCCAATTGAGACATGATTACCTCTGTACAAATGATGCCAGGATAGTTAGACGTCTTATGAAGAACCATGAGACCTGAGCCACATCTTACGCCATATGAAAAACTAACTCAGATTGATCACAGAATCACAAGACCCAAAAGCCCCAGGAGCCGTAGGAGAAACTGTGTCTTTATAAGCTTTGAGACAGACATGACACAGAGCACTCGGCCTGTAAAGAAGGTCAGAGTTCATCATCTTGTCAGACTTCTTGAGTGTTGCAGTTAAACAAAGAGAAGAGGGTACCATGGGCTTCTAGAAAATGTTTGCAAAGCAGGTGTATGGTTACAAAAACAAACAAGCAAACAAAACGCCCTGCTTAGGGATATATTGTTTTTAAAACTCTTCCATAATAAGAAAAAAAATTCTCCCAAATACAATGAACACATTGTATCGAGTGCTGATGTCACAGGCCTGTACCGTCTCACTCAATGTATGACCTGGATGGACCCAACTTCATCCATCTTGCCTCACGCAATTTGATTTCAACAGAGGCTGGTGAATTCATATACATTAACAACCACTATGTCTCCCTCATGTGGGACCTGTTTATCGCTGGGATCTGTTGTTAAATCTTCATGTCCACCTTGTCAGGCGCTCGCACGGAGTCTCTCTTCACCATGACTGTATGTCTCTCTGTTGATGCCCTGTGTCTTTGAGTTTCCCAGGTTTGCATACTGTCAGATCTTCGCATTTGGGGTTGTCTGCTATGCTCACTTTTAGTAAGATTCCTGGTATGGTTGCACGTACACTACCGTGTATGTCTTCTACCGTGTATGTCTTTGTTTCCATTCCATGTGTCCCACTCATGCTAAATGTTTTCACGAACGAGTTTAATTAATTGGTGAGTTTTAGTTGTCACTTTAGCTTTCCCGTTCGTGACTCCTCTAGGAATTCCAACCCACACCTTGACTCAGTGTGCGCTCCTTCAGAACAATGCTAGCTTAGTCTCAGTGAGATAAAGGAAATTTCCCTTCACATAGTTCATTTCGTCCTGCACTTGATGCCAGAACTACATCTGCTGCTGTGTCCGTCCGACATTATAGTAGCCGTTTCTGGTATTCAACTTCTTGTTGTGACTCGAAGCTAGTGCCTGAAGAATTGCCTTGTCTCCCTGTAAGGCAGTACTAGATGTCTCCTCTCTGTCTTTGTTCATCTCAGACCTGTCTATCCGGCCTTCCGATTTGATATCCGCTGGGGCTGTGACTGGAAGAGGCACACCTTCACCCAGAGTGAGATCGGATGCCTCCACTGCTGTTAACCTCCACTGCTTCTGATGAGCACTGCTCTCTGATCATCCTTTCCCCTGTGCTCTAACGAGCAGGAGTCGACGCAGGCAGCAAGGCCTCCGAGCCACACGGTCCTGGGTTTAATTTGGGGGAGAAGGTGGTGCCACAACCCATGTATGGAGGTCAGAGTGAAACTTTGAGGGGTCTGCTCTTCTCTTCCGCACTTACATGGGACCCAGGGACCAAACACAGGCCACTAGGCCTGCTCGGCAAACACCTCTAGTGATTGAGCTATCCCATTGGCCCATCTCACATTTTCTTGCCTGACCTTTAGAGACTTTGATGGATGACTGCTTCTCAGTGTGTGAGATGCTCTGGTCCATCCCTAGAGATCTAAAATGCCAAGTTTTGAAAGGTTTTCCCCAATACTTATTGCTGCTGCCTTTGAGTGGTGGATTTTGTCAACCTGACTGACACTCTGCCATGCAGAGAAATGGCTTGTTTCTTCCCAGTGAAACAGGGGTCATTGAGATGAACTTAGCACATGGGGCCATAAACTCATTGGTAGGTGTTGTTTCTCTGTTTGCTGGACTGGGGCTGAATTTATGGGCTTACGTGTGCTAAGCAAATGCTCTATAATGGAGCTGAAGTCTCAGTGCCCAATTTATGACCTATTTAACATTTCTGTATCATTATTACTGTACTGTACATACATAATATATGTGTGTGTGGGTACGTACATGTCACAAAGCCTGCACGGAGGTCAGAGGGTATATCGGGGTTCTATAAAGTAACAGAACTTATATAATGAATCTCTCTCTTTCTCTCTCTCTCTCTCTCTCTCTCTCTCTCTCTCTAGATATAGATATAGATATAGATAGATATAGATATAGATATAGATATATAGATATAAATAAAAGGGATTTCTTTGAATTATTTTCAGGCTGTGGTCCAGGTAATCCAACAATGACTACCTATCAATGGAAGTTCCAAGAATCCAGTAGTTATCTAGCCCACCAGGCTGGATGTCTCTCAGCTGGTCTTCAATACACACCAAAATCTCAATCAAGTATGCTCAATGCCAGTGAAGGAATGGACTTGCTATCAAGAGCCTAGAGCAAGCAGGAAGAGAGAGAGAAAGAGAGAGAGAGAGAGAGAGAGAGAGAGAGAGAGAGAGAGAGAGAGAGAATGCTTCCTTTTTCGTGCCTTTCACATAGGCTGCCAGTGTGGTGGGGATTAAAGGTGGATTTTCCCACCTCAAAAGATCTGCATTAAAGATTTGTCTTTCTACCTCAAAGGTCCAGATTAAAATTGGTTCTTCCTTTGGCTGGATGTGGTGGTGCACACCTTTAATCTGAGTACTTGAGAGTACTTGAGAGGCAGGAGGATCTCTGTGAGTTCAAGGCCAGCCAGCTCTACAAAGCAAGTCCCGGACAGCCAGGGCTCTATTACAGAGAAACCCTGTCTCAAAAAAAAAAAAAAAAAAAAAAAACAACAACAACAAAAAACAAACAAAAAACGGGTCTTCCCACTTCAAATTATTTCATTGAGAAAAAAAAAATCCCTGGCAGGTGTGTCCAGTCATTTGAGCTCCATTCAATTCCAGATGTAGTCAGGTGACAACCAAGAAAAGCCATCATGGAAGACAACCCTTGGGAGTCAGTTCTCGCCTTCTGTAGTGGGTTCCTTGGACCTAACTTGGGTCATCAGGCTTGGCAGCAGGTCCTTTAACCACTGGACCATCTTACCAGCTCTCTGGTTGGTTTGTTTTGAGACAGTGTTCAGCAAATACAGTTTGTTCTGACCTTGAACTCACAGTAATCCTGACTCAGATTTCCAAATGCTGGGATTACAGGTGTGTGTCGCCTTGCCTGGCTTGTGTTTATATTTTAAACCAACACTACAGATCTCTCACGAGTGAATTAAGAAATTATCCCTAAATTTATCTGCTTAAAGCAACAAACGTTTTATAACATTATTTCTGTGAGCCAGGAATTTGCAAGCAGCCTAGCTGGATGGTTTGGATTAAGGGTTATGACACTGTAGACAAGATGTCAACCAAGTATGGACGAGGTGTACAGACTCATCTCATGCATACTTAGGAGTTGGAGGCTACACTTTCTGGAAGCTTCTCAGTCAGGCTTTGCACGATTGCAACTGGCCTCCTCTGAAGTGAACAGTTCAAGAGACAGGGGCCAAGATAGAGTTCACATATCTCCGGGTGTCCTAGGCCTCAAGCCTTCCAAGGCCTTTATAATACTTCAACAGAGGGAATGTCAAAGTCTAGCCCAGGCAAAGGTGGTTGAGATTAAACTCCACCTCTTGAAGAAAAGGGGTAAGGGTTCTCTTCATGGATCTTTGTTATAAATCACCATGCTGCTGTTAGGAGAGTGGATGCAGTAGAGCCCAGGTTCTTTTTAACTATATAACTGTAACTATAACTATAACTATAATATATGTGTGTGTGTGTGTGTGTGTGTTGTGTGTTTCTGAATACATAAATACACCTTGCTTGGTCTGTATGTTTTCACGGCTGACCATTTGTTACTTGGTAAACAGTTGGTGCACACTTCCTGGATAGACCAGTTCTCCCGTCTCTGTTCCTTAGTTGCC
This sequence comes from Rattus norvegicus, assembly GCF_021556685.1. Lineage (NCBI taxonomy): Eukaryota > Metazoa > Chordata > Mammalia > Rodentia > Muridae > Rattus > Rattus norvegicus. The sequence continues at coordinate 162,986,725 of NC_141536.1, forward strand.
TGTAGTTCTTTGGGGGGTGGGGAGTGGGGTTGAGGCATCTTCTGTCCACTCTGCCATGTCTCTTGTTGTCCATGTCCAGTTCATGGTTGAACAGTCATTATCTGAGACTTTATGGGTATAGCTTCTGACATTACTAGGAGATGCAGTCTCACAGTAAACGTCCCGATCCTCCAACTCTTTCACTCTTGCTTGTCCCCCTTCTGATGGGCTCCCCAAGCCTTGGGTGTGGAGTTGTTTTGTAGATGTCTCTGTTGAGGCTGGGAACTCAACAGTCTGTATTAGATCATGCTCTGTCAATGGGTTCACATATCTGAATGTGGGCATTATGCAAAGTAAAGCAATGACGAAAGGTTTCTGAGTGTACAATGACTACTGAAAGCAAAAGAAAAATCTGATTTCTAATGAATCAGAGACATTCCCCACAGAACTCACCCATATGGTGGCCTGTCACATCACTCTGGCCTTGGTTCTGCACACACAGTGTGCACCCTGGGAGCCTTCACATGCTTTACTGCACTGACAAAAGCTACCTGTAAGAGTCCACTCCAGTTTAAGACTGTTGTGATATGAACTGTAAATGTTTTCACTATCTAGTTACAGAAATATAATGATCTAATTGAAGGAAACAAAGACAATGTTTTTCTCTGAACATTCCTCAGCATGGATCGGATTAGCATATCTGGGGTTGTGTTATGTTAGTGTTTGATTTTAAGGACTGACGCTGAAGCTGCTGACACGAGTCTCTCTCATGTATACACAGACATATGTATACATACACACATGTACACACACACAAATCTATACACACACACAGACATACACATACAGACACATACAAACATATTTACACAGAGAGAGACACACAAATCTACATACACACACAGATACATACATAGACACATATACACACAGATACCACACACAGATACACACACACACACTGAAACACATTCACACAGACATACACACTTAGACACACAAACATACACACATACACACAAACACACACTTTAGATAAATGATTTTCAAGGTGGGATTAGGACAGAATTTGCTTCAACTCCTGAAATGGCCCCGAACATAATTTTGCCTTTAAATACTATGCATTTATGTAAAGTGGTGTTCTTGGCATTGACAATTATGAAATCGAAATATCAATCAACTCTGGAAACACTTAAAGAACTCTACATCCTGCAGGATCAAATCTTTAGCTGAGATTTAATTTCCCATGCAGAGATTAATAATTACAGAGGTCTTGTTAGCATGCAAGTTTGTTTCCATCTTTAATGAATGCTGAAATTACGCGTATACCAAAGAATTATTTGTTTCTGAGGCAGAGCCTCCCATAATCCGGGCTGGCCTTGAGCTCACAGTACAGCCAAGGGTGACCTTGAGCCAGTTTATGTGCTGGGATTAGAATCCAAGCCTTCAGGAGTCGGGGTATATAACCAGTCTCCCAGCTACACTCCATTTCTGGGCCCTAATGAATTGTTTTAAGATAAATCTATGATGTACTATTGGCAACTGACTTGCATAACTACTTTAGGGACCGATGTACTCAGGTGAGAAGTGACAGTCAGGGACTGTGTCCCAGACCAGTTTGAGCCACAGTGGTCACTCAGGTGAGAGCTGGTATGGGCCTGAACTGAGGTGGTGGCAGAGAAGATGGGGACCTGTGGACAGATGTGGTGGCATGTTTTACCGACTGTACAGGAGTGGAAGGGAACAGAAGTGAGAGATGACTTGCATGTGGCCATCTGAAAGGGCAAAATCTCAGATGAACTGAGCTTGGAATTCTTGTGGAGATGCTGCAGTGCCCTTAGGATCCCTAACAATGAAGCCAAGAGGCAGTTTGCTGGTTAAATGAGGAAGCCCAGGAGCTGACGATGCAAATGAGGGTTCACAGCACACAGTGGTTTGGAAGATAAGGGGTGGGCAAGATTCCTTAGCAGAAGGAAGTAAGAGAGATCCATGTTCAAGTCTCAGGGCCCAAGACTGACAGACCAAGGCACTGGGAACACAAGTGAGAAAGCCCAGGGAGGTGGTGCTGCAGACACCCTCCCCGGCTCCTCTCCCTTGACTTTAGCTTTTTACTGTAAACGTAAACAAACTTTAAATAAAATGTGCTCGGTGCGGGAGGGGGTGAGGGGACAAGCTGTGGGGGTTGTTTCTCTCCTTCCACCATCTGGAGTCCAAGCATCAAAACCAAGTCCCCAGGCTGGGGGCAAGTGCTTTACCTGCTGAGTCCATGTCGTGTCCCCGTCCCCGCCACCCCCCTCGTCAACATGACCTCATCCTTCAGCTTCAAGACTTAAGTCTCAACATTGCCCGGGAAAGCTTCCTAACGAGTGACCCTGCTTTAGCTTCTGCCCTCCTTCCCATCTAAGACAGATTCTATTTTCTCCCTTCTCTTTCCTAGTGATTGACAGGTGGGGTGCCCGATCAGGTAGGTCTTAGCCCAGGCTACCTGGGAGGCACTCACCGAACATTTTTTTAATGGATCACCTGAGACCAACTTCTCACTCCCACAGACCTCCTCCACCAGAACTATTAGCCAAGGGAACAAATAACTTTTAGAGGATTAACCTCGGGTAACGAAGGCTAATGAAATCGCACTAGACGTGCCTTTCCAGGAGCACAGGCTAGAGATCAATTATTCTAGCGACGGTGACGCAGGCCGGACGCAACGCTTCTGTTAGGCTTGTCAACCGGTTTCATAATAAGCATCTATTGGTTATGGGAGAGGTGAGTTAGACAATCCCTGCGTCTGTGGGTGCTGCTAGCTATTCATACACGAATCTGCCTGCTTTCCACCCAGACAGTATATTCCTTTCGTCTACGAGCCATTGTTGGAGTTTAACAGACATTCGTTATTTCCAACATTTTCAGAAAACAAATAAAAATGAGCCTGAAATGAACCCAAAGCAGGGCCCTCCTGAACTGAAAACACCTTTGTCCATTGAGTGGAGATATGTAAAATAGCCCCCTCCACCATCCGCAAAGAAGTCTTTCGGAGTTGTCTCCAGTGCAGCAGGCTCCAGCCTGAACATATCCCTGTCCCCGGCAGAAACCTTCCTCCTGCTGGGCCACCTGTGAGTGTACAGACTGGAAGTCTAGGTAGCTTCTTACCAGACCATGCCCTGCCTGTTCCCCTCTCCCCTCCTGCCCTGCAGCTCCGGTCTCCTTACGCCCCTCCCCCTCGGGTGTAGCAAACGGCTAGACATTCCAGATATATCAAGCAAACAAAAATCCAGATGAACTTTTATAATAACTAAGACCCGCTAACTCCCCACCAACTCTGTAATGCTTCAATACTCCATTGGACTAAATCCTTGCAAGGGGTTGTCAACTCTGGTGGCTCCGGCGTCAACTAAAATGCAAGGTGCCACCAGCTCCTGTGGTGGACTTTCTTTGCCAGGTTGTTTGAAATGGTAAGACAGCCCCTGAGCACCTTGGGAAAGTTTCTTCTGTTATTACAGAGTATTTGCTTCGGTTGCCTAGCATCATTGCGCTGTGGCAAGGATTCGTGGAGCTCCAGGTGTTATCAATGATCCAGGCACTTAGGAGTTATTCAACAAACACTTGTCGAGTGATGGTAGGGAGGAGTAAAATGGCATCTCAGCGCCTGTTATCAGTGCCTGATGACTGTACTTCGTGGCTCTTTTCTCTAGCCTCTCCTCATTGTCTGCATCCAGAGGCCACCGTACTAACCTCAGTGGTGATTTGGGGTCACCTGCTAGGTAGCCTCTCCAGTTATTTTCAGCTTAGGTGTTCAGTGGGTCCTCTTTCCAGGGCCCAGACATGGCTTTAGTAGGGCCTCCTCCACTGGAAGTACGTTTTATATCTCGCTGTGCACTGCATCGAGTAATTTTTGCCCACGGTGAAAAAAATCAGGACATTTCTGAGAGCCTGACTGAGACTCAATGGATGCCTAGCTCGGCTGGTAGCTGCACCGGAGAGGCAAAGCTAAGCTCACTGAAAGTTTCGAAGTCTTTATAGCAACTTGAAGCCAGCTTGCACTTCCGAGTGAGACCCTGTCTTAAAAAGGAAAATAAAAAGCTGTCCTGGAAGTTTTCTACTTAGATGTAAAGCTCTGAGACGTACAGTCTTGCTCTTGAGAAATCCTACAAGGTGTTCCCCCTCCACCGAGAAGGCCAAAGCATGGGCCACGCCCCCGTGTAACCACGCCCCTTGCCAACTCCGCCTCTCCAGCCTTGCCTGAGGCCCAGAACCGCGCGTGCGCCCTTTCATTTGTTGTGTCCGCGCACGCGCAGTGAAGTCGCGGCAAATATGGCGGGTCCAGCGCCGGGTACGATTATGGGAGAAGACTACTTCGGGAATGCGTCTGAGTGGGGTGAAGAGGCGGACGGCGGCCAGGTGAGAAGGCAGTAGGCGTTCCGCCAGGAAGCCGGGTCTCTGCCCTGTCCTCGCGGCTCCTGCGCCGGCCAGAACCGGGTACAGGGGGGCGTCAACCCTTGACTCCCTGACCTCCGACCCCGGACCCTAGCAAGGCGGGCCTTGGAGCCGCACTGAGGGGCTTCTGGCGGGTCCTGCCCCATTAGAGACCTCAGTTTTCCATGCAGTCCGATTTACAGTGACACCTGGGGCTGACCTCTCTGCCAGGTAGGAGCCATGGTACCTCCTGGCCGGAGGGGCAGAACAGACTCCAAGGAAGAAGAGGGACACAGTGACACAGTGAACAAACTCTAACTCCAAACTCCAGCAGCATCCCGAGGGAGGGAAAACACTCTCTGGGGCTGGACAATCCAAACTCTCTTTTCACTTTTGGATGATTTCATCCATCCTTAGAATACAGGACTTAAGATCTTGTAGCCCTGACTGTCCAGGGTTTGGGTGAGAGATGGGGAACTGGCACCATTCAGTGTCCCAAAAAACATCAGGGTTAGGAAATCAGAGACCCATCCAGGTGTATGATTGACTTAAGCCTCCCATGCTCTTCTGGACAGTGTGCGGGGACCCCGGACTGTTTGCCTTTTCTACAGGAAGCAAGATGAACTTTGAATGAATATAGGATGCAGTGGGGTATACCAGTGGAGTGGTCTGTGGTGGTGCAGTGAGGGCCGTGGAGGAAAAGTGAGAGGTTTCCGGAACTGAGGGAAGTCCTCTGTGGTTGGCTGGCTGATTGGTTGGTTGGTTGCTGGACCGGGAGCTGTCAGTCATCAGCGCAGCCTCCCTGGAGCCTGTAGATTTGCTGACCAGTACAACTTAAGACCCTGGGGGTTGGGGATTTAGCTCAGTGGTAGAGCGCTTGCCTACCAAGCGCAAGGCCCTGGGTTCGGTCCCCAGCTCCGAAAAAAAAAAAAAAAGAAAAGAAAAGACTCTGGGCGTCCTACATCACTTGGAAACTCAGTGGCAGATATATGGAGTTGGATTTAGCGAACTTGGATGTCGGGCTAAGTGCTTTTGTGTAATAGCTCATTCTAGGCCCTAGAGCAGCAGTTCTCGGCCGGTGGGCCATGACCCCTCTGGGGGTCAACTGGTAGCAAATCGGATATCCTGCATATTTACTTTACAATTCATAACAGTAGCAAAATGCAGTTGTGAAGTAGAGACGAAAGTAATATTATGGGTGGGGTTCCCCACAACATGAAGAACTGTGTTGAGGGGTTGCAGCATTAGGAAGGTTGAGAACCTCTGCTCTAGAGTTCCCATTGAGTGTTAATTAGTAAGTCAGGCAAAAAGACTCAGTACCTTGCCCAGGGCCATAATGGAGGAAGGAAGGAAGACTCAAAATGACATCTGTCGTGTCTGTCCTGCCACACAAACACCAGGCCCTAAGTTCAGAAACTGGCGGCAGCCCTTGTCTGTAACCCAGCACTGGGAAATCCCTGGAGCTCCCTCGACAGCCAGTGGGACCTCGTCAGTGAGAACTTCAAAAATGGGGGTGTGGAGAGAGATACCCAACCTCGACCTCTAACATCTACACACAGACAGTGTACACACAGGAACACCTCAGGAGACCACATGGGCACGAGACAGTACACTGCAGATTAGCTTGGTGGTTGTTGTCTGTGTTTATGTTTTGTGACTGTGGAGGGTTAGGCGTGGCCTGGACTAGAGTCCACTGAATTTCAGTCTGAATGGCTGTGGTTTGACCTGTTGACCCTAACGCGATCTCCCCAATGAGAGTGATGAGCTATCGGAGTGTGAAACCTGCGACTTAGGTGTCCTGAGTAACCGAGTGTGGTTCAGCAGTTGGGAATGTGGTAGTGTGAAAATACTGGACACCCCTGCACACACACACTTTCTTCATCTCTGTTCTCTGACTGTACTTGAAGGGGGCGAAAGTCCAGAGGGATGGAGGATGGAGCCTTGAGCTGGGTCCACCTTCCCTGGTGTGGGGACAGGAAGAGGTGTAGGGAGCGTACAGTGCCGATAAGTCCGGATGATGGAAGCTGAGAGCAGTTGACTTATAGACACGTAAATGAGTTGGCCGCAGGTTGTACACGGAGCTGAGACTGCACAGGTAAGCAGGGCAGAGTTACTCTAGAGCTTGGGATTCTTTTCCTCGCTGAGGGAAACAGGAAACTAAGCAGCTAGGTCAGATTTGTGACTTAATGAGGGTAGCATAGATGTGAAAGGTGATTTCGTGGGGCGACAGATTGAGGCGTGTGGAGGTGTTGCTGCGGGAAGCATACAAGAAAGAAGAGGAGAGAACCTGGACCCTCATAAGGGAGATGGAATGCGGGGGATGGGGCCTGCCTCCAGCAGGAAGTAGGAGGAAGGTGAGAGGACACATCCAAGGTTTCTGGGTGGCTCATGGATGATTAGAGGAGTCCTTTATTGAAGTAGCTGTTTCCAGACAAAGACAGGGTCAGTTGAACTTGCAGAGTTTAGAGTCCTGCTAGAATATGGAGTGGAAAGAAGAGTGTTGCCTGCTTGAATCTGATGTGGTCAAGACAGGTCCAGCCAGGTGAAGCTGTAGACAGGGGAGTAGCTTCCTGGCCTGGTATGTCAGAGAAATATTGTTGGTGGGCAACAGGGTCGAAACCTAGTGATGCAGACACGTGAGCGACTCCCAGGGTGAAGGGCAGCCTCTGTGAGCACCCTTTACAGGTTCAGTCTCAGAGAATAAACCCCCGTCAGTCGTCAGAGTGAAGTTGGTGGACTCTGCTCCTAGCACATTGCTTTCAGAGAGTGCGGACCACTGGGACAGAGTGCTTGTAGAGACACACTGTGTATGGCTTAGGTTGTGTGGGGCAGTTTCACAGCTATCGACAGATAATAATACACGAGAGTGGATATAATCCTGTTTCGATAAAGTTTTATTTACAAGAACAGGAAGAGGATTGCGTTTGGCTCTTTTGCTGGTTCCTGGCCTGGCTCTTACCTCATTACGTCAGTTGCCTGAAGGTTGGCCTCCTACTCTGTGAATTCCTTCCATGGACACGCCGGTGTCTTGTATTTTTTTAGGTTCCCAGACTCAGTGCTGTCACTGTTACAGAGCATCTGCTCGCTGTTATGACGACAGCTTTGCAGAGAGACAGACCTGGGGTCACTCAGTCCACCATACCATGTCAGCAGGTCAGACAGCCTGCATGGGTGGTGTCCCACTGGAAGTAGGTCTGATCCAGCCCAGCCTGTTGATTGGAGGGGTGGTGATTTTGACTTTCTAAGTGTAACTTGGTGGGTCTTACTGTGAGAATCACTCTGTCAGTCTTTGTTGGAGAGCACTGGGTAGTGCATGCAGAGCAGCAATGGTGGCTGGCCGTTGAGCTGAATGTCAGGTGTCATTCCTGGGCCTCCCATGTCCAGCTCATAGACTACACTGCTGACTGGAGTGGAGTTATGAATGCCTTTGTTTAAAGAGGATGCCACACATGGTGTACTCGACTCACCACTGTGGGCTGGCCAGACAGCCTGCTCGGTGTGGCTCCCGACCCCTTTGAAGCCACCACCTGTCCAGCTCACATCGTGAGGGTGTTACAGGGTCAGATGAAATCCTACGTGGATATTTTGAAAATGGCCCTTGAAATCTCTAAAGCCACATTGCAGGGCATTTAGATATTAAGGGAGCCTCTCGGCCTCTTGCCTTGCCAGCATCAGGAAGAAGATTCTGGAGAAGGAGAGGATGATGCCGAGGTGCAGCAGGAATGTCTGCATAAGTTTTCCACCCGGGACTACATCATGGAGCCCTCCATCTTCAACACTCTGAAGAGGTGTGTGGGAGCAGTGTGCACACTCGGGGACTCGGGACTCAGGGAGAGTTTTGTAGTGTGAAGAATGTGGTCTTGGCAGGGAAGACGGCTAGAGTCCTTGGCCCCTTAGAAGAATCCAGAACCCCACTGCCTGTCCCGCCCACCTGACTACCCCAGGTCCTCTGTGTCCACTCGGTGTAAACGCCGACCTTTCATTCTTCCCAGGTATTTCCAAGCAGGAGGGTCCCCAGAAAATGTCATCCAGCTCTTATCTGAGAACTATACGGCGGTGGCCCAGACTGTGAACCTGCTGGCTGAGTGGCTCATTCAGACAGGTGCTTGGGGGCGTGGGGTGGGGTGGGTAGATCCTGTCCTAGTCACTTATACATCTTGTTTCCTTTTTCATTTGCAAGCGTGTGTGTGTGTGTGTGTGTGTGTGTGTGTGTGTGTGTATACATGGGCATGTGTGTGGATGCACACCTATATGTATACACATGGGTGTGCATGTGCATGCATGTATATGGGGGTCCAAAGTTGAGTTTGGGGTCTTCTTGGATTGCTTTATTACCTTACTCATTAATGTGGAGCTCAGTCAACCCCAGGGCTTTTGGAGATGGCCAGTCTCATTAGCCAGCTTGCTGAGGATCTCCTGTCTGTCCTGCTGAGTGCTGGAGTTACAAGTTGACCACTATGCCCACCTGGTATTTTTGCATGGGTTCTAGACATCCAAATTCTGGTCCCCATGTTTGTACGAGAAGCACTTTAACCACTGAACCATCTGGCCAGTTTCTGCTCATGTCCTTCAAAGGACCTTTGGGTCCTTACAGTGCTGATAGATTAGCCTTCGAAACATTCCTGGCTTCCAAGGTTCAAAGGCAGAAGGACTGAGTTCCCTCCTTTGTGTGCTCAGCTCTGAGTTGTGATTCAGTTGCTGGGTTTGCAGGTAGCCTGCAAACTGATTCTCACCGAGCAGCTTCCCCAGCCATAGAGTTACAGGGTTCCACGGAGTGTGCTTAGTGTCCCCTTTCGAGAGGTCTGTTACAGCCAGCACTAAATGATGGATAATTTAGGACTGGCTCTGATGATGGCTTTTAGCTAATGTGATCAGAACAGAGCCTTACTGTAAATCCACTGAATTGGGTACACTGACGTCATTCAAGCACTGTCCGGAAACCAGCTGCCTCACGGCTGTCAGGGTGACTGGATCCTAGTGTGTGTGGCTCTTGCTACACCTGCTCTCTCCACAGGGCCAGAGTGTACTTTGAGCTCCTCACCTGGGCCTCTGTCTTAAATGAGTGGGAGTCTGAAGATGTCTCTCTCGGCTGACATCCCGTGTGTGTCTTCCTTTTGGGGTGTTACCACTGAATAGACCTAGAAACTATTTCTACAGGGTCCAGAATCTTCGCCACCACTGCTGTGGTGGTAGAGCTCTGTGACACTGGTAGACTGGCCATGCTGATTTGGGAGCAGGGAGGGGTGCGGCTTTAGGCAAAGCCTTGTTTTCTCCCAGGTGTTGAGCCAGTGCAGGTACAGGAGACTGTGGAAAACCACCTCAAGAGTTTGCTGATCAAGCACTTTGACCCTCGGAAAGCAGATTCTATCTTCACTGAAGAAGGGGAGGTGAGGATGCTGTCCTCGTGCGAGCATTCCATGGCCTTTGCCAGCTTCCTCCCTGCACCCTGGGGAGTGAGGTGCTTGCATGGGAGGTTCCAATGCTGAGGCCAAGAGTGCCTATTGCCTCCCCCAACTCCTGCGTGCAGGTCTGGTTTGAAGGCTGCTGGGGGCTCCTCCGAGACGCAAGCACTGATACCCATTAGACACACAGGGAACATGGGGCAGATCTTGTCCAGAGTCTATAAATCCATCAGTTACACGGGGAGCCAAGAAACACATGTTCATGGGTGCTGAACGTGGTGATGGGCAGAACCGCCCGTGCTATTCCTTTTCTCTCTCCTGCCAAGGGCAAAGGGCTGGGTAAGCAGGAGTTAACTGTGCATGATGTGGCTCCCAGGGATACGTGCTTCCACAGGACTTTTCACGTGTCTCCTAGGAAGCATGCTCTGTACCCTCTCCGGTTAGGCACATCTTCCTAAAGTTGTGAACAGGCATCCAGGAAGTCAACCATTCAGCTAAACTGTGTGTCCAAGGCGAACCCTGCGTCTCCCGGAGCTGGGGCCGCCCATTGGAACGATTGCTTGTGCAGCACAGACTCCCGAGTCTGAGGTCTTTGGCCTTGGCCTTTGTCTTTGGCAGACCCCGGCTTGGCTTGAGCAGATGATCGCACACACCACATGGAGAGATCTGTTTTATAAGTTGGCTGAGGCCCATCCTGACTGTTTGATGCTCAACTTCACTGTGAAGGTAGGGAGAGCCCTAGAGTCCAGAAAAGGCGAGCAGTGGTCAGCTCTGCAGTCTTCTCGGGAGTTCGCACTGACGGGGAGGAGCAGAGACTGTCTGTGCTTAGGGCGGCACTGACTGCTTCAGTGTGGGACATTGTAGAGCTTCGATTGCACATGTACGCTGACAGGGCTCAGACCTGACCTGGCTGCCTTTTTTCAGACACCGAGGCCCAGGAGACACCTGAGCCTGGGCGGGCAAGCCCTTGATGGTGGCACAGCATGAAGCATAGGAAAAGTTGGGGGTCAAGAGCAGTTCTGGCTTGGCTGGCCACCACTCTGACAGGTGGGGGTGCTGAGCCTTGGCTTTGGGTTGCGTGGCAGCTCATCTCTGATGCAGGCTACCAAGGTGAGATCACCAGCGTGTCCACGGCCTGCCAGCAGCTGGAAGTGTTCTCCAGAGTGCTGCGGACCTCTCTAGCCACAATCTTGGACGGAGGAGAAGAAAACCTGGAGAAAAATCTCCCTGAGTTTGCAGTAAGTCCGTCTGAATCTCAGCCTGCAGGGGCCTGGCTGAGGTCAGGCTTCTGAGTGTGACTCGTCCTCACTCCGTAAAGATTCTCCAGGTCAGAAAGCCCTGGCCAGAAACTCCTTTATCTGTACTTACCGCTCTGACCTGAGCGTTGTCTCCATGCAATTTTCTAGAAGATGGTGTGCCATGGGGAACACACGTACCTGTTTGCCCAAGCCATGATGTCCGTACTGGCCCAGGAGGAACAGGGTGGCTCTGCAGTGCGCAGGGTCGCTCAAGAAGTCCAGCGCTTCGCCCAGGAGAAGTGAGACATCTGCTTGCCCTGCTCCTGCCTCCCTTTCCTCAGAGAGACCCTAGTCCTAGGTCCACAGCCCAGCCTCCAGCTCCATCCGCTCTAGGTCATTTTTACCCTGTGGAGCTGAACTCAGTGTAGCTTCTATAGAAGTTCCTGGGCCTTGTTGGCCTTGGTGGTGGCCATTTTGCTAAGGACACGATTGCTCTGGTAGTCTGGGCATGTGCACTTGTGCACACATGTGATAGGATGAATTGACAACAAAATAGGCCAGCCCGGGCCTTCAGGAGCCCAAGGCTCTTCAGTGTCTGCTGCCGAGTCTCCCTGCTGACATATGCAGGGTGTGTGAATCCTTCATGGAGGCTGTAGCTATATCAGGGTCTTTTGTAGCTCACCATGACTGTTGTTCCCAGGGGTTAGTTTGTCCAAGGAGTGAATACCAACTGTGGGAAAGCACAGGGGTCCTACCAGCTCAGTCTGGGATGTTCAAAAGTAAAAGAAAAGAGAAAGCTGTTAGTGATGGTGTGTGGTCTTCCAACCAGAGGTCATGATGCCAGCCAGATCACACTGGCCTTGGGCACAGCTGCCTCCTACCCCCGTGCCTGCCAAGCCCTTGGAGCCATGCTGTCCAGGGGAGCCCTGAATCCTGCAGACATCACGGTCTTGTTCAAGATGTTCACCAGCATGGACCCTCCTCCTGTGGAGCTCGTAAGCTGCCTGCGCTCCAGTGAGGCCAGTGCCCCACGCCAGGTGTCGGGGCAGATGCGGCGGGGGGGGGGGGGGGTGTCTCCAACTTCCCTTCATTCTCTTAAGGCCGTGCATGATGATCTTTGTTGAAATAGTTTGTTCTGATGTTGTTAGACACAGGTCTCACCCTCTGGCCCAGGCTGGTCTCAAACAGAACCAGCTGTCCTGCCCTAGCCTCTTCTGAGTGCCGAGGTTACAAGTATGGCCACACCTGGCACAAGCCCTCCTCCTAACCTTTCTGGCACTACTGCAATTGAAGCCGGGGCCTGTCACATTCTAGGCAAACTGTTCACCACCCAGGTTCATCCTGTGCCGTTAGACTGTCAGTTTCTGTTCAGCCTTCCCGCAGTCAGAGCCCTATGGTTGGGAGACCCAAGGCCTCCCTTCTTCCAGCCCACTCCCAAGTGTACCTCTCCTTAGATCCGGGTGCCAGCCTTCCTGGACCTGTTTATGCAGTCGCTCTTCAAGCCAGGGGCCAAGATCAACCAGGACCACAAGCACAAGTACATTCACATCCTGGCTTACGCTGCTAGTGTGGTTGAGACCTGGAAGAAGGTACCGTCTGGCTGAGAGCCCACAAGCTCTCAGACCAATGGCCTCCCCAGCTCTGGAGCTGTGTGGGGATCTGGGCAACAGATAATCTTGAGCCTACCTAGTATGGGAATGTCTTTACTATTGTGCACGAGGTAGTGAGAGCCCAGTCCTGCAGGAGTTGTGTGGCATCTCTTACACTGGGGCTTCCCTGGACCACCCAATCAGCAGCCTCTGGTTGGTTTCTGTGGGCTATGCAACTGTGTAGTCTGACAGTTGAGTGGAATTTTGACTGTGGAGACCCAGAAAGGGACTTGGGGAGAAAAGAGGCCAGGCTGAGATACCCCACAGCAAGGCCACACTCCCATCACCCCTCACCAGCTTGTATGCTTTCAGAACAAGCGGGTTAGCATTGGCAAAGATGAGCTCAAGTCCACGTCAAAGGCTGTAGAGACCGTCCACAATCTGTGCTGCAATGAGAACAAAGGGGCCTCCGAGCTGGTGGCTGAGCTGAGCACACTTTATCAGTGCATTAGGTGAGTGACACCTGCTCCCCCACCCAGTCCCTGGAGTGCCAAGGCCTCCCCATGGTTAGAGCATGCACTCTCGTGCTGAGGGAGGAGGAGAAGCTTGGGTCTCATCTTAAGCACACATGGGGAACTTAAGCAGCTGCTGCAGCAGGAGGGCTTCATTGGCCAGAAACCTGCCCAGCAGCCCTTCACAGAGGGGACTAAAGAAAGGACATCCAGGACCAGAGAAGCTGGGTTCATCTGTACTCACACTGTTAAGCCAACACTGCCTGGACAGCAATGATGTGTGACTAAGTACGTGTGTCCCGGGGACTGTACCCTCTTAGGCGCTTGCCTCTTTCCCATTTCCTGGGGCCTAAGGAAGGGTCCGAAAGAAAGGTAAGCTGGAGCCCCGGCTTCCAGGCAACACACTCTGCATGATGGTTTCCTTTCTGACTACTGTGGTGTTTTGAAGGAGCTGAGAATCAGATCCCTTCTGAGAGGACCTCATCAAACCACTTGTATCCGGAGCCGCTACCTCAGCAGAATGAAGGCGGAGCCACTGCCCCCAAGCACTGCTTTTCTTGGTTCCCTGCTGTTTACTGCTCTTGGCATATCTCAGCCTCAGTTTCCCCACTCTTTGTCAGAGGAAACCTTGTACTTGTCTGCCTGTAGGTTTCCAGTGGTAGCAATGGGCGTGCTGAAGTGGGTAGATTGGACTGTGTCTGAGCCAAGGTACTTCCAGCTACAGACTGACCACACTCCGGTTCACCTGGCCTTGTTGGATGAGGTAAGAAGTCGGAAGGAGCACTTGTGAGATGCCCAGTGACAGCCTGTGTCACTGAGGTCACTGGGTGCTTACCCCAGAGCTGGTAGTTTATGTCTTACCAGCTTTTCCTTTTAAGGACCTAGTTTTACCAGGTGTTAGGGAAGGAAGGAGGGCCTTGAGGCTGACAGTGGTGTCCCCATCGGCAGTGAGCCACTTTGGGTGGGCGTGACAATCCTGTGTGTCCCCCTGCTCCACTCCTAATCCCAGAGAGCTGGCGGGCGGGCGCAGCCCCTCAGTGACGCTCTCCCCGATATTCACAGATCAGCACCTGCCACCAGCTCCTGCACCCCCAGGTCCTGCAGCTGCTCGTCAAGCTTTTCGAGACCGAGCACTCCCAGCTAGACGTGATGGAGCAGGTGAGCCGCACCCCAGTTTCCCCATGCTGTTCCTGGAGAGTTGCAGCTCTGACCTGCCCCTGTCCCTGTTCATCCACAGCTCGAGTTAAAAAAGACGCTGCTGGACAGGATGGTGCACCTGCTGAGCCGTGGCTACGTCCTCCCTGTGGTCAGCTACATCCGCAAGTGTCTGGAGAAGCTGGACACGGACATCTCACTCATCCGCTACTTTGTCACTGAGGTCAGCAGTGAGCGCACCATGGGGTCATGTGTCACTCTCCACTAGCCCAGCCTTATGTTTGTGGTAATTGTGTGCATCTCAGCTGTGAGAGCCGTGTTCTCAGCCTTAAGAGATGGAGGCTGGGGTGTCTCCAGGAAAGCCCTGGGGCAGGCAGGGCCTCTCTCACCTCCCTGCCTGTTATGGAGTGCCGTGCCCCACACCAGCAGGTGTAGTAACCCAAGGTCTCCCCACTAGGTTCTGGACGTCATCGCCCCTCCATACACCTCAGACTTTGTGCAACTTTTCCTCCCCATCTTGGAAAACGACAGCATTGCAGGCACCATCAAGGCAGAGGGCGAGCATGACCCCGTGACGGAGTTCATTGGTAAGGCCTTGAAGCTCCCTCTGCCATGACGGTCCGTCCCCCTTACTCCTCACCTGTTCTAATGCAGTGGCCATGTATTTCCGTGCAGCTCACTGCAAGTCTAACTTCATCGTGGTGAACTGAGAGCATCCATTACTGAAGCCAAACCTTAGCCAAACCCTCCGTACCCAGCTCGGGAGGACAAGGACTGGTCCAGAAAGCCGCTCTGTGAAGAGGCTCACCCAGCCTCTTGCAAGCAGGGCCTGCTGGGAAGGAGCAGGCAGCTCAAAGGTAGCTGCTATAGTGACAGCCCCTCTGTATTGCAGTGTGGCTCACATGCCGGGTAGGTGTGTGCCACCTCTGGAGAGGAGCCCAGTGAGCCGCTGGGTGGTGGGTGTCCAGCAGCTGGGTCACTTCCATGAAGGGTTTCTGTACCTTCCCTTCCTATGACCCAGATGGTTGATCATTTTATTGTTTATGCTACTCTCATGTAAATAAAGTACACAGTGTGGTGACGCCAGATACTTTACTCATCTCAGGCAGTCTGGACTAGTTCCCCTCCCGTGGACTCCAGGGTAACACCAGAACTGTCCTAGACCATAGCTGTCCTCTCTGGCGGCTGGAGGTAGGCCTGCAGGGCACGGTGGAGGAGGAAGCAGGTCTGTGGGTGGAGGGAAGCAGGTCTGAAGGTGGAGGGTTCCAGTGTAGTTGTGGCTCATCCTTTCCTATCACCTCTCGGGGTGCAGCCCACACTCTGGTCCTCGTGTCCACATGAGGGCCACTGTTTCTAGCTGAATGGACATATCCAGTGTCGATAATCACCCCTCCTCATCATGGTTCACAGTGTTGCTTCCAGGGACATCTACCTAGACAATGGGGTCCCCAAATGTGCAGGCCTCCTCAATGGCGAGGTTGTAGCTGGAACCTGTCCCTCCCTTATAGGTGCTGGTCACAATTCTCATCCAGCCTCGCTCACCCTGTAAAGAGCAAGACTTCAGCATTAGTGTCTCAGGACACGGTCCTCACATCCTAGAGCCCCGCCCTCAGCCACCATCCTCAGTTATTGCTTAACCGGAGCTGCTCTACAGGCAGCTCAACAATGCAGGAAGATGCGACTGTCTCCTTGTTAGTGCAAACACGGCTGGCATTTTATCATGTCTTTTGCCCTATTTCAGGGTATTCCTCTGTCTGGAACAATTAATAGTTAATACTGTGCCCTAAAAGCTAAAATTGGCACTTTTCCTCTCCTAGACTTTTGACCCAGCTCAAAAGTATTCTTGAAAATCATGGCAGGAGCAAGGATGAGCTGGTCCTCACCATTGACTACTCCACCCCAGCCTTGCCTGCTTCTCAGAGCACTGGGGCTTGGGGAGGAGCCACTGGCACCTCAGGGGCATCTGACACCCAGCGATGCACAGGACGGCACCAGTCCTGCGCAGCTCTGAGGTTAGACCCCAGAGGTGGCTTGTGACCTGGTGACAAAGCTGCAGCCAGCCCTCCATGACACTGACATTGAGGAGGGTGTAGACCCTGGTCTAACCTTAAGAAAGGGAAACTGTCTTACCCAGGGCTCGCCCCATGAATTGCGGACAATCCAATACTCGATGCCATCATTGCTGACACCCCAGCCGGCTACAGAGATGATGTGGTTGATAATGGCCTGGTTCTGGTACTCAGTATAGATGCCTCCAGTGTAGTTAGACATCCTCTCGGTTGCCATTATCCCGCAGCTGTGAAAAGCCATCAGTTGTCAGTGTAATGGTGCATTGGTGACTCAGGCTATCGTAGTCCGAATCGTGCTTCAGTGGTCCCACCAGGCATCCACATCCAGCACAGCCAGGGGCTCCTAGCTTACATGGAAGGTCCTGGGGGCAGACTGGCTAATGCTCCTGTTAACTTCTGAGAAAGCCGACGCCTGTAAAGGCAGAGAAGACTGTGGTGCTCGAGCTAGGGGGTCACACTGGCCAGGTAGGGAGGGGAACAAGGTACATGCATGTGCACAGACCTAGCTGCAGTTCACCACTGCCTGAGGAGACCTCTCCTTTACCTGATGGGACCATTGGCGTAGATCTCTGCCATCATCTTCTCCCTCCCGGACAGGGAGCCATAGTCACCCACTCTCCAGAGGGTATAATTCTGGATGGTGTGGCACTCTTTGAATTCAGTGCAGGTCCCACACTGGTTAAACTTGTCACATTCTAGAACATAAGAAGTCAGCATGACACCATCTCCTCATTAACCACTAACGAAGCCCGCCCCATCCTCTCCACTTTTCTAATTTAGCCTGCCATTCATTAGCTGATGGCTGAAGCCTTCGAGCTCTCAGGTGCTGTTTAATTATGTGCTTCTCCCTCTCAGCTGCAGAGGAGAGCAGCCCCCTCCCACCCCCCAGGCCTCGGCAGAACAGAAAGAACAAGCAGATTAGCACATAGCAGGACCCTCCGAGTTGCCCTTCTCTTCCCTCACAGCACGTTGGACTTCAGTGAATGCAATCAGATTATTAAAATTAACCAGGCAATCACACTGAGGGCTAGTGGCTGAACAGGCCAGAATACATCTTCCCTCCTTACTTGACTTAAGAAGCCTCAGAATTTGGTTTACAGGAACAGCTGAAACAACCCCAAGGATTAAGAGCGTTGCTAGAGGTGGTATGCCCAGCCTCAACTTACACTACAGAGCAATGGTGATCAGAACTAGTGCTTACACAATGACAGACGGGTGGGCAGAACTGCTGGACCCTTAGTTCATGACAAAGCAGGCAAAAAGATACATCGGGAAAAAGCCCAGTCAACCAACAGTGCTGGGAAAACTACATATGCACCTATGAAAGTTAGATGTGTGCCTTTTATCCTGTATAAAAATCAATTCAAGTGGGATCAAAGGCCTCAACTTAAAACCTGAAACGCAAACTTCTAGATAAAATTATATGGAATCCCCCTTAAGATACAGCAGTTAGCTGGAACTTTCTGAGTAGAACATCAGTACATGGGGATTAGCCCCAAATAACAGCCGAGACCACCCGAAAACGTGCTTCTGCACAGCAAAGTAAAAACCTGCAGAGCACATGACCCGCAGAATAGGAGAAAATCTCTACCAGCTACACTTCGAGCATGCAGAATCTACTAAGCTCTTCAGACATTAAATAGCAAGGAAGTAAAACCGCCAATCAACGAATGGCCACATGCATCCAATAAACAGTTTTCCAAAGAAGAAACAAATGGCCAATAGTACATTTGAGAATAGGTCTGGGAATGGTGGCAGACATCTTTTATCCCGCACTTGGGAGACAGAGGTAGAAGGACCTCTGAGTTTGGGGCCTGGTCTACATAGTGAGACCCTGTCTCAAGAAGAAAAAAACATGTTCAATATCCCTAGTCATGGAGCCATCAGGGAAATGCAAATTGAAACTACTTTGAGAAACTACCTCATCCTTGTCACAATGACTGTCATCAAGAAATCCGACTGCAAATGTTGGAGAGGATATTTTAGAGAAAAGGAGTCCTTATTCACTGCTGGTGGGGATGCAAATTGATACAGCCATTATGGAAATCAGTTTGGAGATTCCTCAAAAAAATTAAAAATAAAACTACCATATGACCCAGCCGTTCCACCCCTGGGTGTAGACCCTGAGAACCCCATATGACTCAGCCGTTCCACCTCTACACGCATACCCTGACCCCATACCCCTCCGGGGAGTTCTTTGCATGTCTAGGTTTACTGCTGCTCTATTCACTGCTGCAAAGAGTGGAGGGAAACTAGCCATCCATCCACAGGTGAATGGATAACCAAGACCGAGTATGTGTAAAACGATACTATGCCCAAGGAAAAGAAGATCGCAGAATTTGCAGCAATAATGAATGGACTTGGCTTGTATAATGTTAAACAAAGTGACCCAAACCCAGAAAGCCCTGTTCACCTTTGTATGGAGAGCCTATCCCATGATGCATGCAAGAAAACAAATGCCCATGTGCGCACAGTGTAACATTTGGAGAGAACAGGAAGGATAATAAAGGGCAAAAATGCTCAGCCGTGACATCACATAGCTAGGACACTTTGTGTAAGCCCTTTGTTCTGTCACGGAGGAGTAACATATTCTTAGTGGGGCCATCGCGGCATTGGGAGACCTGAATTGTAAATTATGTTTAGTATTGAACACTCCTGCAGGACATAGCTCTTTTAAAAATCACTAAACTTTCATTTGTTAAACAAGAATTACGGCTGCCGGGGTTGGGGATTTAGCTCAGTGGTAGAGCGCTTGCCTAGCAAGCACAAGACCCTGGGTTCGGTCCCCAGCTCCGAAAAAAAAAAGGAATTACGGCTGTCCAAATAACAATGTGAAGTTTGCAAAAAGTATGTTGGGAGTAATCCTAATTTTGGAACTTCTCAGAATTCCTGGGAATTCTAAGATAAAACAGTGATTTATTAGACCCAAAACTCAAAGCGTGACATTCTGGGAATTTGTAAACCTGCTTATTATACTGTATGTTATAATTCTACAATGTATCACTGTTGCTGAATAAATGTACTTTGGTTTAAAAAAAATGAAGGAAGAAAGAATTAGGTTTTCAGGCTGGGGAAGTCAGTCAGGCAGTAAAGTGCTCTTGCAAGACCCGAGTTCAGATCCTCAGCTCACGGAAACTCAGCATAATGCCACGCGTCTGTCCTCCCAGCCCTGGGTGGCAAAGTCTAGTGGGTCTCTGAAGTCTGCTTGCCAGCCAGGCTAGCAAAACAGATACACTCCGGGCTCAGAGAGAGAACATGGTGGAAAGAGACACTGAGGCTGGTCTCTGTTGTGACTGTGCATCTGTGTAGAGCCTTCCCTGGGTCAGTAAACTCCTTGAGGATTAAATAACTCATTCAGTCCCTCAGACACCAGTCCCACTGTGAGTTTCACCAGGAACGTGGTGGCTCTGGGAAGAGGAGACTGATCAATGGTTCTGATGACCCTAACCACCGGTGAGGGTCAAAGGGACCTAGCCTCAGCTGGACGACACTGGTTTGGGAACGAAGGACAAGGGTCCACATAGCAGTGCATTGCCTTCCCTCGACCCTACCCTGCGTGCGTCCTCCTGGTGGGGTCTCTAGTCCCTGCTGGGTTTACCAATCCAGAACAAAGGACACACCTAATTAGATCAGAGAATTCTCTCTGTAAGGCCTGTGAGGTAGGCAGGAGGCACCAGCCAAAGGGGTGTTGCTTAGTGGCCAAATGGCCTCTCAGTGTCTTCTGAGTCCCTCAGAGCATCCAGCACTAGCCACGAAGGAGGTATAAGGATTGAAGCTTAAAGTCACCAAGGACCGGTTTTGTCTGGGTTTTTTTCCCCTTTGGTTTCCAAGGAAATCAGTCCAAAAGGAATGTGCCAACCCTGGGTTTCTGGGGCAGGCTGCTCTGCCCATTACGGATCTGTTGAGGACTAATGAGGCAGGAACCAGGTAGGGGCTACATTTCAGCTGGACTGGATAACTTGTAGCTCAGAAAGCAGCCACACCACCTGCTCTGTGCTCCAAATTCTAAGGATGCTTCCACCAGCTGCCTACCGATACCCCGTCCCCCATAAAAGACCCATAAGACCCTCCAGACGCTAGGTGTGAGCACGCACGCCACATCCAATCATGGGAAACTCTGCTTATTTCTAAGACAAGATTGAGCCCAGGGCCTCACGTATGGTAGCCAGCACTCTACCACTGCGCTAAATCTCCAGTCGGGACTTGTTTTCTTGGTAGTATTCCAGGCTGAACTAAACAAGGACCATCAGGTAAGCCCGGAGCCAGCACCAGAAACCGTCTAGCTCTTCTTGGGGGCTGCAGTCTCCATCCCAACCCACTGCAGCATCCCCGCCATGTAGTGGGACAGATACAGGGTAGAGAGGTGGGCTCTCAGCCACCCTTCCTTGGAATTAGACAGGTACACAGCAACGCAGGGACATAGGCAGGGCCTACCTTGGTCCTTGGCCTGGTAGTTGTTGCAGGTCTCATCGGGGATGCCATGCTTGTGGGCATACTCCCACACCGGAAGGTCATTGCCCCCCTCACAAGAACCAGCATTGCCGCAGTCGATGACATTCTGCACCGACAACAGGGTGGAGGGCCATGCACCTTTTCTCTTGATGTTGATGCGATCTGTAACAGGCAAAACCCTGGTCAGCACCCAAGTTCCCCCAGCACCACGATCCCCCAGCAAATGCTGCAGGGCTCTGCCCCAGGGTCCTTCTAGTTGTGGGGGCCTCAGCTCAGCTGTGGCTTCAAAGACCTTCTCTGGTTTTCCTCGGGCACCATGATGTCTGCATGTCTTTCTGCAAGTGCCATGAGGCAAGGGCAGATCTAGAAGTCCAAGAAACTTGTAAGGTTTCACTATAGGATGGCAATGAAACCGCTTGTGTGAGGAAGCTAGAGACCAGACACCATACTGAGAAGGGCAGTCTAGGGGAGCCGGATGAGTTTCAGTGAGGGGCCAGACAGCAGCACTCAGTGCTCAGGTGCTGGGCTCACACACTGAGAGACAGCTAGAATCATCACCACATCCACCAGGGGATGGCCAACCTGCATCATGAGAAGCCATCTTGCTTCTTCACGCCCAAGCTCTACACACGATAGAAAGCAGCCGTGCACCCCAGGCCATTTCTCCTACAGCTTCACCCACTCCTCCCCTAAAGCAAAAGCTTACCTTTGTTTTCCCTCCATCGAATGGCTTTCAGCTCTGAGCCATCTCCCGTACTTTACCACTGTGTTCCTGCTCCACAAGGCCACCATCTAACCAGTCCAGAACCTTCTACAACTGCCCCTTGCATGCCCTACTTGTACTCTATCACCTCGGAGGGCTTGTCACCAGACAGTGCAAAAGCAGACCTTGTCTTGACACCATTTAGACCTGTTTCTGTGCCTAGAATGTCTTTCTGTGCCAGTGGCAAGCAGGCTCCCAGCTGCCCAAGGCAAGATGGACCCTCCCTCCTCTCTCCCCCGAGCTTGGTTCCCTCTAGCCTTTCCCTTCTGCATCCCCAGAAGCAGCTCACCTCTCAATGAGGGGCACCCTCAAGCACAGACCCCTTTCCCAGAGTCCAATGGCTCCACGTCTTCCCTCTCAGCACTGGGAGAGGGGGATCCACCATTGCCTGCATGCCTCTCTTTGGCCTTTCAAGCTACCCTTGTCAGAGTTCTTATCCCATCCATCTATCCAAACCCCTTCTCCATCCTCATCCCACGGCCTCTTCCAGAGAGCGGACAGCAGAGGGGCCACCCCAGCCTTCTGCAAGCACCTGGGATGTCTCTTCTGCACTTGGCCCCAGCGGTGCGTTTCTCAAGACCTCTCCTCAGGTCTCTTCCTCTGGTGACCTCAGCTAAGACCCTGCTGTCGGGGCTGTCTGGATAATCTCAGGCCTGGCACCTTCTAGACTTGACTTAATGTCTAGTTTCAACCTGACCAATCAACTGGCACCAGACCTCACAGGCTTCTTGTGATTGCCCTTCCACACAACTGCACTCTGCCTCCATGGCCTCAGCACCAGTATCCTATCTCCATTCACACCTTCTGCAAGCTGACAGTACACACAGTAGGAATGGCCAGCAGGAGCGGACCAAGCTCCTTTGTGTGGCATGGAGGCAAGGCAGTGGACAAGCAGGACAATACTGCAAGGAGATGTTTAGGGGAACATCTGGGGGCTACGCTATCACGTACACAGCCTGGGAGATGTTCACCCGCGGTGGTTTGAATGGGAATGGCTCCCACAGTCTCACATATTTGACTGCTTGGTCTCTAGTTGGTGGACTGTTTGGGGAAGAATTAGGTGTGGCCTTGATGGAGGAGGTGTGTCACTGGGGTTGGGCTTTGAGGTTTAAAAAAACCCACACCTCTCTACCTCATGGCCGCGTGGATCAGATTTAAGTTCTCAGTTACTGCTCCAGCGGCAGGCCTGCTGCCACACTTCCCACCATGATGGTCACGCTCTGAAACTGTAAGCAAGGCCCCAGTTACACGCTGTCTTTTGTAAGTTGCCTTGGTCATGGTGTCTCATTGAGGCAATAAAATAACCAAGACGCCATCCAAGGAGAGACTCAGGAGGATGTCAGGAGAGGTGAGGAGTAACTTGCGTATGAAAGTGACTGTCCCTGGCCTGCTGACGTGAGGACAGGAAGGGGGAGGTGCCAGACTGTGCAGGCTCTAGAAAAAGGAGAAGGACCTGTCTTTGGTCTTAGAGGAATTCTGAGATGGTATCAAATACAGAAATAAGATGGGACTCAGGTCTAGCAGGCAGACTGTAGGAATCTCTAGTCCAAGACCGGACAGGAGCCAGGGTGTCGGAAAAGACACCACGTATTCCCATCACTAGGGACTAGTGAACACCTAAAGGACCTGTGACCAGTTTGCAGGAGGAACATAAGGTGGGTCTGATAACCTCTACACTTTTGCCTGAGTATCCTCAGGGGCAGGATGGGCTTGGTGAATAAGACAGTAAGATGATGGGAATGTCAGGCTGAAGGCTGCAGGGATGGATGCCAGAGGGTAGACAGGACAGGAGAGTTAGGAAGAGTCACAGCTGAGAACACAGAACTCAGCAGTGTGGGGGCTGGGGAAGCAAAGGACCTAGGAGGGAGACGGGGCCGGGTGTGGTATGGTGAGGGACTCGCTTCACCCCATCATTAGGATGTTAGGAGGCCAAGACGGCCTGACTCGTGAGGCTCAAAAAACAAAAACAAAAACAAACAAACAATAACAACAACAACAAAAGGGGGGGGCAATTTGGAAGTGAGGCAGGCCAAGGACAGAGAAGAGCAAGTGGGCGGGGACGGGGGTTGGCAACTGGACAGTGAGAGATGAGTGGGGCCAAGGGTCTCTTGGTCACCTACCGGAAGTGACTGATCAAGGACAGGCCGCTTGGATGCCTAACCACTTCAACCATTTGCAGATGCAATAAAACTCTTCATTAAAGAACCCACACATCCTTTAACCCAGAGATGGGGAAGGCAAACTGGTCCCCTGCTCTGTTCCTGTCATGTGACCAGGGCCTTATGGAAGTCCCCTCTGGTGTCTGCCCATCGAAAGAGGAAGCAAGGCCTCGACTGCTACTGACGAAGATGTCTGAGACTTAAGAAGAAAGAATGAAGCAGTCATTTTCCCCCAAGGACACTGGCTTCTAGTGATGGGGAAGATCCAAACTCAGTAGGGCCTAGAGCCCACCCAAGAGGTGGAGGTCCCAGAGCCTGCAGCCCTCTCTCCCGCTCCTGTGATGTTCCACACCCTCCTCACTGCACGGTTGCATGAATCTTTTCCACTCCCTGTCACCCCACCCTATGCTCTGCCGAGAAGAGCCTTCCCCTTCCCCTCCCTACACCAGTCCCGGCCACACCATTCCTAAGTGCGCTGGACTTTGCTCTAATCTCTGCTATGGCTGCCTACCCCCTACCCTCTGTCTGCCTGATAAGCACCTTGTCAGCCCACCTTCCCTCTTCCTCTTTCTGAAAGGTCAGCAGTACGCCCCAGCCCTGGGAGGGTGACTGTGCAAGGGGCCACAGCTACACCTGCCTGAACCTGGCTAGTTCTGGGGTACAGACTGCCCTCACACAGGAACTCCTCACCCTAAAAAGAGAGTCCAGGCTGATGGGCTCAACTGTCATTCACCTCACAGTGCAGTCTTTCCGACCTGACCAAGGCTTCCTAGGCTGGGGACTGAGAGCCAACTGGTGGGCTAGAAGCCTACATGAGCCCTGCAGGCAAGAGCACTTCCATTTCACTAATGAGATTTCATTTTGCTAACCCTCAAGCGAGGCTCCACCTACAGCAGACCTTGCAAGAAAAAAGATACCTAATCAAGAGAGGACACTGCCAGAGTCCCACTCTCAGGCACGAGACTCCCTTCCCCCTTGGTTTTCAGGCACCACCACTGCAGAAGGCAAAGCTGAATGAACATATTACAGGTAGACTGGCGCTCCCTAGCCCCCACTTTCTCTCCAAGGAAGGGCACAGCAGCCCTCTGGATAGTGTGGATCTCGGCAGGCCTCTCTCTTCCTACTGAGCCTTCTACTTGCCCCTCAGCTACCAGGCTAAGGTTCAAAGAAGAGAGCTGGGGGGCCATTTCAAAACTGGGGAAGACGTTTACCCCAAATACCAACTGCTACTGAGAAGCAGTTTCACTTCCATGCCCCACAAACCAACTGTGAGCTCAGTGATTTTGCAACATGGGTTCCATGGTTTTCAATGGCTGAAGTCAGAAGCTGCGAGGAAGGGAAGGTTCCTGGAAGTCACTTGTCATCAGATTCCAGTCCGACCCTGTCCCAGGGAGTCCCTAGTAGGCCCACAGGAGAAGACTCCAGAATGACACAGCCACCTCACTCTGGCTGAGGGGAGAACCAAGTCTGAATCCAGGTACGGGGTCATGGACCCCTATAGCCTGAGCTATGGCTACCATGGCTCACCTAGAGGCATCGTGGATGGTGAAATGCAGCCATCCACTTGGCCAAGGTACCGGCCCTGCCCTAGGCTTGGCATGGAGCTTCAGGCTACCCACCTGCCAAGGCACTGGTGCTGCCGTGGGCCCAGCAAGAACCACAGTACTGTGGGATATGCTGATTCCTCGTGACGCTGGCATAGTTGACACCGTTCACATTCCTCCAGTCCCAGTTCTTGGGGAGATCCGCTGGGGACAGGTACTCATGTGGCCGAGGATAGGTCCTGGGAAGAGGTCAGGGCAATGGAAACCAACCCTGGAACGCATGGGGCCTCCCCTCCCCCACCAGGCCCACAAATCCATTTCCCAAAATGTGGAAGTTTCAGAGCTTGACCCAGAAGAGCCACCAGCAGAGCCCAGGACTATTGAAAGCTGACTGTGACAGAGCGTCTCCGAAATACCCTAGTGCTCACCAGCAAAGTCCAGAGAGGCGAGAACTACCCAAACCAGCAAACCCCACAGCCCCCTGGATGTGAAAGTTATCCTAAAAGGTAGGGATGGGATTTGTGCTTCCTAGGCCTAACGACCCACAAAGAGGCAAGGTCCCAAGTGTCAGGGGGCGCGCGCCTGGCCTAGAAGATGACCCCTTTCCTCCCTAGGCACAGCCCGGTGCCCACCTGCGCCCCAGCAGAGCCAGGTGGTCCCTGTGAAGGGGTCGGTAGCAGGTCTGGCCCGGGCGGAAGTAGAGGCTGGCCCGTGCCGCACCGGCCAGCAGCAACATCAGCAGCACCAGCCGCAGCTGCTGCACCGATCCCGACGACGCCATGCTCCTGCTCCGGGGGCCAACTTGGATCCTGGATCACGCACAGCACCTTCAACCTCTTGACCCGATCCGCAGGCCCACGCGCTCGGGACGCCCCGCCCGGTCCTTTAGGAGGCGCCCAAGTTGGACACACCCCGAGGGCGGGGCCTTCCTCGCTGCTCCTGCCCCAGCCCCGCCCGGCCCGGCAGCCCCCAGGAGAGAATCTGCCTCCCTAGGGATCAGCCGGAACAGCAGAACCTGGGGTCACACAACCAGACCCCAGATCTGACAGTTCCACCAGCTACTGTGATAACACGGACTGATAGCACAACTTAAGTTTACTACCCAGAGACCCAGGCATCCTGGGACAGGGTAGAGCTCAACTGGCTTCCATGGCCCATTCAGGCCAGATTCTTTTGTCTGCTCTGGAGTGATGAGGCAGCGTCCCATTGGGTTAGGCCTCCTCTAGGAGCGCACAGAGATATCCTGAGGCTGGAAGAATGTGTGGGTCATGCCCAGCATTGAACTCTAGCCTGTCTTTCCGAACCCCATTCCCCCAAAAGACCCAGGCTTTCTCTGAAGAGACGGCTCTCCTTCACAGAGAAGGGTCCTCCTATGATTATTCCTAAAGGAAAATTTCACTTGGCACAGATGTCGTGAGTCCCTGGGGTTCTAGAAATGGTCTCTGTTAACCAGACTCTTCTGAGATGGGGAACTGAGAAAGAAGCAGGACCTGGCCAGTCTAGGTTTCGTAATGGAAGAATTTCCCCTTCCTCATGTGCCTGGTAAGTTATAGTTAGCAGCCTTGGGCCACAAAGCTATCTCTTCTTTGGTAAGAAAACTTCCCTAGTGTTTTGTCTGAGGCTCTCTCCAGGTGGTGGGTGTGGGATTCCCGATGCACAATGGTTAGCTGGGCTACCACTGTTCCTCGGTTCCTCACCATTCCTTGGTTCCTCTGCCTGTGCATAGGAGCAGTCGGAAACCACAATGGCTGCCATGCTGCCTGCCTTTCCAGATCACCCAAAATTCCAACAGGACTCAAAGCCTGCTAGTTACCTCCTGTCAGAGAGCAGAGCAAGACCTCAGAAGCAAACTTGGGGCTAACCCTTAACAGCGCAAGAGTTTTGGTCCCTGTTGCTATAAAGTGGTCGCTGAGGCAAATGAAAACTGGGCACCTGTCTGTTGAGATCGTTCATCTTGGGTAGTCATGGCAACCCCTCTCTTCTGCTGGGTGGTAAGTAGGATGGTAGGAATGAAGGCCACCCAAGCTCCAGGCAGAGACCCTCCAGTCTGAGCTCCCTAAGCTAATTCTCCCCAGAAGTGACCATGCATTCACCTTAGAGCCCTTCCATCCACTCTGGGGGAGGGAAATGCCATCTCCCACATGGGTTCCTCTCTCACAGGAGGGGGAAAATAGGCCTGGGCGATTCTAGGACGTCATACAGGCAGTCTTCACTCTGGTGAAGAAAACAACAGAGCTCTAGCGATGTTTGTCGGATGAGTGTGTACTCAGCTTGCTCACGGTCCCAAGTTCAACCCCTGGCACAGATATTGAGTAAATGAATGAGCGGGTTTTTTTTTTTTAATTAAAAAAGGATGCATTTTTAAATAATGTGTCTATGTGTGTCTATGCGTCATATGTGCCTATGAGTCCAGGTGTCCTTGGAGGCCAGAAGAGCAGGACCAGACCATGGAGTTGGGGTTACAAGATGTTGCGAGTCAACAGATGTGGGTGCTGAGAACCCAACTCTGGCCTTCTGGAAGGGCAGTCTGTGTTCTCAAACTTTTGAACTAATTAATTAGTTAAAATGAATGGATGGAAGGAAGGAAGGAAGGAAGAGCTGAAAACCCTTTGTGAGCGACAGAAGTTGTCTCCACCCTCCGCAAGCCAGCCAGGGTCTTCTTAGGGTGCAAAGTCCACCCGCACATTCCAAGGCCTTACAGTCCGTCTGGAGTCAGCAGGCAGGCCAGCCGCCGACTGAGTGCGCATGCGTCATGATGGTTTACAGGCATCACGATGCTGTGTGAACACACCCTCAGCTTACCAGCTCTTCATCTCCCCGTGCGGTGTGGGCAGCCCTGGGGGCACTGTGAGCACTCTTTGGCACCGTCACAGCAAACACTTGGGGAAGCCATTTAGATATGACGGGCCTGCCATGAGGACATGTGACCACCCACCTCCCCCAGTCATGTAGGTCCATAAGCTTAGGAGGGAAGCCTCACTTTTCCTGGGCCCAGAAAATTGCATAGCGGGTGTGATGATGACCTTAGTGTCACCTGCCTGGCCTGCAGGAAGCTATGGAGGCAAATAGTCACCCATAGTCTTGCTCTGTAAGCACTGTCACAAGGAAGCATTTATCTGACGAATCTCGCTAAATGCAGCTTAAAGGGGTGGGGGAAGGGGCTGCAATATTACAGGCTAGTGAGGTATACGTTGTCCAAGATGGGGGTGAGTTGAACCTCATTGGAGTTCCCCTAATGGAACTTGGGAGGCGATGAGAAGAGAGGTTGGTTAGAGAGAAGGAAAGGGAGCCCGTGATTTGCAAGCCAAGAAGGAAATGGGACCGTGACTCACTCTCGGTGTGTTATTTCAGCCCCTTGTGATGGCAGCGCAGCCGAGCTGCCAAGGGCTCTTCACCTTGAAGCTTAGCTTGAGGGATATTTAACCACCCTGTTTTAAAGACCGCACTGGCTACACTGCTTTCTAATTTTCTAGGACCATGCTAAAGGGGATCCCTTCCCATAGGTAGTTTTTGTTGTTTTTTTTTTTTTTTTTTTTTTTTTTTGGATGTGTGCGAGTGCGCATGCACGCATGCGCGTGTCCTGTTGCAGGGGCAGCCACCAAGCAAATTCCATTATTTACTGCTCATTCTTGAAGGGCCTTATTCCTAAGGACTTCTCTGAAGGGCACATGGGTCAAGGGAGACAGTTGCTAGGACCTGGAGGTATATGACATGTGGTCTACCTCTGCCCCCATCCCATGCATGCAGGAGGCTGTCACTCTCTCTCTCTCTCTCTCTCTCTCTCTCTCTCTCTCTCTCTCTCTCTCTGCAGACTCACTGGCCTGGCATCATGGAAGCACAGTCTAAAAGGTGTGTTCCCTTTTGACATCACTTCAGGTGTCAGGGAGGTCATTTTGGGCACAGTGACTCACCTCCGACTCTGGATAGGAAAGGATCTGGGCAGGGCCCGTACCTTACTGCCTTGGAGGCCCTGCTCACACACGTGTGGCTTCTAGCAGCTGTTTTATGAGCAGTCGTGTGTCTCTGCCACCCAGGCTTGGGGCAGTCAAGCAGACGCGCATGAGCTGGTTTGCTTCCCGGAAACTACTGTACAGTTCTCTGCCCGAGTAACTGGCGGTGTGCCCTGGGTTGTTCTCGGGATAACTTGAATCATCCCACTTTGGCCTGTTGCCGGAGTAGGTAACCTGGTCCTGCTTCGATCCTTCATCCTCTCCTGACTGGGAAGAGGTAGATACTATTACCCCACTTCACACGTGGGAAGACGGCGCTTCCAGAGAAGCCGGAACTTTTAACGTGCGGCTCCCGGGTGCAGATCTAAATGTGAGTTGTTTTTTTTTTTTTTTTAATATTCCATAAAGTCTCCTGGCAAACACATGATCCAAGGCCATAGACACAAAAGACTATTCATTTCTAAAAATAAGGTTGATTTTTTTCCCCTCGTCCTAATAAAGAACAACATGCATATTTTTGATTTAGGCCAGGGTCAGCCCACCTCCCTAACCCAGTGGGAGGGTGGGCTAGAGTTCTGCATGGTGGAGCGGCCTCAGGATCTTTTCTCTCTTCTTCCTTTGTGTGGTGCTGTCTGGCTCCTACCCTGGCGAGCTACACACATTTCCTATTATTGCACATTCCTGAGCGGGGCCACATCCTGGAGACAGCGTTTGTTTTGATGGCTGCTGACAGTGTTCCAGAATCAGGCTGGTTTTGCAGGGCACCGTGGCCTTCTCACTAGCCACAGGCCTCTCCTTTATCCCCATCATCAATGGCCAAAAGCCTGTGCTAGCTTACAGACATCCCGGCAGAGGAGGCCTTCTGATTGGGCGGCTCCGCTCTTCCCCGGACCCTGCCACTGTCCCCAGGACCGTCTTCCTTCACATCCTGACCTGCCGTCGTCGGCACGTGCTTGCCATGAAAGTAGTTTCCTGGAGTCATTCATACTCATGAGGTCGGTTTCAAGGCCGTCATTTCCAGAACACGATGCCTGCAGCTGGGCACCTAATATATGTATAGCTGACACATGAATCCACACTTGAGCTCTTTCAAAAGGACAGTTCATCTTTCCTGCGATAGAATTCACTTGCCCTCTGAAGGACGGATTCTAGCACCTATTGGGTGGTATTTAGTATGTGACAGGCTTCTGTTTTCAGCCCCAGGAGGGAGTAGGACCATGGGGGGAGGGGGAGGGGCGGGGAGAAGCTTGCATTCTGCCAAGGAAAATGTATGGAAAAGTAGAACGTACTCAGAGTCTGTGATGGCCATTCCCACTGTCAACTGGACTACATCTGGAATGAACTACCATCCAGAAACGGAAGGCTCCCCTGTGATTCCAGCTCCTGAGGCTGGAAGACACAGCCTTGTGTCTTCATCCTCAGGCATAGTGGCCCAGGCAAGGTGGTACACGCCTTTAATCCCGGGAGGCAGATGCAAGCAGATCCCTGAGTTCAAGGCCAGCCTGAGACAGAGCAAGTTCCAAGTAAAAAGTTTAGGTCCACGTGGTACACACTTTTAATCCGGGCCGTACTTCCTGCTGGAAGACAGTGGAAGAAGAAAGGCTTCCTTCTCTGCCTGCTTGCACCTGCTTGCCAGCACGTCTGTTGGAACCCACTTCTGCAGGATTCCAGCTTATGCAGAGGATCAGCTGAAACACCCAGCTTCATGGGACTGGGCAGCTATTAGGCTCTTGGACTTCCCATTCACAGCTGCCCATTGTTGGGTTAGTTAGACTGCAGACTGTAAGTCATCACAATAAATTCCCTCACTATATAGAGGTCTTCCACAAGTTCTGTGACTCTAGAGAACCCCAAGTAATACAGAGCCGGTGCCAAGTCAGTGGGTAAGGACTTGAAATCATCCCAAGCCCCCCCGCCAAAAAAAAAACAAAACCAGAAGTCTGTCTATGATGACACTTTTGCCATCCCAGTGCTGGAGAGATTGGAACAATCAGACCCCTAGGACTTGCTGATCAATCAGCCCAGCCTAATTGGCAAGTTGGAAGCCAATGAGAGATCTTGTTTAAAAAAAAAATGATAGATGGCACCTGACCTCCATGCACATCTGTGTTACTTACACACGTGCATGTGCGCTCGTACACACACACACACACACACACACACACACACACACACACACACACGAGGAGGGAGAAAGACTGAGAGACTGGGGTCTTTTGGAACCAATTTCTTATCCTATGACCTGAATGGTGAGACTATAGTCGTCAGTCATTCTGGAGGAAAGAACATGTATTCCTCGGTGTGTGGAAAGCACTGACAGGTACGATAAAGCAGAGGGTGCTTATGGGGAGGCAACAGAAGGGTGGACCTACCTCATGGGATGGCTAATCTTGTCATGGTCTACTTGACATGCCTGGGAAGAGCGAGCCTCTATTGAGGAATTACAGCCATGAGATTGGCCTGTCAGCATACGCATAGAGCCTTTTCTCGATTGCTTATTAATACAGAATGAAAGATCCCCGAAGGGAGACCCTTACTCAAGTCTCGGGAAGTCTCGGACCCCAGACACAGAGAGACCATTTTGGATGTAATATGCAAAGGCGAGGTTTATTATGGAGATCTATTACCGAGATATCCGGGCTGACACGTATCCCACGCAGGAGACAGAGGTGTCGACCCCGAGTGGCTGGGAGAAGGACTTTTTAAAAGAAGAAGTCACAAGCTCCAGGAGATGGGGGGATGTCAAAAGGAAATACCAAAAATGTCACAAGGGGAAACTCTCAAAGTCACAGAATTGTTCTTAAGACTCTAGGGTTTAAATGAGGGGAAAGGTCAAGCTCTCATTCTCCTGAGAACAGATCCTGATTGTCCTTTAGGGTAAATGTTTGTTAGAATTGATGAAGCTCCTGCACCTGATAAACATCTGGATAGGCTTTGCTCCGGCTCCCCGGAACTCTATCTGTAGGACACAATGACTAGATCAGTATACAATAAGGACTTAGACAAACATCACAGGAGTAGGGTTGGTTACTCGTTTACTCACATCCGGAGGGCCGGTGAATGAGTCAGTACCAGATGCCCTGGAATTTTTAATTTTTTTTATCTGCCTTAAGACGCCATCTCTCAAGAAAGCACCAGCCCACCATGGGCAGCACCATCCATATGAGGGTGGCCTTGTGCTGCATGGAAAAGAGAGATGAACTTGAACCTGGGAGAAAGAAAGCAAGATTCTTTCATGGTTTCAGTCTCAAGCTTCTGCCTTGGGTCCCCTCGAGAATGGACTCTAATCTATAAAATACATTAGGCCCTTTTCTTCCCAAAGTTACTTTGACCATGGTGTTTATCACAGCGAGAGAAACCGAACTAAGCCTGGTTGTCACCGGTTTCAGGAAAATGCTTAGGGATGTGTCTGGTAGCTGTCGAGGAAGGGCGCATCTACGGGGGTCTGAGTTGAATGTCATGTACGAGAGAGCTTTGGAGAGAGGTATGATGAAATGGGGGTGTTAGCATACTGTGAGCACTCTCAGCCCCCAAGGTTCCTGATTGGAAGACCTCTCACTAGACTGTCTTCTGACACCTTGGACTAAACCCTTGGCTGAATGACTCTGAAGACATGCCAAGCTATTCTGAAGTTGCGGTGAGTCAGTTTCTTCCCCAAGCCCACACTTCAGGGTCGCAGAGAGAGAGAGAGAGAGAGAGAGAGAGAGAGAGAGAGAGAGAGAGAGAGAGAGAGAGAGAGAGACAGCCTGTGCTCCAGTATGTGCCTCAAATCCTTGGAGGGCAGGATCTTCTCTAAGGCCCCTCGGATAATATTTGCCAGGTAAATAGATCATTTCTAAGACTCAGGTGGCAGCTCTCTCCAACAAACCCCAGACTTGAAGAACTCAAGAAGTGTTTTTGTTTGGTTTCTGGCTGCAGGTGCTAACGGCCATGAGTGTATCTCTGTCTCCACCGTGGATCACTGCTTATCTGCAGCTGCACACTTTGGGAACTGAAAGTATAACTGGGAAGGCTCAAGAGACATTGCCACAGATGTCACAGCAGCTCGTGTGTGTGCGTGTTCGTGTGTGTGTGTGTGTGTGCGTGCATGCGTGTGTGCTTGTGTGCATGTGTGTGGTGTGTGTGCGTGTGTGTGCGTTCATGCGTGTGTGTGTTCATGCATGTGTGCATGTGTGTGTGCGTGTGTGTGTTCATGTGTGTGTGTGTTCATGACTGTGTATGTGTGTGTGTGGTGTGTGTGTGTGTGCCTGTGTGTGTCTATGTGTGTGTAACACATGCACTCATAATTCTGTCTTTTAGTAAGAGAAACCTTGGCTCAAGAGGCTGCTGTCAAGGTGCCTAAGCACTGCCTGCGTTTCTTCATGGTCTCTCTGGCACTCTAGGCCACGTGAGGAGGAGCCCAGCATGGTTTGAGCTCTTGCAGCATTTCAGCTTCAGGAGAACAAGATGGCAGGTTCCTTTGTAGAGCTAGAAAATCATCCACATTCCAGCCCCTCTCTGCTTGAAGTGACCTTTTCTTCCTGGAACTTTCTTTCTGACTTAGAGGAAACCGAGGAGGCATGATGCAGGAGAGTGGAGCTCAGCTCCTCAGAGGTGCTGCCCACACCTGCTGAGTCACTCATAATGGCCTCTCGGATGTCATTTTCTTGCTGAGACATTAGGGGGAATTTCTGCTCCTGAATCACGAGCAAACAGTGTAATTCAACAATCTTCTCTAGTTATTCAAGGAACTTCAACGCATCCGACCAACCAGGGGCGGGTGAAATCAACGAGTCTTCTGAGTACTTGGGTACATTTCATCTGCTAAGTGGGAGTCTGGGAGTTGTGTGTGACCCCTGGGGGACAGCTCCCAGGGGGGAAGTCTGGAAGTGGCTGATTGGGGTCTTCGTGTGACACTGCTCTTTTCTTATCTTCTAGGTTCCATTCCCATAATAGATCCCAGAGTCATCCCGGAAAAGGCTTGCTACAGCCATCGTCTTGTGGCCCGATGATTGCGAGCCTGCGGGGGGAAGGTGCTGCCTGTTTCGTGTTTAGGAATCTCAGTGACTCTGAGTCCCACCTTGCATGCTAAACAGAGCCACCTCTCCTGCCCTCTGTGCCCCCCGGGAGCAGCATCAGGTGAAACTTTGCACCTGAACTCAGTCGTTGCTAACCTGACCTTGCCTTATCCATTCTCACGGGGCCAGAGAATGACTTTGTCATTCGTCACAGAGGGCCACTCTTCCCCACTCGCCACAGTTCAGGGCGAAGGGGTCAGACCTGAGAGTGACATGGCGCTCTCGGGGGACGCTGCTCACCTGCATCTTGAACGGGGAGCTTCCATCCGTCTGAGAAGCTGCCCCACGTTTCCCCAGTTGACTGTCAGTTGAAAGTCCTTTCCCTGAGAGAGCAGGTCCTTCTCATAAGCAAGGACCTGAGAGATGACGGGCTAAGTTCTATGTGTGTATTCCCATCCCTGCCAGTGTAGCTCAATGCTCCATGCACCTGAGTGTCAGGGATGACCAGGAGGTTGTGTCCATGTGCGGTATCTATGCAGACAGCTGCATCTAGTCCTCCACGGAGTTTGAGAGGCCTCTGAGGTGTTGGGGTTGTTCCTACTGTTAACTCCTCCAAAGGGACTTGTGACTTTGAGACTGTTAATCCATTTTTTTCAGATGAAGATATTCTCAGTCTGGGAGAAGATGGGCCCCTCTCAGGGGCAGCTCTGGGGGCCTGCCAGCCCTCTCCTGCCCAGCATCTACCTCCGCCCCAGCCTTCTTGCAGTCAGCATCCAAAGTCAAGCACTGGACCGAGACTGAGTAAACACTGTTGATGATACAGGAATCAAAGCAAACAAGGACTCTCTTTTTGCCAACTGCCCCATTAACAGAAAAGCCTTTTAAGGCCCCATCTGGGAGTCAGGCATTCCCCTCCCTAAGCAAACTGAGATGACCAGGAGGAATGCGCTCGAGTGAGGGCTGCTCTGGGGGGACCCAAGCAAACTGCGTCCTGGTCATACTGTGAAGAATGAACACAGGGAGATCAAAAAGGATCCTTGGATCCAGTCCTGAGGTCCACACAGCAAGGCAGCGTGCAGCCACACGGGTCCCTTTCAAGGCTTCTGCTCAGAAGCCGGGGCTACCACCGACACGGCTTCCCACAATAGCACACTGTGGCTATTCCCCGCCCGGGTGAGACTTATGGCCAAGTTTCTTGGAACACTGTCTACTTTCAGCTTAGACCGCCTCTCGGTGGGTGGAGGAAGGTGTCCTTGAGCACGGTGTCTCTATCCACCATTGCAAGGGCACACTCTTGAAAGAACCCATTATGGGCTGGAAGGAAACCTGGACTCTGAGTCTGGCTACACAAGCTCACCCAACTGCTGGTGAGCTGCTGCTGGGGTCCCTGTTGTGTATCGGGCACTTGAGGGTCTCAAAGCCAACGTGGGGCCAACAGGCCAGGAGGGAAGGCATGCCTCTGAGTAATTAGCAAACAGCTGCCCATGGCCGCTGTGCACTTCTGTGCTCTAATCCTGAGGATGTGAGGGGCTTCGAGGACCCGGCAGCTGCCTCTCAGCCACCAGGGTTCCCAAAAGCAATCAAGAGTGAAGTGAGAGGGAGGCGAAAGGTTGCGCCGGCTTCTGAATGGACGCCACAGGCACTTATTAGATTAATTATGTTTTACAGATCGATTTTGTAAATCACGGGAGGCAGGTGCCACAGTGCATGCAGAAGTCAGAGGACAGTTTGTGGGAGTTGATTCTCTCCTACCGTATGAGGCCCTGGGGGTTGAGTTCACATTGACGAGCTCAGTGGAAGGCACCTATGCCTACTCGTCCATCTTCCTGGCTCTTACTTAATACCTTTGGAACACAACCTCACTATGTAGCCCACAGTGGTCAGCTCTAACTTATGGTAATCCTCCTGTCCCGGCTTCGCCAGATGACGGGATGACAGGTGTATACCAACACATCAAACTTGAGTGTATCTTTTCTCTCTCTCTTTTTTCTGCCCTTTCCATGTGTACGCATATGGGGTACATGTCTGTTTTCCTGTGTGTGGTTGTGCACGTGTGTTTGTGCACATAGATACCTGATCTTAGTATCAGGAATCTTTCTCCATTCTTCCGCCTTATTCTCTGAGACAGGGTCTCTCGATCAAACCCAGAGCTTACCAGTCTGGTTAGTCTTGCTAGCCAGCTTGCCTTGGGGATCCCCTATCTTCTTTTCAAGGCTGGAATTCCAAGTGGGTTTCCACACCCCACTGGCATTTTCCACGGGTTCTGGGGATCTGGTCCTCTGTGTATACAGCTCTCTAACTGCTTAGCTGCCTCCCGAGTTTTACACGCCCTCCTCATCCCTGCTGCTCTGTGGTTGGGACAAGTTCATCTGAGAATCTTGTGGTCAGCCAGACCTCTGAAGTAGGTCCCAAGGCTACAGAAAGGAAGCCCACACTGACTTTGTGGAGAGTCCCCTCTCTGGTGGCATCTTGACAACTTCGTTCAGTGCCTGTTGCATGTTGTCACTTCTGTAGTTTCATTAGACAGCCAGTGGCCAGCTCTCCGGTGGGATATCTCTTACCACTCAGGGACCACTACACCAAAGACAAAGCTAAGACCAAATGCAGATATGATATTCTGTTCAGTGTTCACAGTCTGCATTTGCATTTGTAAGCAATGCCAAGTTCCCCCTTTGTGGCAGCTCTGTCTTGTGCTGTGGAACCCTGCTGGGACTGGGGTCTGGGGGAATGGGCACCCTGGTCAGAATGTATTTAACCTGGCCCTCTGGAGACAAGGTCTTTTCCAGGGCCTCTCTTTGGTTTGGAGTCAAGCCTTTTCCACAGCTGATTCAACCCCTGTGGAGGGAGAGACTCATCTCCTCTCTGGGCCTTGTTAGTCACCTCCCTGTGCACTGGGGGCCCCACTGAGCCTAAGGACCCAGCCCCTTACACAGGCCCTGGGAAAATAGTGTCATGGTTTGTTCCCATCCGTGTAGGGATGAGTCTATGTGAGCAGGCAGCAGGGGCATGAACTTCCAGCCTTTGATCTAGCATGGTACTCCCTTGAGTCCACATCCCATGAGATGGGTTCTCTGGCCTGTTACAACATCAGGTTTCCCAGATCAAACTCTGGAAAAGGGGCTGAGACCAGGTAGCCCAGGTTGGCCTTGAACTCACTACGCAGCTGAGGACAATCTTAAACTTCTGATCTTCCTACCTCCACCCCCGTGTGCTAAGATTATAGATGTGCACCACAATGATCGTTTTATGCAGTGCTGGGGATCCAACTCAGGGCTTTATGCACACTAGGCAAGCACTCTACCAAACTGACCCGTAGCCCCAGTCCCACATTTTCTCTCTCAAAGGTGATTTATTTCTGTTTGAAAGATTTATTCTATTTTTAATTATGCATCTGCGTTTGTGTCTGAGAGCGGTGTGGGCACCTATGAGTGGCAGGTGCCTTCCGAGGCTGACGGTGTTGCATTCCCTGGAACCGGAGTTGCAGTTGGTTGTGAGCCTCCTGAACTGAGTGCTGAAAACC
Source organism: Rattus norvegicus (assembly GCF_021556685.1). Lineage (NCBI taxonomy): Eukaryota > Metazoa > Chordata > Mammalia > Rodentia > Muridae > Rattus > Rattus norvegicus. The sequence continues at coordinate 163,024,464 of NC_141536.1, forward strand.
AAACTCTGGTCCTCGTGCTTAACCAAGCGCTCAGGACAAGACATCCGTGTCACCTTCTCAGCTTTTGCCAGGTATAAAAGGGAGCTTAATTTTATGACCATTTTACTGTTATAAGTAGTAGCTATTTTTTTTAATTCTTAGTTTATTTTAGTGTGTGTGTGTGTGTGTGTGTGTGTGTGTGTGTGTGTGTGTGTGTGTGTCTGCCTCACAGCCCATGTGTGGGGATCAGTTCTCTCCACTATATGGGTTTCCGGGATTGGACCCTGGTCATTGGGTTTCATGTCAGGTCACTTTACCAATGAACCATCTGGTCAGCCTAGTACTTGTTTTTACTATTAAAATTTGTAATTTTAGAATGTCCAACCACATTCCCGAGGCCCGAGGCTGGCTCCCAAATTGCTCTGTAGGCCATGTGGCTGAAGACAGCAAGGCAGGCCATAGATGGGCAAAATGGTGACTTGGATATGGAAAGCTCTTTTGGGGTGGGATCCAGTGGCCCCATTCACCCATAACTCATGGATGCACCCATAACTTGTGGATGTCAGTCAGTGACACTACCATAGCTCAGAGGCCATTGAGACCAGGTCTGTGAGAGGGGCCAGCTCCGGGTTCCAGCCACACAGAGGAAGCCTCAGTTGGATGCATATCTAGGAAATGACTGAGCACAACTCAGGAGAGGAAAGTGCCCCCTCTTACCCTGACAGTGGAAAGCAGGGAAGGCCTGGGGTGGGGCCTTCAGCCAGACACGCCCTCAGGCCAATTGGGAGAGCAGCTGGGTGGGCTGGTCCCACCAAGACCATGAAACTGCACCCAGCTCTCACTGGTGACCCAGGCTCTTCCAGACTCTTCGACCTAACTGACCCTTGGGTTCAAGGCTAGGATGCGGGAAATCGTGCACATTCAGATTGGCCAGTGTGGCAACCAGATCGGAGCCAAGGTAAGTAAGGGCAGAGCAAACCAGCTTGGTGCCCAACCAACATACACTCAGGTCCCTGGGAGGAAGCTGGGCCTCTCAGGTTTGCAAATACTTGCTAAATGGGTGGCTTATTAAAGAAGGTCTTTTAGCAAAACTATTAGAGTTAGAGTGTTAATTAATGTTAATCTTGCCTGTAATTACACATGTAAATGGGTATAGGAGCCATTTTGCTTTTAGTGTTTTAAAATGAGCTTTCCTCATCTAAACCCAGTAATTTGTTTCAAGCATTTTCTGAAGCTTTTTGGGAAATTTTCTTAATTTAAATTGTGTTTATTATAATTGTGTGTGTGACTATGTATGTTTGTGGTGGTGGTGGTGGTGGTGGTGGTGGTGGTTGTGTGTGTGTGTGTGTGTGTGTGTGTGTGTGTGCGCGTGCGCACACACTCGCTTGCTCATGCACTCCTGCAGGTATGGCATCCCAGCATACATTTGGAAGTCAGAAGACAATTTTCCCAGGTGGTCCTTTCCTTCCACTGTGGGTCCCTGAGATTCGACTCAGGTCATTAGGTTTGACCACAAGCTTCTTTTCCTTGTTAACCATCAGCAGAAGCAGGGCTTTAAAATGTTTTTCTTAATTTGAATTATTTATTAGAGAGTGTGGGTGCCAGTTGTGTATTTATGGTGATCACTGCACAGCCTGCTGGAGCTGGTTCTCTCTTTGCATTATAAAGAATTGAACTCAGGTCTTTAAAGATTGCTGGCCAGCTCCCTTTCCCTGCTGAGCCATCTCCTCAGCCTTACCAGAAGGTTTTTCTGTTTGTTTGTTTTTGTTTTTTGTTTGTCTGCTATGTCACTGTGTTGTCTTTCATCCCCAAAGTTCCTCTAAAAACTCATTCTTTGGCAATTTTACACATACTTATTGCTTAGATCCACCAGGACTATCTACCTCCTACCAGTTTCCCTAGACAGTCTCTCTAATACATCCATATCCTCCTCTTCCTCTTCTCCTTCTTCTCCTTCTTTGTCTCTCTGTCTTTCTCTGTTCTGTCTGCCTCTCTCTCTCTCTCTCTCTCTCTCTCTCTCTCTCACACACACACACACACACACACACACACACACACACACTTTATAATTCATGGAGTCCCCTCAGTGCTGCCTGCTGGACTACTGAGGAATCTTGGCTTGAGCCGGTACAGGCAGCCACAGATTCTGTAAATTATTGAGTGCCATGGTCAGCCCATGTCTGGAAGACGTCTCCCAGCACTCCCCCAAGTCTCCGCCTCTCGAATCTTTCTGCTCCCTCTTCCTCACTGTTCAGTGAGCCATGATGGGTCAGGTAGAGTCTACGCTTATGGTACAAAGAAACTTAATATGCGATAGAAAATTAAAGTGACAAATACAGAGATAAGTAATTAAAACATTCTGGTATACGCATAAGTTCTCCTCTTTACTTCCTTTCTCCTGCTGCAATTCTGAGTGAGGCTCTTGACTCCTTCCCCTGTGCAAAGCCAGGAAGGCAGGGCCTGGAAGCTAGGATCTGCACTCCTAATTTTAAGACCAACAATGGATTTGAAGCATCTGTGGAGAGAGCTCACTGTGCTAATTGGAAATTATTTTTATGTGTATGAATTATGTGTTTAAAAACACCACCATTAGAGACCTTTGTTTCTTCATACCACCCTCACGAACACAGTCAAAAGGGTGGGAGGACCAGGGCCCGCGAGATAGTTCAGTGGGTAAAGAAACTTGCTGCCAAACCTTAGGACCTGAGTGTGACCCTCAAGACCCGTATGGTAAGAGAGCATAGACTCCTACAAACTACTCTCTGACCTCCACTTTTGTGCTGTGGCACGTGTGTGCTCTCCACCCGCATACATAAATCAACGTACAAGACACATTTTTAAAGGGAAGGAATCTCCAAATACCTACAGGGATTCACCTGACGTGCACATATATGAACACAGTTGTGTCCTGTTCGTTATGAATTCAGTGAACTATCATGTAGCTCTAAAAAGAAAGATACAATGAAAAACTTTTGGGCACAGTAAAATGTATGCTACATGAAGCTTTCCCTGTCGTTCTTTGCGTGCAAATTCAGTAGTAGTGAGTATGTTGTATTAAACCCCCCCCCCAATCGAAATAAACGGCATACTGCAAAATAAACGTATGAACTGCAAACTCTGCCCCGCTCACACAACTGTATCTTTCACTGTCTTCCCTGACAACCGCCTTTCCACCTCAGGTCTTTGTGCACGGCTGCCCTTCCAGGCACCTTGAGGGGATCCATGTGCTAGCAGGGGCAAACCCCGCCCCTCATTTTGAGTTGGGCAGTAGCTGTAGCTCACTGTGTGTTCGGACCACATAGTGTTTGACCCAGGGATGGACGCTGGCCTCCTCTACTGTAGGGAATGCAGCTGGGAAAACCTGAGGGCCTTTCCACTCTCCTAATTTTCTTGTCTACGATTACATCGTTAATCAAATCTGTGCTGTATCTTTAGTACGTTCCTTCACACCAAGTCCCTATTACCCTTTTACTCCCCCACTTTTATCTTGTATATGCATACGTTATTCTATATGACTATATACACAAATGGGGGAAAACATATTTGTCTTTCGGAGACTGGCTCAGTCCTCACAATTATCTCCGGCTTCGACCATTTTCCAGTAAGTGACAAAACTTGGTTCTTTGAGGCTGAAAAATAAAAACCCCACTGTGTATAGTCGTGTTTCCTATCCGATACTTCACTTGGGAGACTGCAGAGTAAGTTCCATTCCTTAGCTCTGACCAACGGTGTACAATCTACACGGATGCGCAAGTGTCTCTGTGCTGTGTTGACTTGGAGGCCTTTGGGTGAGTGAACACCCGGGAGAGCGAGGGCTGGGTTGCCTTGAACTGCAGGTTTTGGAGTCTAGGGCAAACACTATTGCTGCCTGAAAAGCATCAGTCACCCTTACGTACCACAGGAGTCCGGTCAGACCTTTGTAATCACCAGAGTAGTGGGGGTGGGGAGGGCTAGGGAGACTGCGCTGACCTTAGGTGATAAGGTGGGGAGAGGCCTGGCGGAGGAAATGAACGGAAAGATATGGGATGGTCCGCTCCTGCAGCCTTCCGGGTTGTACCATCTGGTGGGTGGAGTCCCAGCAATGAATTCCTCTGGTGGGCGGAGTCCCAGCAATGACTTCCTCTGGTAGGCGGGGTCCCAGCATTGACTTCCTGTTGTGCCTTTAAGAATCGCAAGAAATGGGGCTGGGGATTTAGCTCAGTGGTAGAGCGCTTACCTAGGAAGGGCAAGGCCCTGGGTTCGGTCCCCAGCTCCAAAAAAAAGAACCCCCCCCCCCAAAAAAAAAGAATCTCAAGAAATATTGTAGGCTGAAGAGATGGCTTACCTGAAAGAACTCTTGCCTTGGAAGCATGAAGACCTGAGTTTAAATCCCAAACACCCATATCGGGGAGTGGGGGCAGGTTAACGGTCACAGGTTTGGATCAAAATCAATGAACTCCAGTTCAGTGAGCAACTCGGTCTTTAAAAGTAAGGGTAAGGGTGACGGAGGAAACCACCGGGCCTCGACCTCTGACCTTCACGCGCACGTCCTAGCAAGTGTATGTGCACCTACAGGCATGAGTGCACACAGTCATGTGCACATACATAAGACACATTTCATCTCCATCATCTCATAACTTCCTCGAACTTCCTCCCCCGCTCTGTAAAGCCCATTCTAGCACAGTGCATTCTTATCCAGAGGTGTGGCCGAAGCAGAGGTGCTGCTCACAGAGTAGGCTTGGGGAGTTTATTACCCTTGGAGGTTTTGGACTCGAGGGGATGTGTTTTCCATTGTGCTTTAATATGAGAGCTTTTCTGAATGGCCTAATGAGACCATTCCAGTAGTTCCCTATGTTAATAGATGCTGTGGGCTGGCAAGATGGCTCAGCTGGTAAAGGTGCCACCGAGACTTGAGCTCCATCCTGGGGGCCTACCTGGTTGAGAGGCCTCACTACCACTGATTGTTTTTGCACACATCAGCCAACACACATGGAAAAGTAATGAATGAATGCAAAAATAATGAAATGCTTTTTTAAAGTATAGAATAGAGTTTATTCAGGGCATGGAGAGGGGAGTTAAGTAGTGGGGGGGGAGAGAGAGAGAGAGGAAGAAGAGGAGGAGGAGGAAGAGGAGTAGAGGTGTAGAGACCAGCCATGAGCATGTGGAGAGAAGGGGGGAAGGGAATGGGGAGAGAAGGCACAAAGTGGGTGGGGTAAGAGGGGAAGAGCAAGAGTAAAATGCTTTCTTTACTCAGCAGGGTATGATGGCACATCCCTTTTAAGCCAGCACGCAGGAGGCAGAGTCAGATCTCTGTGAGTTTGTCAGCCTGGTCTACATGACAAGTTGCAAACCAGCCAGGGACACACAGTAAGAGTCTATCTCAAAAAAAAAAAAAATGCTGTATGCATGATTGGAAACGTAGACTATTCCAAGACAACACTATACCTAATTCTGAATTGGAATTAGGTTGGATGGTCAAAACACAATACGTCAAATTGTGCAGAAGGGCCCTGGTTGAGGGCTTTTGGAGTGAATTTCATGAAGGAAAACTTCCCAAAGCGGAGAGGAGACACTGTTGTGAAATAAATAAGAATTCAGTTTGTTCTCATTTCCTGAGATCAACACTTCTCCAGCTCAGACTGAGGCAAGGTGAAGTTCCAGCTCCCTCAACTGAAGTGAGATTCTAAAAGGACCTGCTCTAACGAACTGGGGTTAACAGCAAAATTCAATGTAATGCTATGTGTGTCTGATGTTTCACTTCAGGAGCTCAGATGGATCTAGCACAGCCTTCTTAGTCACACACAGTGAAAGAGGACGTGTTGGGCAGGATCAGGTAGCCTCCAGGCCACCCATTCCCTCACAGGGGCCAACTCTCCCTTTCAATGACTTTTCTTCTCACTACATCTATCTGTCTGTCTGCCTATCAATCATCTATTGATCTATCTATCTATGTATGTATCTATCACCTATCTCTGTATCTCTGTATCTCTGTATCTATGTATCTATCTATGTATCTATGTATCTATGTATCTATCTATGTATCTATGTATGTATCTATGTATGTATGTATGTATGTATGTATGTATGTATCTATCTATCTATCTATCTATCTATCTATCTATCTATCTATCTATCTATGTGTGTTGGTGTGCATGCCCATGCAAAAGGGTGTACACATGCTGTGGTGTAAGTGTGGTGGTCAGTGGACAATTTGGGGGTAGTTGGTTCTCTCCTGCCACCACGTGGGGTCACAGGGATCAAACCTAGGTGGTCAGCCTTGGTGGCAAACACCTTTCCTGGCTCAGCTCTTCAGCCTGTGGACTGACTTTATTCTCTCTGCCTGCAGTTCTGGGAGGTGATCGGGGAAGAACATGGGATTGACTGCGCTGGGAGCTACTGCGGGACTTCAGCCCTTCAGCTGGAGAGAATCAGCGTTTACTACAACGAAGCCTACGGTAGGGCTGCCTGCCTGCTGGGTGAGCTCTGGCCTGCCATCTGGGCAGCCTAGGTAGAGAGATGACCCTAGTGTGAAAGAACGAAGTCCCAACAAGGAACAACAGGTGGGCAGGCATGCAGGGCTTTGGAGTCTGCACGGCAAGTGGCCCACTCCAGTTGCAAGGGGCAGGGTGAGAAGGCGTTCAGCCACATTAGCCAGCTATTCCCCCACAGGAAGGGCAAGAAGCCATGTTCTTGGTGAGACAATGAGCCAGACACACAGGAAAGAGAGGAGCAGAGTTTTCGAAAGGTATTTTTACAGGCTCATATCATGGTGGGCTGGGTCAGATATGGTCATAGATATTAAGATGTCTACTTAACCTCTTCTCTTGCTCTTTCCTCTCTGTCCCTTCTCTCCCATTCCCCTCGCCCCTCTCTCTCCACATGGCCAGCCTCTACTCTTCTCTGTGTCTCCTCTGTCTGTCTGTCTGTCTGTCTGTCTCTCTCTCTCTCTCTCTCTACACACACACACACACACACACACACACACACACACACACACTACTATATATTCTATACTAAAAACGAAAGAAAGAAAGAAAATGTCTGTTTACTAAAGGCCTCCGTGTAGAATGCTCGTGGTTTTGGACCAGCATACCAAGGATCCATTTCACCTGCTGACTTGTTCCGACTAATCTGCACAGGTAAGAAGTACGTGCCCCGAGCTGTCCTTGTGGACCTGGAACCTGGGACAATGGACAGCATCCGATCCAGCAGATTGGGAATCCTCTTTCAGCCTGACAGTTTTGTTCACGGTAGGCTTTTTTCCAGAAGCTTCTACCAGGAAGAGCTGGATGTCTTCCAGTGGTTCTCATCTTACCTTTCCCCCCTCCCATATTTCTCCTGCTCATAGGTAACTCTGGTGCTGGTAACAATTGGGCCAAGGGCCACTACACAGAGGGAGCGGAGCTGATCGAGACGGTCATGGATGTGGTGAGGAGAGAGAGCGAGAGCTGCGACTGCCTGCAAGGTTTCCAGATCGTGCACTCTCTGGGTGGAGGCACAGGCTCAGGCATGGGCACCCTGCTCATGAACAAGATCAGGGAGGAGTACCCGGATCGGATCCTTAATTCCTTTAGCGTCATGCCGTCCCCCAAGGTGTCAGACACCGTGGTAGAGCCCTACAACGCGGTGCTCTCCATCCACCAGCTGATAGAAAACACAGATGCCTGCTTCTGCATCGACAACGAAGCACTCTACGATATCTGTTTCCGCACCCTGAGGCTGACCACGCCCACTTACGGGGACCTCAACCACCTGGTGTCCTTGACCATGAGTGGGATCACGACCTCACTGCGTTTTCCGGGCCAGCTTAATGCAGACCTGCGCAAGCTGGCAGTGAATATGGTGCCCTTTCCTCGTCTTCACTTCTTCATGCCTGGCTTCGCTCCACTCACAGCCCAGGGTAGCCAGCAGTACCGAGCCCTCTCAGTGGCGGAGCTCACCCAACAGATGTTCGATGCCCGCAACATCATGGCTGCCTGTGATCCTCGCCGTGGCCGCTACCTGACTGTGGCTTGTATCTTCCGGGGTAAGATGTCCACCAAGGAAGTGGATCAACAGCTGCTGTCCATTCAGACAAGGAACAGCAACTGCTTTGTGGAATGGATCCCCAACAATGTCAAGGTAGCTGTGTGTGACATCCCACCCCGGGGACTGAACATGGCGGCTACCTTCCTGGGTAACAATACAGCCATTCAAGAGCTCTTCACCCGGGTCTCTGAGCACTTCTCAGCCATGTTCAGGAGGAGAGCTTTTGTGCACTGGTACACCAGTGAAGGGATGGACATAAGTGAGTTTGGGGAAGCGGAGGCAGACATCCTCGACCTGGTGTCCGAGTACCAACAATTCCAAGATGTCCGAGCAGGGCTAGAGGACATCGAAGAGGGTGGGGAGGAGGAGGCAGAGATGGGGGCAGAAGACAAAAACCATTAGCTAGGAGAGAAGCTAGAAGGCAGCCACTTTCAGAAGTTTCTCCAAAGATCTGTGGCTGTCCTGAAGCCCTTAGGGCCCTCATCCCTCACCTCGGCATAGCAGTGAGAGCAGCAAGGCTTTCGCCCACAGTTCCTAGACAGGACTTGATAGTCAAATGCACATTGTTCCTTCTTTCTTTCTTTCTTCCTTCCTTCCTCCCTCCCTCCCTCCCTCCCCCCTCTCTTTCTTTCTTTCTTTCTTTCTTTCTTTCTTTCTTTCTTTCTTTCTTTCTTTCTTTCTTTCTTTCTTTCTTTTCCGGAGCTGGGGACCAAACCCAGGGCCTTGCGCTTGCTAGGCAAGCGCTCTACCATTGAGTTAAATCCCCAACCCCCTTTCTTTCTTTTTAAATAGCAAGTGAATTTACTGTAGGGAGCCCTACTTATTTATTTTTTTTTTTTACGAGCTGTAGCATAGACATGCAGACGAAGTGTGCAAGTTTGCCAGGAGCCCTGTAGCAGCGTTGCTGGGTATCCAGCACCCAGGGCAGCTGGGGTGCTTCAGAGTCCTCGTTCACAAAGCTGTCTGAACAGCGTGTGGGAGGTTCAGGGCCAACGGAAGCACGAGTCCGCCTCCGTGGTCAAGCCGCGTGGGCCTTATGCACCACTCGACAGGCTGACTGGAAAAAGACAAAGGGAGTCTGGAAAAACCACATCTCTCCCGTCGGCTCCCACCGTCCAAAAGACCATCAAGAGCGAGGCATTCCAGTCCGCGGGCCTTTGTTTCTCAGTAACCAGCTTCCAACCTATTTCTCCGTGTCTTCTTATTAGAACGAGATGCCAGTAGTTCGCTAATGATTGTCCTTGGTTTTCCTCTTAACGGCCGAGAATGTCCTTTTCACTTTTCGCTCACTCCCCGCCCCCTGAAGCTGCTGTACAGACTCTCCGCTCTCTGGAAAGGGCACGAGGCATGCTCAGCAACCGTCTGAAGGCAGGAACGTAGCCGCGATGCCGCAGCGTCCTCCTTGGTGACAGTGGACACGGACGGTCTCATTAGGGAACTTTTATAGTTCAGATTAATTTGCAGAAGTTGCCATAGACATTAGCAGGATGACACAGCCTTGTAATGCCACATTCATTATAGCAGGACTGAGCACGCGGGCGCCTCTTACAGTTACCTAGGTCTGAGGTGCACAGGGTCTTTGTGATCCGCTGAAATTATCCAGCTCTCCTGTCTGACCTTCTAAAGGGAGTTATTTGCGTGAAGCTGGAGTCTCACGTCTCGGTTTGTCTCCAGGACGCTGGGGATGGAAGGCCTTGGGATGTGCTAGGCAAGTCCTCTGTCACCAGCTGTTCCCTTGGGCTTCAGTTTATGATCATCGACGATAAGGCAGCAGGTGGAGGCACTCTCTTCGTATGTGCGCTGTGAGGAAATGCTTAAAGTGAGAAAACCAGGCCCTATTGTTGCTATGACTTGCCAAGCTCCTGTTCATACGATTGAAAAAAGCGCCAAGTCTTTTTAAATACTTTCCGCTTTGGTGTGGACTGAGAAACAGTAGCTTAAGTGAGATACGCGCACCTCTCCACTCCTGGATAAACTTCCTTATAGTTCACGACTCTGCGGGTGTCAGCCCCACGCTTAACCTGGACGCTTTCACTGCAAACCTCAAAAGGTAATTACATATGTGCAAAAAAAAAAAAAAAAAAAGACTGTAATTCTTTTGAAAAAAATTTTTTTTTGCTTTTTAAGACTGTGAAGACTTCCGTTTGTTCACTAATAATCACTAAAATGCAAATAAACTCCACTTTAAATGACTAAGTCATTTTATCTCAGACTCCTTTTCTTGGAGCCCCACCGCTCAGACTGATGCATCTCACCTCCTGTTCTATAAGGCGCGGGTAGATTGAATCACCAGCTGACTAAAATGCCCAGGGACACCTGGTCCCTTCAGTCATATGGTTGCCATGGTGACGTTGATGCAGCTCAAATCAACAGGAGTCAGTTTCAAAGCTCCCCGGATCCCTTTGTTTTGCACATAAGGACACATTTCTGCCTCTGATACTAGTTAGTCACATGCTGATAAGGGGCTGGATTGCCTCCTATCTTGGCAAGTTGTCCTGTGTTACCCTGAGGGGCTGGGTCTGAGTCTGTTTGATCCTGGTGTTAATTCAGTATTTTTGTTGGATCAGCTGGACTCTCATTTGGTTGTATTTGTTACTTTAATCCATAATTTCTGAGCCTCACCTCTAGTCATCTCTCTGGCTCCCTTAATAAATGACTCCCTAAGCTGGAGTTACTTAGCTCTTTGCTTAACCAGGTGTTAAGAAGGCCTCTGAATCTGCTGCCCTCATCCCTGGTCATGGGAAATGCTTCCTGGGACCTTAACCTAGGGGAAGGTGGTAGAGAGATGAGTGCTATAAGTCCATCAGAGGACTTCGGAATCTGGGCAGACACCAGGGCTCCTAATCTTTCAATCTGCTGGTCAGCCTTGAGCTGAGAATCCAGTAAGACCCAGATGTGAAGTGTACCGAGGGCAGGAAGTCAGCCCTAGGGGTTGAGAACAGAGAGGCTTTCTCCCTCTTCTGTCTTCAGCCTCAGTTGAAGCAGCAAGCTGAGCAGGGGGAGGGGTGTGTTCTAGTCATTTTCCTGCTCTAAACTTTTCAGTGGTTCTGCTCAGCCAAGAGTGGCCATGTTCCAAAGAAAGGCAAGAACAAAACACTTCATTCCTGAACATTTAATGAATGAATGGCCACCCAAATATCATCAGACTGCCCTAATCACTGTGCCTAGACTGGTCATTAAGAGTTGCAGGTTTTAATTGTGGTTCAGCCATCGACACAGGACACAAGGTATTGACCAGCTCTGACTCATTCCCAGTGAGAAAGGCGCCCAGAAAATACAGATTAATAGAAGTGGACAACACTTTGTCTAGATAAACTCTGATGTTAATGGCTCTGCTCCACAGGTTGCGGGAGGTTTCAGCTGGGTTACCACCTAATTGGAACCACCTAGAACCACTGCTTCAATGTGAATGCCATTCAGGGACTAGGAACAACACTGTCAGGGGCATAACACACCATAGGAGAAGCTGCTAGTAGCTAGCAGAAATCTTTCCTAAAATGGATTTCTCCTGGGCTTCGCCTACTGTAGCAGGACCCACCTCAGGAAGATCACCTGCTAGTTATTAGCTTCTCCTATGATAGCTCCTGACACGACACAACCTCCACGACAGTGCCGAATTTTCACCCATTACTGCCTCGACAAACGGAACGTTCACTTTGACACGTGTAAGCAGGGGTCCCTATAGTCCATGGTCAGTAGGTATCAAGCCCTTCCCTCCTTTTATAAACTCCTGGTTCCAATGGTCAAACTGACATCACTATGTGGAAAATTCCTATTACAAAAAAAAAAAGTAGACCAGAACAAAGCACAGCCGAGAGTGAACCGTGTTAATTTATTGGCATAGTCAATTCATCAACAAGATGGGTGTCTGTCTCCAGGAGGTACGGCTGACCTCCATCTGCCGGAACAGGTGCCCACATGCTTCACCTGGAAGACTCCGCACGTCAGGCTTCAGTCAGGCTCTAGGAAGTAAAAAGAAAACACAACAGTTGCTAGTCTGCTATGGCTCCCTCACACTCACCACGCCCAAGAGAAGCTTGCATCTGCCTGCAGCCGACTGTGGCAGCGACCCACAGGGGCCCTGAACTTTCGATAGGCACATCCTTGAGTCAATCACTGTGGTGACAGAAAAAGCCTTGTCCTCAAGATACTATGACCCTCTTCCCACTTCCCAACATGCTGGGTTCTCCCTGTTATAGAGATGCCTGGCCAAACCAAGGCTCTGACAAAGGCCCAGGAGTAAGGCTAAGGCTATCATGGTGTGACCTCGGGCAGGTGAGGGGGTGGCCTCACTCAGCTCTGTGGTGAGAAATCAGCCCAACAGAAATCAGGTGTTTCTGGTCCAAATTCTGAGATTAGACAGACTCCAGGAAAGGGGCGCCATTCACAACCCTGCATGTCCAGGTTCAGAGTGAGATGTCTGCTCATTCGAGATGAAGATGGATGGAGAGTACTTAGGGAGGAGCTTCAGTCAGGCTCAGAGCACAGGGTCATGGGCTATGCTACTGCAGAGTCGACGCTTTTCCAAAGCAAGAAAGTGAAATCTCAGGAACGTCTCTCTGATACCTTGAGGTGCTTATCTTTGAAATAACAATGTAAATGAAGTAGCTGGGAGATAGAAATCAGTCTGGAGAACTTCAGTCTGGGTTCACTGAACTACCTCACCCTGGCAACTTCTTACACCCCCAACACCTCTGCACAGGTAAAACGAGCCGGCCTCCCTGACCCCATAAGGAACTCAGTAGCACAGGACTCACCTGGGGTTAGAAGCCCTTCCTGCCCGGATGCTCTGGGAGAAGGGATGCATGAGGACACTAGCAGATATGGGGGAGAAACATGGGAAGCACTGCCATCCGAGTCTCATGCTCCAGACCGTCACATAACTCCAATAGCAATTACAGAGTGGGGAGGGGGCCTAGCCTCCCAATTACTTGATTTTTGTGCAGATAAATGAACCAGGTTTAATTAAAATAAGATGGCTTTCTATCTCAGGGTTGCTAACTACACTGAAAATCAATGTGCCAATTATTCTGCTCATCGGGGCTGCACAGGGCTCTCCTTCCTCATGCCAGGAGACGTCTACCACCCCCACACTTGGAATCATCACCCCAGTAACCCGCATACAAATCTACCCGAAGAGGGGCAGACACTCAAAGTAAAGTTTTTGAGTTCTGGTTTTACGGAACTCTAGGACTTGAAGAGGCGACTCACCGGCTACTCCTTCTTTATTTTCACTGTTTTTATGCTGGTGCCCGAAGTCTTCTCAGCGTTCGCTTTGAACTCAGTCTTCAGGGCATCCCTCACTGCTTTTGCACAGATCTGGGAGAACCGGATGTAGCTGGCAAAGTGAGAGAGGATATGGCTGGTTACCAACAGCTAGATGGGTGGTGTCATGAGGTGTGATACCCTGGTTTTCTTTCCACGCTCTGAATTTTGGTTGGTTACTCACTACGGTAAAACTGGACGGAAAACCGGGCAATATCAAATAGAATCTATGCAAAGGGAACATGTCCCCCAGATTAGCTGGTGCTTGGCTGGGAGATCACAATTCTTCTTGGCAGTGTTACCTTTTTAGGACGCAGTAATTAAAAATGAAGTGTTTGTTATTTTAAAGTCCCACAGTGAAGGAAAGGTTCCTCAGCCCATTTCTGTATTTGTTTTAATTACAGTATTCCTAATGTATATTTGTGTGTAGGAAGGCTATTTTGAATTAAAAAGTGATTGATATGGTCAATAATTTAAAGGTGTTGCTGAAAATACTGGATTTTTGCCTCCTGTCTATCAGTGGAAACACCTCCTACCCAAGGTTTCCAAACTCAACCAGAAGTTCTTGGAGAACATTGACAGGATTCACCTGTCAACCTTTTATTATCCCAAAAGATGTCACTTTTCACACTTTTTGAAACCAGAGATGGGGTAGAGGCTGTCTGCTTCCCCTGCTTTAAATTTGTTTGGGGTTTAACTTTTCTGTTCCTAACGCACCTCCAAGACAACAGAGTAAAAATTGCTACCCTGCAAGGGGCTGGGCAGAGGAAAATGAAGTGATGGACGCCCAGGGAGATAGCTTAATAAGTGGCATCTACTGTGACCCTACCATCCTTTTGTTCTCCACAACTTGGTTTGAACTCTGTCAGGGCACTGAGCCTTCAGACACTCAGGAAGGTGTTCCTCCACCCAGTAGACTAACAAAGTGTACTACCTGGAGCATGGGAACCATGCATCACTCCTAGACCCACAGCTCCCACCCATCATAGGGTGGGTGCCCACACGGGCTCCTGCAGGGCTCTCCACAGTTTAGAGGGATTTCACCTTTCTTCACGACTGGGAAAGGTCACTACGGTCACACTTGAAAAATGAGCTTGCGCGCCCCTCCCTCTGTGCAGGTGAGGAAGGCCAGTGTCAGTGGAAGCCCTGTGCACTTGGCCGTCAAGGCGACCATGAGGGTTCTGTAGGTTTCCTCCAGCGAGGAGCGGCCACCTCTGTTTGGGGTCCATGACCCCATGACCCCGCGGCGTGCCTTGTCCACCGCGACGCCATCTTGGCGGGTGGCCGCGTGGCTTGGCCGTCTCCCGCGGCCTGCTGACGGCCGGCCGGGCTTTCCCAATGCTTCCCGGGAGTACCTGAGTCCAGCCTGTCGCCAGTACGCCACCATGGTGTCTCGAGCGGGGCGTGTCAGGCAGAACCGCTGGGTCGCTTCAGAGTAGCCTGAGCCCGGACCGGCAGCAGGAAGGTCAGGCCTGGGTAGCGGAAGGGGTGGGGTACGCGGACCTGCCAGTCAGTGCCTCGCCCCGCCCTCCCAAGGCCAGGAGCCAATAGGAGCGCCAGTCGCGCCTTGTTCATTGGCCGAGCGGCTACCGGAAACTGCGGTCGTAGGGATACCTGGGAAAGTGAGGCAGCTGCATGCCGGTCACCTTCCCAGGTGCAGCGGGCAGAGGGCGGGGCCTCCTCGAGCCGGTGCTGAGTGACAGCGAATGTTCCTATCCGCATGTACACATGCTGGATTCCATTAGTGCTCAAGCAGTACTCGTGAAGGAACCACATTGCAAAGTCAAAAATTTACATACTTAAAAAATGATCAGGGCATCGGGCCCTTTCCGGGGCAGGTGTAACTCTTAGGAACCGTACCCGACACTTCGTCCAACAATGTTTAGCTGGAATTAACACACCACTTGTCAAAAGTATTTGTTTTTTTTCTTCCTTTTTAAATCTGCTTTTACAAAAGTCCAAAGAATTCTTAAACTGAGCAACTTTTTAAAGTAGGAAGCCAGGAATTTGAAGTTGTGGTTTTGTATGCATGCTAACTGTCTCTACAAGAAAACCCAACTAGTAGCCCACCCCATAAAAGGCAATAACTATTCACCCAGACAATACTGTACATGGCAAACAGCACTTAGACGATCACTGCGGCTGTTTTGCAGCCATCCTGAGTCCCCAAGGGCTGCAATCCCCTAGGACTTCCCTCTGACTGCCATGTTCCTCCCAAGCATTTGCTTTGTTCTTCTCACCCAACGCTGAGCTAAGGTGAGAGAATTTGGGTCTTACGTGCCATGAGCTGTCTCAGACGATGGACAGCTAGCTCTTCAGTAGAAAAGACGTTTTGTGGTCATAATGGCCAAGAAGTAATCATATCACAAACCATGATTCTGACATGTGGCAATGTTGAGCCCATGTGACATGCCCAGGGATGGGAAGAGCTGCTCCCCTGTCTCAGCGCTCTGTTTCAGGTAAAGACTTTATTCTTTCAGCTAACATAGCCAGTCCACAGTACAACACATGAAATCACAAGGTACAAATTCAAGGAAGGGAATGCCTTTACTGAGTCACAAAATTTGGCAAATCAATATAGTACCCATTAATACAATAGAATACTATTTTTGCTGGAGTCATATATCACCTTAGTGCTAATTTTCACTCCAAAAATATCATTTAAGAACCAAATCCAAACACTGGTTTCCAGCAGGGCAGGTTATTTTATACAAATTAATGTCACTTAAAATTTTACAATTTCTGTTTGTAAAGTGAGTTCCTCATGCAGTCGGTTCTGGTTCACAGCAGCGGGCAGCTGTGTGGACAGGAGGGCGGCTGGGCTCTGTTCTGCTTGGTCCGCAGCCAGGTAGTGTTCCAGTATGAGGAGCTTTAAGAGACTCCAGATCAACACCGACTTCTTCTAAGTACTTAAAGAACAACAAACCCGTTAGCTGTTCACATGAACACAGCCTCTCCCAGTCAGTCCTCTCAGTCCTAGCCTCAGAGGATCCCTTTGATTTAGAAACTCTGGATCTTTTGTTTTGATCCAAAGTCACAGCTTTACCCCAGCTCATAAAAACAAAACAAACAAACAAAAAAACTACCTAAAATAATTGTCTTTTAAATAACAAATGATATGATGCCAGCTTGACAGTCCTGGGGCCCCGAGGCTGCACACCAATTTCCACTGTCATTTGTCCACTAATGCTGCCGCCGCCGCCATTGGTGTCCTTATGCTTCCTCTTGCTGATGCTGCCAACTCTTCAATCTCAGCGTTCAGTTTATGTATCACCCACTCCATTGCTTCTCGGCCCTTAAAAGTGCAATGCATTATTGTTACCAATAGCGAAGGTGTGACCAGCTTTGGGGTGGGTGGTGGGTGTGTTTCAGGCTAACTAAACCCCACGGACAGATCTCTTTTCCTTGCTGTGCTGTCTTTCTCTTTTCAGTTTTATTTACCAAATACCAAATGCCTTGAGCAATTGGCTTGATCCAGAAACCAGTTTTATTTTGTATGCAGAAGATGTTCTCAGAATCATGTACAACTGAGTGGCAGGCTGTCTTTCTGACTGACTGGTTAGTGTGGTCAAGCCCCTTTTCTTTTCATATCAACACTGTACATCAATCATGTACACACCTTGGGATCTGGTCCTTGACACGTCCACCTCCCACCCCCACAGCCACTCGCCCTCTTCCTTCCTGTGGCTCTACAGTTTCTTGAGGAATGAAGGAGCACTTTACGCTTCCTGCTGAAGGGCCTTTGCATGTGCAGCAACCCCCACTCGAACGTTCTTCCTGGATACTGCTTGCACCAAGTCCTTTCCTCTTAACACTTGGCAAAAACACCAATTAGCAAACGTTCATTACACACTCAGGTCTGCCTCTACTTTTCCTGTCCTAACGGAGTATGATGAACGCCTCCTCCTGGAGCCCTGTGAGGGCTGAGTGCATTTGTTTGGCTGCCTGTACACTTCAATGAGATGACTTGATAAAATATGCTAAAGAAACAACATGGCAGGCGTCTTTCCCCCTAAACCTCCTGTTAGCCTAGGGGACAGCTGCATTCAGCACAGGCCCTTCCAGGGAGTGAGGCGGGTGGTGAGTCTTGAGCTGGAGACTGGCCCACTTACTTTGTTAGCATTGGAAGATATGGTGCTTGCCATGAGTCCTTCAAGGTAGCTGCTAAGGCTGACCCCCTTCACAGTGATGAGGGCTTCCTGGGTTAAGACAGTTCTGGCAAAACAACACACAGCTTTAGGAGTCATGTTTGGTTTGCAAAAAGCAATCCACCCAGAAACAAAGAGTCTCACTGTGAGTCCAGTGCCTGTCTTTACTTACTTCTCTGGGTCCTGAGGGTGTGGCTTGTAGGTGAGCCTCTCGTCCACTGAGACCATATTTGTAAATGAGATCTGCAGGTAGGAAGTCAAGCCGTTTTAGAAAGGAAGACTAGAGATTTCCAAACCAACACAACTTAAATCTTATTTGCTAAACGCACAGAACAAAACACTTAAGACAAACCATCCTGGTACTACTGGGTAACTAAACACATAGAACAAACCACTTAGAACAAACCATCCTGGTATTACTGAGTAACTAGAATTTAATTTTCAATATTTAAATTTAAATTTCACCAAACTTTTACCTGGAAAGGGAGGTGGCTCTGCGTGTGGGTAAAGAAATGTGTTTCCTGTGGTTTGAACATGCTTGGCCCATGGAGGTGGCACTATTGGGAGGTGTGGCCTTGCTGGAGGAAGTGTGTGTCACTGTGGGGTGGGCTTTGAGACCTTCCTAGAGGATAGTCTCTTCTGGATGTCTTTGAATAAAGATGCAGAACTCTCAGTTCCTTCAGCACACTGCAATGCTTCCTGCTATGATAGTGGACTGAACCTCTGAAACTGTAAGCCAGCCCCAATTAAATATTTGCCTCTGTAAGAGTTACCTTTGTCATGGTGTCTCTTTAGAGCAATGAAATCCTAAGACACCTGCTGACCTGAGTTCTATCCCCATAAATCCTGGGAAGGAGGGAAGCAACTTGCATAGCAAGCTGTCTTCTGACTCTTCACATAGTTTCCTGAGCATACCCACCCCTATACTCTAATTGTAAAAAGAAAGGAAAAGGAAGGAAGAAGGGAAGGAAGAAAGAAAGGAAGAGAAAAAATGAATTTAGGAAATATCTGCTACCATCATGCACAGTGCTGTGCTCACTCTCCTGAATGCTGGCACCTAAAAAGGCAAGGCCATGTGGCAAGGAGGCTGCATAGGGTGAGGAGGGAGACCCTGGAGCATGCAGCGCCTTTCCTCATTTTTAGTATTTATTTTTAACTTTGTAGTATGCTGGGCAGGTGCTCTGTTATACCCCCAGCCTTTAAAAAAAGAACGAAAAGAAAAAAAGGAGGAAGAAGGAAGAAGGAGGAGGAGGAGGAGGAAGAAGAAGAGGGGGAGGAAGAAGAGGATGAAGAGGAGGAGGAGGATGACAAGGAGGGGGAGGAAGAGGAGGAAGAAGAGGATGAAGAGGAGGAGGAGGAGGAAGAAGAAGAGGAGGAGGAGGAGGAGGAAGAGGAGGAGAAGGAGGAGGAAGAGAAGGAAGAGGAAGAGGGTGAGGAGGAGGAAGAAGAAGAGGAGGAGGAGGAGGAGGAGGAGGAGGAGGAGGAGGAGGAGGAGGAAGAGGCCCTTCTCTATGCTGCCCCAAGCAGCCCTGAATGCAATCTGGACTAGGGTGTCTTTGTCTGGGATCCCTGCTGAGCCTTTAAAGCAGCTGGGATTACAGGCATAGGCCACTGGGCCCAGCCAGATACTGCCTTCAACAGCTAGTATATTCACACACATTTTATTGTAAGAAAAGAGAAGGCAGGAATTAAAACAGAAGGCAGGACTCACATTGGTGGACTTGAGCTCCATCGTCCTTCTTATTGGGTCAACTACAGAATGCTCTTGCACGTATGTTTTCGTTCTTGCTGCACCAATAAGCTGCAAGCAACACTCAGTTAGCAATCAGTTTCCAGCCAAGCATCTTTCACTTGAAGGCACAAATGTGATCATTACAATGAACCAAAACCTACTAGAGGCAACAGGGACTCACCCACAGAGGAACCCAAGATGGCCACACGCCCAACTGGAGAACCTTCCTCAGAGGCAACCAGTAACCAGCTCACTGATGGTATGACACTGTACTTGCCATGACGTGACACTATTTGCTGAGGTGTGACAGTGGGCCAGGAAAAAGTATGTCTGGAAGTCATAAGACCTGGGGAAGTAGGAACACTGCCCAGACCAGCCAGTGTCTCAGCCAGCCCAGAGAGAAGCCCTGTGCCCCTGTCATCCACATAAGCAGGAATCACAGCTGGGGCAGGGGACGGTACCTAGTACCCCTCTCTGGGTGTGTCCTAGAGGCCCGCCCTCCTCAGCTGTGGTGGAACGCAGGCTCTTCCCTACTGTGAACAGAGCAACCTTCGCTAGAGACAACTCGGAAACCTGGACTTACCCACCACAGTGGTTGTATCCTCACTGACTGGCATTCTGATTTCTCACTACCTCTCTCAGCTAACTAAAGCTTGGTCGTTTGTTATAGAAACAGAACTACTTCTAAATGCAGACACCATGGCCTAAAAGTGAAAAAAAAAAACCACAGCAAACAGAACTCTTATCACTTAATGTGCACAACCTACAAGAGCCCAGTGTCACCCAACAATCAGGACCTGACCATTGTAAATCTCATCGTAGGCCTCAGGCTGCAGCAAAAACAGGACGAGATGTGACTCCTGCTCTAGAGCTGGCTTCCTGAAGGAAGTACATGGTCCCTTTAGGAAGACTGAATGGTATTTCTACTTCATCGCATGCTCCTACCTCCTCCTTTAGAATGCAATACCAGCCCAAGCAAAATTCACACATGGCATTTGAACGGAAACATGGTAGAGTTCGCTAGCACACTTACAGACTTCACAATGGAAGGCAGGCCCCACTCTGTGCTGAGCAGTCTGTGGCTGTGCAACTTTCCAGAGGGATCGACATGTCTGTCCAGCACATCAACACCAACCACGCTCGGGTTCATGGGGTTTGGGTATTTCTGCATTGCAGCTGTAGTAACTGTTTCCCATGGATGGCTGCAGACAAACCAAAAACTCAATGTGCAAAACTTTGGATGAGGTAAACCATTCTTATACCACGATGAGGTAAACCATTCTTATACCACAGCGAGTCATGCCTTATGATGTCGATAGGTTTTTTGTGTGGAAATAACTTTGAAGATGATGAGTGATGATGATTGTAAATGTCAACAGGCTTCAGTGATTTCCAGAACACAGAAGGTATGACACATCTGATATCTACGAAGCAAAGCACTTTACAGAGGCGCACTGTGATGACACTCTCACCCTTACCACTCTCCACTTCCACAGGAGGGAAGAAAAAACAGCCCATGAAAATGCATTAAAGGAATTATGCTCATAGAAACAAGTGGGAAAATGCCAGCCTACCGCTTATTCCTGCATCTAACGCAACTGTCTAGCTTTAAGAAGTCAAGGGCCTGGGATAAGAATTAGGAAGGTCCCACCATCAATTTACAATTAGCATCTTCCTTACCAATATGGTAAATAACACAGCTCCTTTGGCCATTATCTGTTGTTTTTCCCATGTCTGGCTTCTGCTCTGCAAAGGTCGCTCAATAGGAAATGCAGAGGCCCCAATGATCTTTAGCCTGAGCACCTGCCCTCTGGGAGCAGACTGTGATTCTTCATCCAACCCATCTTGGATTTCTGGGGGACTTCTGAGACATGGCATATGTATGGTTGGTGCTCAAGTGTGTGTCACCTTTGAGCACCCCAGCAGTTGAGTGTACAGTATGTCCTAGGCACTGCTCTGGACAAGTCCGAGATAACTGCTGCCATCTCTGTCAGTGATCAGTGTTCCCATGTACAGGAATGAGATTGGACAGGCCAGTCAGCTGTGGCCAGGGTCTCCCAACTCCACTTTGGTGCTCTACAAAAGTCTGCCAAGGTCTTCTTCACATAGTTATGCTATGTTAATGCAGCTAAAACTAATTGCTGGGACACTAGTTATCATGGATGTGCCCTTGGTGAAGTTTGAGCTAGGTCAACGGTGATGTTTTCCTGTTGGCCTGAAGAGGAGAGATATGGAAAATCACACTGAAGCACAGCAGCCCCAGGCCGTTTATTAATTTTCAGAAGTGGGGGAGGGAGGGGGAAGAGATAAGCGCATGGAAGGCAGCTAACCATGCTTCCTGACTGGATGAGGGACCAAGAAGGGCCTCCTCTGATTTTCATTTTAGATAGTTGCCATGGTGACAAGAAGAGGCCTTGGCCTATATCACTGCCATTTGGGGGCTGTTTAGATTTATGAAACTTCCACTTACAGACCTGTGTTGACTGTGGAATAGGGCTTGAGATTAAATACAAATCAAGGCTCATTTACGCATTATGCAGAACTTGAAATCCATCCTCAGAAAGCAAGGACACACAGTACAGGAAGCAGTGGGGTGAGTCTACAGATATACCAACAGCTTTGGCATTGACTGGTTAGCCAAGGCTTATCAAGAAGGGAGTGCCCAAAAAACCCAAGATGGGTCGGATGAGGAATGGCCTGGGGCCCTGCCTAAGAGAGCAATGTTCTCAAGATGGAACCCTGAAAATGGTAGCAAGACATCAAGAGTGTGGTTCAGGAGGGGAGGGTGGAAGCCCAGTGTGCTTCTGTCTCTGTCACTCTGTTTTGAGATGTGGCCTTGCTGTGCAGTCCTGGCTGCCCAGCACACACTATGTACCTGTATGCTTAGGCTAGCCTGAAATTCACAGCAATTCTCCTGTCTCAGGCTGCCAACTGTTATGGGCATGTAGCACCATCCTGGCTGACGTGATCCTGGTGCCAAAGTGTATGGGACTTTGATTGGGTGGCACAGCCTATCTGGGTAGAAGGCCCTACCGGGCTCCTCCCAGGGTACAGCAGAATGCATTTGTGTATCTATGTTCTAGGTGACAGGTCCTGGGTTCCTCCCAGGGTACGACGGCATGCATTTGTGTATCTATCTTCTCGGAGACAGGTCCTGCGGCTTTCACGGGCTCTTAGAGGTCTGTGACAAAAAAGGGCCAAGAGCCTGGATGAAGAGTAAGACAGGAAGGCCAACAACCAACTTTCATTGAATACACACCCTGAAAGAGGAGGGATGGGTCCAAGGGCAGAGGAGTGGGGTGAGGAACCACGCTGAGGAACGAGTTCTGAGAATGGGACTTGTTGGAAACGACTCTGAAGCAAAGCCTTCAGATGCAGAGGAGGACTGGGGTCCAGAACCCCTTGTTCTATCAAAGGATGTTAAAGAGCAACCTAAGGACAACATTTCCACAGTCCTGAGTGTTACACGTGTTGAGATTCTCTTCTTAGTTCTAGTATTCTGTCCTTCCTGGGACACAGCAGATACTCAGATGCATCTGATCTGTTATGTAAAAGGTTTAAAACTTCTTTTAGATCTTAGAATTGCCTTATGTAGGTTGAAACACAACACAAAGCTATGCTATTGAAACAGTGTGGCAAGAAAGGCAAGGTTTAGTGAAAGAGCTCGATCATCCGGACGTGGATTCAAATGTAAGTCAACAATAATTATGATAAGGTGAGATTGTATAATAGAGAACAATAAGTCAATCAGAAAGGAACGGCAGGAACAAGGCGTTAACCAGTTATGTAGGTAGAAAGCCCTGTGGTTCTTGTGTGGGGCACCTTGAACCTGGGTGGTATAATTCCCAACACCTCACTGACTCTGGTCCTGTTTCCCATTGTAAGTTTAGAGAACCATGAAGCTATGACTGGATGTGATAGTAGACACTGGCTATCTGGTCAGCTGTCATGGCTCAAAGGAATAGGAAACTAAGGTCACAAATTATCTGGAAAAGCAGGCCCTGGTGTCTAGAACTCTGGCTCTGCTACCCATGTTGACTGTCACCAGTGCTTCGCATCATGGTGGCATGAGCTGAGACCAGGAAGAAACTACACCTGGTTGCCCAGCTTCCTGATCTATAACATGTGGCATCTCAGTCTGAACACCCCAGGACACTGTGATCCCGTCGGGGCTCAGGACATCTCAGGCTATCATAGCATCACTGGGGTTCAGTCAGGACATCGTGAGTCTGTTAGGTATTAGTCGGGGCACTCCAGGATACCCTGAGGCCGTCGGAGCTCAAGACACCCCAAAACACTATGAAGCCAGCAGGCCTAGTTCTCTGCGACCCCTGGAGTCACTTCCGGGTCAGGTTCGACGGCCGGCTTTTGTCTTCCGTCAGTGGCGGCGGAGCGGGAGGGATACCCAGGCCCAGGGTCACGGAGCCCTAGCTCGGGTTGGGGTCGTGACCTTGGCGGTAC
This sequence comes from Rattus norvegicus, assembly GCF_021556685.1. NCBI lineage: Eukaryota > Metazoa > Chordata > Mammalia > Rodentia > Muridae > Rattus > Rattus norvegicus. The sequence goes on from NC_141536.1 coordinate 163,048,056, forward strand.
CCCGAGACCCGCTCAGCTCCGCTTGCCGCGCTACACCTGACGCCAGGAAGTTCCCCGAGGGCGCCGGAGGCGGTCGCCGCACCCACACTCACTCAAAGACGTGCTCCGAAGTCCAGATCTTCATGGTGCCAGCCGCCTGCCCGGTGTCCCTCAGTGTCCAGGGACAGTGAGGCACAGAAGTTTGCAGCCCCGCCCCGTCCGGGCCGGCCGGCCTCGCGGCGCGCAGGCGCCGTCGGACTTGGCGCTGGGACACCCGGAAGTGCCGTCCCGCGGCCTAGCCGAACAGGGCTTGGCCCCGCCCCTCGGCGCAGTCAGGCCCCGCCTTCTTGGCGCAGCGCAACTAAGCCCCGCCCCCCGCGCTCGGCGCAACCAAGTTCCGCCCTCGTGAAGGCTCAGTGCGCCGGCGCAGAGCCGCATAGCGCGGCGGCCAGCGGGCTGGCGCCGTACTGCGCATGCACGGGCCTTGTCGGCGGGACATTTTGGAGGGTTTGGCGGGTTACTGAAAGGTTTCTCATGTTCCCTTTGGACTTGGCTGAGCCTGGCGGCGTTTGCCAGAGCACAGTTTCGTGGTGTTGTCTTAGATAGTTAATCCCATCTCTCAATCTAAGCAATGGGAGAGGGGGAGGGCGGCCACAGTCTGTTCCGTCCCCTTCTTGTCATCCCAGGGATCATGACCCTTGGTGTGACAGGCTGCCTAGACAGGGCTGGACCAATTGCCCTGTGGTCATAGGTCATCTCCATCACCATTTCTTAGTGCTGCCCACGCCCTCCCGTGCCTCCATCACAACTTCCTGTGACATATTCCTCAGCAATTACCACTCTGAAGTCATCTTGTTTATCTGTTAGCTCCCAGTATAAGTCATCCCCGAGAATGGCAGCCCTGGCCTGTCTCCATGATGGCCCTCTGCGCCTCTGGATAGCAGAGATTGAAAGGTTATTGAACATGAAATAGTTATTTGAGGAATGAATTAATTAAGCCATCTAGTTTATCTGCTTGACTTCTAGTCTGTTGGCACGTGAGGGTGAGGCTCCTGCTAGGCTTGTTCAGTGATTTCCTCCCTGTACCTAATAATTACAGATGACATTCGTGAGAGAGTGACTAAGAAGTGAGGGGGCAGGAGCGGATGGCATGTGGTTCTATTCAGAGACGTGTCGGGTAAGATGGACGAACTGCTTGGCTTGGGTTTCAGGTGTGACTTCCCACCTCTGTGCAACCCGTTGTTCCCCCCATCTGTGCCTCCCGACAGAGCAATTTGCCATTTGAAATGACAGTTGGAGGAAAATCTTTGCATCTTGGTACTTAAAGAGCTACTTAGAATTACCGTTTGTCCCTAATTTGCTCAATTGTTAAAAACAAACTAAGCCAGGTTAGTTTAGGAGGGTGAATCGTTCTTTTTTTTTTTTTTAATAGCCAAAGCCGTTTATATTTCAAAAGATAAAAAATTACATTAGATAGGAAGGAAATAATATGGTTGGTAGCTTCTAAGTGCAATTTGTGGTATCTGGGGTTTTTTTTTTTTTCTTTTAATATTCGTACTTTGAGTAATTTCTTGGGGAGGTAATGCTTTAAGGGCTGCTGAGAGGGCCCCAGCCTTGGTAAAGATGTGAACTTAGTGTTGCTGGGTATTACTGACTCTAGAGCCGTCAGTACAGAACAGTCGGTCCCTGCTGCCCTAGAGTTTTGTGAAGCTAGCTAGCTGCCCAGCCTCCTCCTCCTCCTCTTCCTCCTCCTCTTCTTCTCTCCTCTTTCTTTGCCCTCTAGTTCAAGGTTTTTATTTGTCAAAGTCATACCAGAAAACTTACTTCTTTTCCATTGCTCTCCAGAATACCACTGTACTGGTCTACTGATTTTCCTTCCTACATCTGGAGTGATTGGGATGGAGTGATGGGCAGATGGAGGTCTGGGGTCCAAGGGTCTTTTCTGCGTCTCCCTGTACTAAAAACGCTAATAACTCTCTTGGGTTGGGAGAGCAAGGTCTTCTATCACTGCCTCCTAGAGACACACTAAGAGGCTCACTAAGGGAGCAAAACAAGATTTTTAGATCCTTAAGCGCCGTGTTCGTGATGGTTCCTTTTACCAAGAGAGAAGTCATTAGGCCATTAACGTGATTTGGAATGAGGTGACTGGATCTTGTGGGTCTGGCCCAGGGATGGCACCTGTGACTCCTACCTGCCAGGAACTGGTTTGTGGACAAACCAGAAGTGAAGAGAAAACTAGAAAGTATCCAGACAGAAGGCTCTGTGTCAGGGAGACCATGGACTGTGAGGAGGAGCCTCAGACCTCACTGAGATTGCAAATGGGACAACCGCAGAGGTTGGGGCACCTGCAAGCACTGGTATGAGTGGGCTTCAGTGACAAGCCCTGGCTCTGACTCTGACCGGCCTCTTTGATTTCAAAGCTTTGCTCATTTGTCCTCCGCTTTTGTATCATTATTTCATCTGATTCATCGATACTTAAAATTCTGGATTGCTGTGGTATACAATAATCCACCTTACCCATAGGTTTGTTTTCCATAATTCTTCAACCATCCGTGGTCTACTGTAGATACTAAATGACAGACTGCAGAAGTAAATAATTCACAAGATTGAAGTTGTATACTATTCTGAGTGGCGTGAGGAATTCTTGTTGCAGCTCGGTCTCCTCTGTCCCAGACATGCACCCTGCTGTGTCTGCAATGTACACCACCCACTGATGTAAACCATTCCTCTCCAGGGTGTCTGTACTGTACCACTGATGTATACCATTCCTCTCCAGGGTGTCTGTACTGTACCACTGATGTATACCATCCTTCTCCAGGGTGTCTTGGGTTATGTACACTCCCCACCAACACAGACCATCTCTCTCCAGGGTGTCTGTGCTGTATGCACTACGCATCTATGATTCCAGGAACCCACTGTGGGTCTTGAAACACATCCCAGAGAATAAGAAGCCACTATCATAATGATATATGTATTTGGTACTTGTCCCTGGTTTCTGTCACAGAACTCCTGACCTCTTGTGATTTCCTGAGTCGCGGTGAGTTCCTTTCGATGTCTCAGTTCACAGTAAGGATGGTAATAAGATGGTGTGAATGCGATACTGGCCTCAGGGTGGAACCAGATATGGGAAAGACTGATTAGAGGGCTAGAACCTTCATCTGTGTTCCCAAACTTCCTAGGGCGGCCACAGCCGGAGATTGAACTCCACAAAGCATCATGGACAGGGGGATCTGATGGCTTTGTGGGTTGGTGAGCACATTCACAGGCCGGAGGGTATTATGCTCACTCCATGGGGACAGAAGCTCTTGTGTACTGGACCCTTATGAACCCCACCCCGTGAACTTCTCCATCTGACTATCCATCACTGTCCTCGATTATAATGACAAAATGAAGGGTTTTCCCCTTGGGGCCTTTAAAGACATCCTAGCAAGTTGTAAAAGAGGAGGGTGTAGACAGAGACATAGTTTATAGCTGGCTACTCAGGAGTGCAGGTGACCAGGCGGAAGTTGAGATCAGAGGTCCAAAGATGGTGGGGGTAAGGGCAGTCCTGGGGGACTATATGCTTAGCCTGTGGGGCTTACTCTATCTCCAGGCAGAGTGTCCTCTGCAAACTGCACATGTGTGCCCTCCTCTCACATTAGTATGTTTGTGTGGAGAGACCAGTAGGAAGTGACCGTCAGAACTAGCCCCTTGCACAACTACCGTGCTTCAATAGACAGCCAGTGTCTGCTTCAGCATGGGCTAAGTATGTAACTCCTGAAAGGAAGCAAGGCCCACAGGCTTGCTGATGGCATGCCACATGCTCTTCAAGTGTCACTCACTTTGGGACAGCCTGGTGCCCTCCTTCACCCATTCTTTAGACTCTCATCTGATCTCACCTGATCCTTTGGGCAATGCCATGAAGGGTTGGACTTCCTCCCTTCCCCTTAACATGTACCTGCTATCTTTAATCCTAACTTCTTTTTTAAATGTGTGTGTGTGTGTGTGTGTGTGTGTGTGTGTGTGTGTGTGTGTGTTTATGAATGTAGGTCAGAAGACAACTTTGGGTATTATTCTCCGGTCTCTTATTGGCCTGGAACTCACCAATTAGGTTAGGCTGGCCAGTAGTCCTCCTGTCTGAAGAATCTTCTTGTCTGTGCCTGAGAAATGCTGGGATTGAAGTATATGTGTCTGGTGTGTGCCAGTGCAAGTGCACATGTGTGTGTGTGTGTGTGTGTGTGTGTGTGTGTGTGTATGCAGAGGCTCAAGGTCAGTGTCAGATGTTGTGATAGTTTGTATATGCTTGGCCCAGGGAGTGGCACTCTTAGGAGGAGTGGCCTTGTTGGAGTAGGTGTGTCACTGGGGGCTTGGGCTTTAAGACTCTCCTCCTGGCTGCCTCGAGGATCTAGCAGTCTTCTAGCAGCCTTCAGATGAAGATGTAGAACTCTCAGCTATGCCTGCACCATGCCTGCCTGGACACTGCCCTGCTCCCACCTTGATGCTAATGGACTGAACCTCTGAGCCTGTAAGCCAGCCCCAATTAAATGTTGTCCTTGTAAGAGTTGCCTTGGTCATGGTGTCTGTTCTCAGCGGTAAATCCTAAGACAGATGTCTTCCTCTATCATTCCACATGCTTCCTTGGAGGCAGGGTCTCTCACTGAACCTGACCCTTACTAAGTGGCTCTGCTGGTTGTTAGCTTCGTGCCTGACATTTTTACACAGGGGTTGCTGGGATACTTGGGTCTTTGGGCTTCTACAGTAGGAACTACATTCACCAAGCATTTCTCCAGCCCCTGGACTCAGCGAGTCTCCTGTTTGCCCTTTCCAGTCTTTCATCTTTGCTCCCTGCCTTAATTCACTAAGGGCATTGCTTCTGGCAACCTCTAATAGAGGCCGTTGCTCTCCTCACTTCCTCCAATAACTGTTCTTGCTTTGAACAGCTTCCCCACGCATGAGGCACTGGCCGGTTTGGAGACATGGTTGGTTGCCTCTGTTAGCAGTGTGGTTGCTCTTGGCACCCAGTGAGCAGAGGCCAGGATGGCTGCCCAGCAGCTCCTAAGCACAGGATGGCGACAGGTATCCCATAACAAAAAGAATGTAGTTCCAATGTCAGTGAGGTTCCAGGGTGGAGATCCTGGTGTGTGGCTGATAGACTCTGGTAACATGGTCCTTTTACTTGGCTAGCTCGGGTCTTCTGTCCCTCACTTGTCAACCATGCTGTACTTTATCGTGACACAAGCAACCCGACACCTGTGGCCATACCCCTCCACACCCTTGGACTTCGAGCCTGGGTTTTCTGTACTCTCCCTGTATTTACCCTTAACAATCTTACCTTTTTGAAGTTCTGTTCAAATACTCCACTCCCTAAAGGCATCCTGGAGGTGCCTTTCTTGGAACTCTGTGTGAAACCCACTTGGCTGGTACACTGCATATCATTCATTACACAAGGATCAAAGTGTCCACAGCCACAGCTTAGAGGACAAATGAAGGCATCCCTGTCAGAGAGATGGAAGTCCTTCTTACCCTCTCTTCATCTTTCAGTCCTTGTCACAAGCCGCCACCAGGAAGGAAGGGTCATTCTGACTTGCACATATTCACTACCAAACAATTACCAACTTGTGCTGACTTACTTTTCTCACTGCTGTGGTAAAATAATTGGCAAGAAACAAAGTAAAGAGGTGGGGGTGGAGGCTTAGTTTCTCTTTCCAGGTTGTAGTTCATGTGGCAAGTCACAAGGGCAGGAGTTTGAGGCAGCTGGTATCACATTGTATCACATTGTATCATTGTATCACATTGTATCATATTGTATCACAGTCAAGAAACAAATACATGAACAAAAATGTAGAAGGGCTCAGCAGGTCAAAACCTTTGCTTCAGAAGCCTGACAACCTGAGTTCGAAGCCTGGAACTGATGGGAAAGAGCCAGATTTGGTGGCTTGACTCTGTAATCCCAGCAGCAAGATTGGAAGTGGAGACAGGAAAATGGCCCAGAAACTTGTGGGCTAGCTAACTTAGCCGGAAGTACAAAGCAGAAACATGAGACCTTGCCTCAGTCAGATGAAGGGTAAGAGAGAGCATCTACTCCAGAGGGTTGTCTCTGACAGCCAGATTAGCATTATGATGTGTGTACTACACATGCACACACTGGTGCACATGCACACACAGATGCATACATGGAACACACACATGCATACATTCACAAAAAGAGGCACATAAATACAAAGATAAATAGCAGAGAGCAATGAGTGCTGTGCTCAGCCCACTTTCTCCTATTCATGCAGTCCAGGATGAATGGTGTCACCCATAGTGGGCAGCCTTTTCTACTTCAATTAAGCTAAGGGAGAGAACCCCTCAACAGGCATGCCCAGAGGCCAGTCTCTAAGAGATTCTAGATCTCCTCAAGTTGATGGTCTGCTCCAGAATTCCATTGTCCTATAGCAAGCTGGCAGTACCACTTAAAGAGGAAGACAGGGTCACCTCACCCCCATCCCACCCACACAAGGCACAAGACTAGCATGCTGTGAAACAATCACTTGAAAGAGATTGGGAGAGAGCTTCAGGGAAGTGAGTCAAGTCTTTGGATGTTTCTACAAAGACATCCATGATGGTGATTGGCCTGTGAAATGCGAATGGATGGATAGCACAACTTTGCAGTTCTGTGGGGAAGGGGCAGATTATGGCAGAATTGGCATTGGACTAATGCATGTAATACAGATATGTAAAGTTTCAATTCTAAGTTTTGATTGTTTATAGGTCTCATATATGTATACTATAATACATTTGTACTACTACATGTATGTATCATACATGTGGATATGTACTACCATAGTTTTATACTTCACTCTTTTCATATTAAAGTCTCAACTAGGACTTTTTTTTAAACAAAAATTAATTATTTTCATTGTTTGTTTTTGAGACAAGGTCTCACTATGTAGACCAGGCTGGCCTTGAACTCAGGGATCTGCCTGTCTTAGCTTCCCAGTTGATGGGTTTGGTGTGTATACCACTATGGCTGGCAACAAGATTAAATTTTAAAACCAGAATACAAATGAACACATCTTTACTATGACATCTTTCTACACGCACATCTCTGTGCCTGCTTCCCCCTCATCCTCCAGTTTCTTTCTCTGTTGTGCCTCCCTTAGCAGAGTCTATATTGTTTCCCAGCTGTGTATGTGAATCTCTACAGGTAAATCTGGTGTATTATCCAGGATTCTCCTGAGCAGTGGTTCTCCACCTTCCTAACGCTGTGACCCTTAATACAGCTCCTCGTGTTGTGGTGACCCCCCACCAGCCTAAAATTATACGTGTTGCTACTCATAACTGTAATTTTCCTATGGTTATGAATTGTAATGTACATATATGTGTTTTCCAGTGGTCTTAGGCAACCCCTGTTAAATCGTTGTTCAAGCCCCCAAATGGGTCATGAACCACAGGTTGAGAACTGCCATTCTAGAGAAACAGAGTTTATAGAGTGAATCTATATAGCCACACAGAGAGGGGATTTGTTAGAATAGCTTTGGGCTGTAGAATAGCTAGTCCAACAAGACTGTGTCCCAACAGAAGGTCCAAGAATCCAGTGAGTGGTTGTTCAGTTGACATGGCTGGATGTCTCAGCTGGTGTTCAGTATACACTAGAATCCTATACCAGCGAAGGAGTGGCTTTTCTAGCAAGCGTGCTTGCTAGCAGAGCAAGAGCAAGCCTCCTTCTTCCATGTCCTTTATACATGCTGCCTGCAGAAGGTGTGGCCTAGATTTGAGTGTATCTTCCCACCTCAAAAAAATCTGGGTTGAAATTGAGTATCCTACTTCAAATGATTTAATTAAGAAGACCCCCCCCCACACACACAGAGGTATATCCAGCTGCTTGAGTTTTAATTAACTCCAGATGTAGTCAACTTAACAACTTAACAACCAAGAAGAGACATTGAGTCTGGACTCTGTGTGGCAGAACATGGGATGTTTTATCACATGGGGTTTTCTTAGCTGGATCGTTTGAGATGAGAAGCCCCACCCTCAATGTGGGCCGCATCTTCTCGTGGCAGCCCACATAAAAGAACATGGAAGAAGGGAGCTTCTGCTGTTTGCCTGCTTGCCCTTACCCTCACTGGCAAGTTCATCTATCCTATTGCCGAGGCATTCTCTAGGGCATTAGAACCTATGTCTTTAGGACTCCAACATAGACTGAAGACCAGCTGAGACATACAGCCTCCTGGGATGAACTAAGAGAAATAGATTCTTGTCCTGTCCATCAGGAGAAGGCCGTTGTTGGACTGTTGGACTCCAGCCTGTAAGCCACTCTAATAAACCCCCTATATACTCTTTCCATTGGTTCTGTCCCTCTGCCCATTGTCCTCTTTTGTCCCCCTCTTAGCCCCATTCCTTCCCTTCGTGTCATATATATGTGTACAGTATCATACATGCTATCTGTATGTACATATTCAAGTCCAGAGTTCAGGACTGAGAGCAAGCATGCTGTCCTTCTTGTTGAGTCTGGCTGACTTCTCTGGCTATGGTGCTTTCTGGTTTCACACATGGAGATGATATAACCTCACTTTTCACAGTTGAATAAAGCTTCACGGCCAGCCCCTACTTTTATACACACTGACTTCCGTGTCTTACCCTTAGGTAGTTAATAGTATCATTCATGAGCAGTGAGGTGTCCTCTCTGCTATCCTGCATTCCTCTCCCCTCCCATATTTACCTCCCTCCCTAATTATAGCCCCCCATCTTTCCATTTCCCTTATCAGATCACTGACTGGAAGCCCAATATCCCCTCTCTATTGCTGCTCTTCCTAACTTCCCGACACTGCTTCCCTGTTACTTCCTTGGCTTCTGCAATTACCCCAGGAGATGTGTGTGTGTGTGTGTGTGTGTGTGTGTGTGTGTGTGTGTGTGTGTGTGTGTGTGTGTGAGACATCTGGAGATTTGTAGTGTGGAGCCTCATATGAGAGAAAGTATATGACTTTTTTGTTTGTGTGTGTATGGGTTACATCACTCAGTAAAATCTTTTCTGATTCTACCCATTTACCTGAAGATTTCATTTTTCTTTACAGCGGAACAATATTCTCACCGTGTATATGTAACTCACTTTCATTATCCATTTGTCAGGGGAAGAGCAGACCAATTGGCTGTCCAATACTAAATGAGCAGCTCTGAAAATACACACAGACAAGTAGCATTACACACACATACATACACACACACACACACACACACACACACACACTGTAATAACAAAGAAAAAGAAACCATGAATTTGAAAGCAGGTACGGCAAGATTCATAGGAAGGTTTGGAGGAAGAGAGGTAGAGCCAGGGAGGAGGGGTGGGGACTGGGGGAGTGGTGATGATGTCATTGCATTCCAATCTTTATAAAGTGTTTACAGAAACCTCTGTGCTGGTTAGTTTTATGTCAACTTGATACAAACTAGATACATTTGAAAGGAGATAACCTCAATTGAGATCTGGCTTTAGGGGATTTTCTTAATTAATGATTGATGGGGGAGGGCCTAGCCTATTGTGGGTGGGGCTATCTCTGGATTGGTGGTCCTGAGTTCTATAAGAAAGCAGGCTGAGCAAGCCACAGGGAGCAAGCGAGTCAGCAGCACCCCTCCTGGTCTCTGCATCAGCTCCTGCCTCCAGGTTCCTGCCTTGCTTGAGTTCCTGTCCTCACTGCTTTCAGTGATGAACTGTTTCATGGAGCTGTGAATGAAATAAGCCCTTTCCTCCCCAAGTTGCTTTTGATCATGGTGTTTCGTCACAGTGCTAGTGACCCTGACTAGGACAACCACCAACGTGGGACACTGGAAGGAACGGTTAGAAGAGAGATGTAGTGAGTGCCTAGTGTGAGGGACTTGGAGGACTGAGCCTGAAGGAAGGGGTGGGAGGGCAGGCAAATTCAGTCAGCTTTCCTGGCAAAAGAAGACTCTGGGTCTCTCTTTTTCTTTGACTTCCTGGCCCAGGCGCTCCATGCTATGCTGAGTCCCAGAGGTGACTAAGAAGAATGCAGGTAGAGAGTACAACAACCCTCTAGTCTTATTGAAGTGTTCAGGCAGCTGGAAGGAATGAGTGAAGCGGGAAGCTTAGACAGAGGCAAACACCCTTCCAGACCTGTGTGGAATCCACAAGCCTTCCCTCAAAGAGACCCATCCACCACAAGACTCTCACGTTGCTTTGGTTTGATAGGTCTACTGTAGTTGGGGGGTATAAGAGGGCTCCACAGCTAAAGGACTTGCTGCCAAATCTGATGACCTGAGCTTGATCCCCAAGAACAACACATTCCCAATCAATCAACCAACCAATCAAAACATAGATAACTAATTCTTAAAAAAAAAAAAAAAAAGAAAAGAAACTCTAGTCAAGCTCAACCTTGTTCCCACCAGTGGCCTCATAGTTCAAGCATGTGTCCAGAACTTTCTGTCTGTCTAGATGAGACTTTCTGTCTGTCTACTGTTTCTCACACCCCTAAGCAAGTTATTCTTAAATTCCTGCCTCTTTGCAAACCCAGCAACCCCTCATCCTGAGAAACACGGTGGAACTTCTTTTGTGTATGTTGGTGTGTACTCAGGTGTGTGTGTGTGTGTGTGTGTGTGTGTGTGTGTGTGCATGTGTGTGTACAGCATGCAGGCTCAGTGACAACTGAGATTATTATTTCTCAGGGTCTGTTCAGGTTGGTTTTTGAGACATGGTTTCTCTCTGGCTTGGGGCCTCCTCGAGTAGCCTCTGTTGGCTGGTCAGTGAGGCCCATGGTACAGAGATGGCAAAGCAATGCATATATGTATATATATGTATATATATGTATGTATATATGTATGTATATATATGTATATACACATATATACATATATATATATAATATATTTCTCCTTCAAACACAAGTTCTCAGGACTAAGCTCGGGTTCTCGTGTTTGTGAGGCAAACAAGCCATCTGCCTGCCAAGCTATCTGCCTCACCACTCACAAAGGGGTAATTTTTAAAAAGCTAATCCAGTTTGCCTTATTACAGTCATGAAACATCAGGTGGTGGGCTTTACCAAAATTACCTCCCTCTTTTTCTATGCTAAAAGCATTTTCCAAGAAAAGACTCTTTTACCCAGGGGTATGTAATTTGGCTAAAATTCCTTACCGGACGCTAGAATGTCACATTTGTGTGTGTGTGCCCTGAAGGAACTGTTCCCACACCCCTTTGTCTCTCTTATTCATCTAATTGGTGTGGTTTGGTCATTATCTCACCAGAAGCATGCAGGGACAGGAAGAGTTCCAAAGGCAGCCATCAGGTTCTGGAACACCTGAGGAGGTGTAGGTAGCATGGGGAGGGGCAAGCACAGAGCTGCTTCTCTTCTTGTTTCTTGTTGGAATGATTGGAAGTCAGTCAAAGGATGGCCTGCTGTTTGATGGCCATGGCTGCAGGTCTTTCATAGCTCCAAGGGGGAGAGCATGGCAGTCTGTGAGCCATTTTCTTTGTAAGAATGTAATTAGGTTTGCATAGCTCTCCTGTGGAACTTGGCAGTTCTCTCCATCTAAGTGGAGGCAAAATAGTTCTCTAGCCATGCTGGAGGAGAGTGGACCAGACCCAGTCTTGGGCCTCCACAGGGGACCTTGGAAATGGGCACATTAGTGCTGCGTGTTGTCTGGGGATGGGTTCAGATGGCTTCTTTTTGTATGGCCCGTCTTGCTGATGCTTCTTCTCGATGAGCCATGAGATCTAACAGCATCCATCATCCAGTGGGATGACTGGGGGTAGTTAGAGCAAGTACAGCCATGAACTATTTGCCAAGAGGGGTTCAACTGCCCACAGTTTCAAAGGATCAAACTGTCACCTCTTTCATACCTGTGGCCCAAACCCTTACCCCAGTGAGTGCCTGGGAACCATCTGGGTTAGTCAGTGTCTTGTCTTTCTCTACAGTGGCTCCAAACTGATCTCTCCATTCAATGACCAGCCAGCATGGAATCTTTGGATGAAGAGAAGAGGCACCATTATCCCCACATCAGAGCTAAGAAGCAGAGGCAAAGAGATTCAGGGTGACTTCTGTTTGATTCCTTCCTGTCAGATCCTCTTATCATTGGGTTGTTGTGACCTAACTACAATACAAATTCATTACTTGGGTGATAGCTGGTGACAGGGTGACCTGCTAAGTAGCCCTTACTCACTACTGGGTAAGATGGTCCACACCATGCATTGCTTTGAGCACTAGTGAAAGTGTGACAAATCCTGGGCAGATTCTACCGAGAGAATTGGTGGTAAAGGGCCGGCAAGGTGGCTCAGTGGGTAGGGTGCTTGATTGCAAGCCTGATGACCTGAGTTCGATCCCTGGATCCCACGTGATGTAAAGAGAGAACCAATACCTTCGAGTTATATCCTTTTCCCCACACACTCGCACATCCCCTCCCCCAATAAATAAAAAAAAAACATCAAAATGTACATAGAACAAAAGGGTAAGTTGGTGTCTTAACTTATCGTGCATTTCCTAAAATCCTTTGGAAGAAACGTTCTGTGTATGTTTCAGAAACTTTTTCAAAGGCTTGAGGGTGGAGCTTGGCTGGAAGAATCCTGCCCTCACATACAACCAGGTTATGGGTTTGGTCCCCGGTACCACATAAACTGTGCAGGGTGGCAGAATCCAGTTATTCCAACACTTGGGAGAGGGATGCTGGATGATCATCAATCCCAACGTTATCTTGATGTAGGTAGAAAGTTTCAGGCTGGTCTGGGTTACATGAGCCTAAAACAGTGATGATGATGATGATGATGATGATGATGATGATGATGATGATGATGATGATGATAAAATCAACAAATATTAAACCAAAGAAGCTACATAAAAAGGAGGAAGTGTAGAAAGAAAGTCAGTTGTCTGCCATTAATCATCTTTAAAGGACTGGTCTGGTAACTTAGTATCCTACAGACAGAGCCCCAGAGTGGCAGGGCAGCCTGACATGTGGTACCATGTAGGTAGAAGGTTCTTACACAAGGCCCTCAGAGGTAGTTCTTTTCTAAGACCCTGGGGATCACCACACCTTTGAGGGTGGTTGCTTGTAAACCTAGCAGGCTGCCAAGGGCCCCCTCTGAGTATATCTAGTCAAGTAAGGGGCAGGATGATAGCACGGGCTATCAGTCTCACTTCCATGGTGAGGGACAGGGCTGCAGGTCTCACTGCTATGCTGAAGCCATTGACAGAAGCACCCGATGGAGGGAAAAGTTTATTTTACCTTGGATCATATTTGCTATGCAGATCATCGTGATGGGGAAGGTATGGACGTAGGAGCTAAGGTGTCAGTCATGTGTCTATAGTCAGGTCAGCAAACAGGAAGAGGGGGAAGGTCAGGGATCAGGGAAGAAAGAGGGAAGAGGAGTAGAAAGAGGGAGAGAGGGGAGAAGACAGAGAGATGAGGGGCAGTTCACTGCCTCCTTTTAGTTCTGTTAGGACCCCAGCCCATGGGATTGTGATTTCCACATTAAGGGTATGTCATCTCAGTTAAATCTCTCAGGAAACACCCCTACAGACACGCCCACTGATATGGCTCCTAGGTGACTGCAAATCTGGTTGAGATGACATTCACAATGAGCCATTGAAAAGACTCAGTGGGATTATTGATACCCAGCATGGCAAGCAGACTGTGGCTGGCCGGTTTTGCCAGTGGGCTGTCATAGGCTTTGAATACCCAAGTGTCACCTGGGACAACACGTGGGATGAATTGGCATGAAGACATTCTTTTCCACTCCCATTGCTTAATCGCTGATCCATTGCTGTGAAGAGACACCATGACCAAGGCAACTCTTACAGAAGGAAGCGCTTAATCGAGGGCTTTCTTAGAATTTTATAGACTTAGTCCATTATCATCATGGCAGGAGCATGGCAGCACACAAGCAGACATGGTGCTGGAGATGTAGCTGAGAGGACAACCTCATCCACAGGCAGAGGAGAGAGAGAGAGAGAGAGAGAGAGAGAGAGAGAGAGAGAGAGAGAGAGAGAGAGAGAGAGAGAGAGGGACAGAGACAGAGACAGAGAGACAGAGACAGAGAGAGAGAGAGAGAGAGAGAGAGAGAGAGAGAGAGAGAGAGAGAGAGGCCCCAGTGACAGGCTTTCTCCAACGAGGCCGTACCTTCTAATCTTCATCCTTTCAAATAGTTCTACTACTTCCTAGAGACTAAGCATTTAAATATATGAGCCTATGGGGTCATTCTTATTCAAACCGCCATACCAATCATGTGTCCTCTGTCCCCATACGTCCTCTCAGAGCAAACCAAACCAAGGCAAACCAAACCAAGGCAAATCAAACCATGACCACATCCCTCCCAGCTGTAAACCCACTTGTCACTCTGTCACTTGTCTATTTAGCTGCTCCAGCAGCACTCCAGGGATGCGCCAAGAGGACTTTTAAAAATAAAATATCAATCAGTAGCATCCAGACAATGAAGCAACCTGAAGCGGATCTGAGAGATCCAGAAGCCTGCAGGGGTCTAGGGTCTTGATCTTCTCAGGCCTGGTGTGAGGTAGTGTGTGGAGAGAGAGAACACCAGGCTATACGGTGTTCAAAGGTGATCTCTGTCATTTGCAAATGTATCCTTACAAGTTCCTAGCACAGTGCCAGGCACACAACCTCTGCTCAGAAAGCCATTACTGAACAAACGAGGACTTGGCATGGAGTCAGCTGAGACTCCATGAACATTTGAGACTGACTGAACATTTGAGAATACCTGGTCTGGCTTAGCTATGGAGCCCAGCAGTGTAAACAGCCAATGAACTCATAAACAAAACTTGGAATTCATAAAGCATGCCGTGAAGGTCCCTAAACCAGGCAGAACACAGTTACAGGTAGAGCACCGGCAAGTATTTAGATCTGACCAGCAGCCTCACCAGTTCCCTTGGGCCCAAGAGCATGTCTAAGGAAACCAGAACTGAGAGCCGCAGGGTTGTGGTCCAGTGGAGCTCAGAGTAGGTCCTGGGGGAGGTTTGTGCTCACACTCAAATGGCCTCCAGTTCGGAGAACAGCTGTTGTGTTCAGGTCCAAGGGAAAAAAATGCTAATCCATATGTCCTTGGTGTGTCCCAATTAGAAGTGTCCAGATGATCGATCGGACAGTCCCCAGCCAGCTCTGGAGCGTGGCCATACTGCTGAAGGTTGGTTCAATGTTCAGCAGCATGTGCCCAGCTCCTTCTCTCTCCATTGTTCATCAAGGGAATATTTGATAAACAGCTTTGTTGTTTCTGCTGCGGGTTGGGGGGTAACTGAGTAAAATGTGTTCTGAAGAGCTGGGACTCAAAAGGAAACACAAATCTAACCGGAAAAGCCCCCTTCACGAATTGTTACATTTAATGTATTGTTATGTTAACAATGAGGAAAAGCCACATCACTACTGGGATGAGGGCTCCCAACAGACGATGATGACGATGATGATGATGATGATGATGATGATGATGATGACAACGAAGACGATGGTGATGACAATGATAATGATGATAATGATAATGATGATGACAGTGATGATGATGACAATGAAGATTATAATGATGATGACGACAATGATGATGACAATGAAGACGATAGAGATGACAATGACAATGATGATAATGATACGATGACAGTGTTGACGAGGATGACAATGATGACAATGAATGATGATGTCATGACAATGATGATGATGACAATGAAGATTATGACAATGATGATGATGATGACAATGATGATGTCAATGAATAATGATGACGACGACAATGACGACGATGATGATGATGACAGTGACAATGACAATGATGATGATGACAATGACTATGATGATGATGACGGTGACAATGGCAATGATGATGACAATGACAATGATGATGACAATGACAATGATGATGACAATGACAATGATGATGACAATGATGTCAATGAATAATGATGACAATGACGTTGACGACGACGACCACAACGACGATGATGATGACAATGATGATGATGATGATGACAATGATGATGATGATGATGATGATGACAATGACAATGATGGTGATGACAACGGTGAAGATGACAATGATAATGATAATGATAATGATGATGACAGTGAGAGTGATGGTGCTAACAATGATGATGCATGTGTGCATTCATATGTGTACACATGTATGAAAGCCAGACGACAACCTTAGGTGTCTTTCTGAAAAATGTCACTCACTTCCTTTAAGACAGGGTCTCTTATTGGATTGGAACTTACTGACTAAATTAGGCTGACTGGTCAGTAACCCCCAGGACATTTCCGTCCCTGCTTCTTCAGTGCTGAAACTATAGGTGTGTGCTATTGTCCCTGGCATTTTACTTGGGTTCTGGGATTGAATTCATGACCTCTTGCTTACAGTGCAAGCACTTTAGTGAATGGTCTACATCTCCAACACCATCATGGGGTCTTAAGTCTATACAGATCTTTGTTCTAATCACACGCAATGGCAGCTGGCAGATAGGAAAAGAGCCACGTGTACTCATGTGTTGAGGGTCTTTGGAATATGGAGAAGGAAGAGGACCACAGTTAGTGCCTAGTCATTTTCCTTTATTGTTTCCTGTTTCCCAGAAGGAAATGCAGGAAGGAGTGCATTTTCTTGTCTTCCGATGGTGTCTGTGATGGTTCACGTTGGTCATCGACCTGATGGAATTTAGAATCAGCATGGAAACAAATGTCTGAGTGTGTCCGTGAGAGATCGGATCCCCTGGAATAGGTTAACTGGTGTGAGGAGACCATCTCCAAAGGTGGCCAGAGCCATTTCATGGGCTGTAATCCCGTGTGGATAAAACGGAGAAAGTGAGCTGAGTGCCAACCATCACTTTCCCTTGCTTCCTGTCTGTGGATGGGATGTGACGCCAACTCCTGCCGCCATGCCTTCCGTGACTTGACAGCCTTCATGGCTGCAACATGAGACAAAATAAAGTCTGTTTTCCTTGAGGTGCCTTTGCTAGGTGTCTTGTTGCTGTGACAACACAAAACTACTAGAGCAGTGTTAAATGTAGATTGGAATAAGGTGGGCCTCATGGAGCATCTGTTACTGACACGAACGCCTTGGTTCCTTCACTGTAACGGCGTTCAGGTGTCTGCATTTTAAACACAGCTAACCAGACCACAGTGTTCTTTGTGTGTCCACTGAAATTACAGTTGGGAAACCAAGTATTTTTTTTTAAACTTAATAAAATATCTTTTATGACCAGGCATGGTGGTGCATGTTTTCAATCCTAGTACTCGGGAGGCAGAGGTAGGTGGATTTCTGTGAGTTTGAGGCCAGCCTTGTCTACAGAGTGAGACTCTGTCTTAAGCAAAAGAACCCAAATCACCAACTTTTATGTTTGATTAAAAATTAACTGAAAACCTTCAAACTTGACACATTCAGTTCATACCCAGCAGTGATCAGATAATTATCAGATTAAAAATATCAGATACAAAATTCTGTCCAAAGTGTGGATTTTCTGGAAAAAAAATCTTAGCAAGAGGCATATGGGATCTCAATCAAAGCAACCAAAAGTAATTTATTCTTAATGCCTCTCTCTGTCTCTCTCTATCTCTCCTTTTCTCTCTCTGTCTCTCCCGTGCTCTCTCTTCTTTCTGTCTGTCTGTGTCTCACGGTGTGGGTGCTGGGAACTGAATACTGGTCTTCTGCAAGAACAGCAAGTGCTCTTGATCACGGAGCCATCTCTCCAGTCCTGCGAACATTTTCAAAAGAACGTAACAAGAAACTTGGCTGCAAGAAGGCACACCATGCTATTGGGCAGAAAGAGGATATTTTCATCTTGTCAATTATCCCTAAATGAATCTCCATAGGACACACTAGGGACCTGGGAGAGCAATTCTAACCCTCATTCAGAAGGCTACATGGAGGAGGATCTCCAGAATGTCTCTGAAAAGGAGAAGAGAAAGTGCTGCCCCAACGGATGTGACACCGTGGAATGTTGTCTCAGCTTTGAGAACATTGTGGTACTGGGTTAAAATAATGGGCAGAGAGAAATGGGTAGCTTTCAACCCAACCTTGTGTGGTGTCAAAAGGTGGTTTACATCAGCCTTTTGAGTCCAAAGTTAGAGGAGGGAGCAGTGAATGGAAGGCTGGGATAGTAGCGAAGAACCCGGGGAAAGGGGCGCATTGGATCACCCCAGGCTGTATGTCAAAATCAACCCAGATCAACCAGAGAGAAAACACGGAAAGCCAAATGCTCTGTGAAGACCCAAGTGAGTATTTAGAACAAATATATATTCAGACACACGAGAAAGTATGAAAAAGTAATAATAGAAGGGAAAGAGGGCGTGCAAACAGAATTGTCTGTTTCTGGTCAGGTGGTGATGGTGGGTGCGGCTAATCCAGGTGCTTGGGAAGCAGAAGTAGATGGACCTCTGTGAGTTCAAGGGCATCTTGGTCTATAGAATAAGTTCTAGGACAGCCAAAGAGAACTAGTTTTGTATTGTTTTCAAATGGACAGCAGCCACTAAAGCCTACTAAAGATTTTTTGGAAATGAAAAACTACGAGTAGACCATCATGACCGAAGAGGGGTGCATGGCGGATGCTGAGGAGTGACCCACCACTCAGTGGGAGCCATCAGATGCAATTAAAAGAGTGTACCAGTTTGGGACTTCTGAACTTACCAAATCAAAACACACTATATTCAGAGCTGGTGCCTGTGAATCGAAATGGAGATTTCCATATACTTCTACTCAAAGTACGGATGGACATAATCTCTCAGAGGGTAAAAAGCTGGGAGAAGTCTCAAAGGTTCCCATTGGTCCTGGTGATTCCTATTGGTGCAGAATTTTGGAGCCGTATATTCAGAAAGTTGAACAAACGTGCAGACCATAGAATTATTTGTAGTAAGATAAAATTGAAACAAACAAACGAAAAACCAAACCATCTTCTGGAGTTCAAAACACTATCCATTAATTGGCTTGTAGAGGAAGAGAAGTGTTTTGTGAGGTTCTAGAGAGAAAGTGGGGTTCTAGAGAGAAAGAAGAGCGTGGGGGTAGGGAAGGTATATGACAGGGTGCTGAATGGGGTTAGGGACAGTTGAGCACTCTGTCACGGTTACAGGGGGTTCACAATGTCAGAAGACAAGCTCGGAAGATTTCGTGGCAGGGTCTCACTCCCTCAGAAGGGTTAGAGGGTGAGGACTCCATCGGCCATCTTTGATTCAATCCTTTCAGTGGTGTAGACTGAATGTTTGGTGGGAACCATGGGAAAAGAGTTCTTTCAGATGTTGAATGGTGTTGAGTGTCACATGAGAGGTTTAATATATCACCACACAGCTCATGAAGACCCAGTCAAGCTCCTGAGACAGCAGCCAGAGGTTCTTCACAGGGTAGCCAGTCGGTGATGTCTCAGGGCATTCACGAGATGGTGTTTCCCAGCAGCTTCATTTGGACTTTAGTCAGTAGGGGGTGCCCTGATGCTGGGAAAGCCAACAGTAACCAAGAGTAGCACTTGCTCATGAGGATTAGGTCTTTTGTCTTGGTGACTCTCCATGTCCCCATTCAGGACCCACTGCTTTTGTCAACCCTCAAAGCCATGGGCACTGTTAGGGGATAGAACTGTCTTAATAAGAGTTAATTGAAGGTTGCTATTAATGCTGTTGCTAAAAGGGTGGTGTTTTCGAGAAGCTGGCATTGTGAGGAGAACAACTTATCATCTTTTTTTCTTGTGACAAGTTCTCTATCATGGCGTCGATAAAGTACTAGGAGAAAATTGACGTGAACTTTCAACACTTCCCATGCCTGTTAATCAAGACTAATGGTGACCTTTACATAAAGGACATTTCATGAGGCGTTCATTAAAAGAGAAGGACTTAGCTGTCGAAACTTTCTTCTTTTCAAATTTCTTCACGAAGTGTAATTAATGAAATGCCACATCTATTAAATTTTAAGGAGTTGTGTAGAGAAACCAAGAAGATAATAAAACGGGGCGGGTTGGTAGCGTTTTTGATACAGAAAAGGCATTCGAATAGCGTATTTAAGGTTTGATATAGGCAACAATATCCTAACAGAAGGATCAAATAGTCACTAGGCTTAACTGTATGAGAAGAATAAGCGTTTCGGAAGAGAGACAAACAGCCATAGAAGGAAGAAAGCCCCAACAAAGGCAGAATGGTCGCCCTGTTTGTCAGGGTGAAGTGTGGAAGCGGAGAGGTGCCTGCCTTTCATTAGCTCATGCAGCTCGCGTGACATGGTCCTATAGCGAGTGGCAGGAAATCGCTCCCCTCAGTGCCTTGAAAACACTTACAAGCTGTCTTCAAACAGAAAAATAAAAGCTATGAAAATGGCCACTTGCGTGACTTGGGTTGAGTCAAAAGTCTAAAAGCTTTATATAAGAGTTTTTTTTAAAAAAAAAAAAAGGAACAAGAAGGCCAAATAAAAATACCATTGTTGGAACACCCGTCAGAAAGCAAAAGTGTTCAGCCTAATTTAAAAAACAAAACAAAGCAAAACATTTCAACAGTATGCAGCTCATGAGAACATAATTTTTTTTAAAAAAAAGTAACCTAAAATAAGAAAATACAATAGAGGTACAGCTATGATGATGTAGAAAAAGCAAAGGTGTCAGTAATTCAAGAGAAATCACACGGAATGAAAGAAACCAACGGTTCTACAAACACAGACGAACAAAAACATAGCACAAAAAAAAAATCAAACAAACCGAAAACTTCCCTCCGCCCCCCAAAAAAGGATTCCAGAACTTTCATTAGAAACTAACAAAATCCACTTGGAGAAAAGTGTTAAAATGCGACCCCAGACAAAAATCTGAAGTCTACAAATGAAACCAGACATATTTTCTTTAGAGTTTTTTCAAAGAACATTCACTAAATCTTATCACTTGCTGATTTATATCTGACCAAACTTCTATATTAGAAGCTTTAGGCAGGGGCTGGAGAGGTGGCTCAGTGGTTAAGAGCACAGGCTACTGTTGTAGAAGACCCAGATTCAGTTCCTTGCACCCCCGTGGTGGCTCACAATCATCTGTAACTCCAGTTCCAGAAAATCTTCTGTCCTCCTCTGGTCTCTGTAGGCTCTTACATACACACGGCACACATAAACTCACACAGGAGCACAATACACATAAATACAAAATAAAAACCAATGTCTTTAAAAGGCGCAGGCACATAAACTACAAGTTATGATGATTCTTAAAATAGTCTTCTAAGGACGTGCGTGGTGGCTCATGTTTGTAATCCCAGTACTCCAGAGGCAGAGGCAGGTGGCTGTCTATGAGTTCAAAGCCAGCCTGATCTACAGAGCAGGTTCTAGGACAGCCAGGGTTATTACACAGAGAAACTCTGTCTCAAAAACACACACAAAGAAACAAACAAGCCAAACCAGACAAGACCAAACCAAACCAGAAGACTTCTAAAACCCAACTGGGACAATGGGGAAGTGAAGAACCCGATAAAAGACGAGTAGAAAGTAATAACAAAAATGCACATCAAACTCGAGCTTTCCAGACAAAGCCAACGAGAGCACGTGATGTGTTTGTCTTCACAATGAAAGAGAGAAGGTACTCTTGTCGCTCAGTAAACACCTCACAGAAGAACACTCAAAGAGAAGGGACAACTAAGGCCATGACGAGGAACCAAACACCAAAGCTAGGGACATTGAAAGTGAGTTTCCTGAAGCTTCAACACAGATAAAACACCGACAAATCCGCAGAAAACTCCAACACGCAAGAAGGAGTTAAACCGGAGACTGAAGTTTTAAGAAATATGCGTAAACAGGCCACCTCATGGGTGATTCTCAAAGATATGTGTTGCTCCACATCGAATGATGGCTCAGTGGTTAAGAGCACTGACTGCTCCTCCAGAGGTCCTGTGTTCAAATCCCAGCAACCACATGGTGGCTCACAACCATCTGTAATGGGATCTGATGACCTCTTTTGGTGTGTCTGAAGACAGCTACAGTGTACTTATATATAACAAATAAATCTTTTTAAAAAAATTCTTAAATTTGGTTCACGATGTAGGGTGTCTTTGTAGAATGGTAAGGGAGGAAAAAAAATCCAAAAACACATCAGGAAACTATTGAATTTCAAATAAAGGACTCTACATGGAATTCAGGAATATTTTTCAGAAGGAGGAAAACAGTGTCTTACGGGAAGCATCCCTGGCAGACACAGCAGACACAGTACAGTTGAGGGAAGGCCCTGGCAGGAGTGGAGGAAGCCAGGAATATAGAGGGCAAAGCCACGCAAAGCACACTGTGTTACAGAGAAAACAAAATTCCTGGAATTCAAGGATGGTTCAACCACAGAACTAAGAATATGAGACATGAGTAAATTAACGACCCATAGGTCCTCATCTCCCTAGATTTTCGAGAAGTAATAGGACAAAATTCAACTGCGTTTTGTGAGATAGCACCATGAGCCCAGTTTTTTTTTAATACATTATTTCTTTAAAAAATTAAAATAACACATTAACCCTAAAAAACTAAAATTACAGCTAGTAAACAATTACAGATATATTTCTTTATAAGAAGAATGAAATTACAGCTCAGATGTGGTTGTGGGACAATTATGACAGGAAAAGAATATAAAGCGGGCTCACAGAGACAGGTCAGAGCATCTGTACTAAGGCTAAGAAAGGAGCCAATCTCTGGAAGCAGACAGACTGGTAACCCAGGAGTTTTCCCCATGCACCACCAGCTGCTCTCACTAAACAGGACAAGAAAGGCCAGCGAGACAGGAGCCTGATAGAGCTGTCTCCTGAGAGGCTCTGCCAGAACCTGACCAATACAGATGTGGATGCTTGGAGCCGACCATCCGACTGGGCACACGGAACCCAATGGAGGAGTTAGGGGAAGGACTGAAGGAACTGATGGGGTTTGTAACCCCATAGGAAGTACAACAATGTCAACTAACCAGACTCCCCAGAGCTCCCACAGACTAAACCATGAACCAAGGAGTACACACAAGGGACCCATGGCTCAAGCTGCATATATCGCAAAGGATGGCCTTTTCTGGCATCAATGGGAGGGGAGGCCATTGGTCCTGTGAAGGGTTGATGCCCCGGTGTAGGGGAATGCTAGGGCAGTGAGGCAGGAGTGTTTGGGTAGAGGGGGAGCACCTTCACAGAAGCAGGGGGGATGGAATAGGGGGTTTCCAGAGGGGAAACCAGGAAAGGGGTAACATTTGAAATGTAAATAAATAAAACAACCAATTAAAAAAAAAGGCCAGTGAATCCATACAAACAAGCTGCACAAGAAACATGTGTGGAAATGTACTGGAAACTGCCAGAAAAGATTTCGACTGTTCTCTGGTAGGAAAACTTTGTCCCCCCATCCCATTTCTTTTTCTTGTCTTTTAAAAGGTGCTTTGGTTGGTACACAGAATAATGGATTCCTGACACTTTCACACATATATGTCAGTGTGGCCTGCTCATAGCTCCCCCAGCCCTCGATCTCCCCTTATCCCTCCTGGTGATCCCTCTTCCCACAAATATACTTTTGGACAGTTGTAGGTAGCAAGCGCTGGACCTCAGGCCTTCTAGGTGAGCTCACCCACTGAACTCCCACCCTTACCCTCAGATGACAGTTCCTTAAATCTAAATAAATCACCCAGAAGACATTAACCTAACAAGATAGTTGCGGCAAATTAACAGAGGATTCCTTCGGAAAGAATGGCTTTATGGGAATCTAAAGTATTTAGTAAACACAGATGAGCCTAGTGACAGAACTGGGTTTACAGGATGTTCACAAAGCTTGGCTCTAGGACGTCACTGTCAACTCTTCCATCACCTGGCAGAACCCTGGCCACACATTCTCCAGGTTCCTCCGCTTTCTAAACTTCACAAAATTACATATACCGCCTTCGCCAGCCAGTCTACAAACTCCCGAGTGCCAGACCGCACGGGTCCCCAGGCAGGAAATAAAATGACAGTCGGCAGAGTGTGTGGATATAGGCCTGTGGTCTCACACTTGGGAGGCTGAGGCAGGTGGGTCCTGAGGACCACCTAGTGAGACCACACCCCAAAAACAGTTCACCTCACGAATCTCAAGAGTTCAAAGATTCCCTAAGCTTATGATCAATGCCCCAACACTGGGAAAAAAAACCCATCAAAGTTAAAACAGAGAGACCAACAGCGTATACAGAAACAGCAGAATATAGAAAAGCCACGAGAAAATAACACGATGTAAAGATTTAAAGACACAAGAAAGCATCGCTGTTTTGGCTGCGGCTTCCATTTCTGAGAAGACACCATGACCATGGCAACTCAAGGTTTACTTATTTTCACTGTCGCTGTCTTCAGACACACCAGAAGAGGACATCTGATCCCATTACAGATGGTTGGGAGCCACCATGTATTTGCTGGGAATTGAACTCAGGTCCTTGGCAAGAGCAACCAGTGGCAACTCTTATGAAAGCAAACATTTAATTCGGGCTGGCTTACAGTTTCACAGGTTCAGTCCATTATTGTCATGGTGGGAAGCATGGCAGCGTGCGGGCAGACAGAGTGGCAGAGGAGCCGGGAGTTCTACATTTTGATCCTCCAGCACACTGGACATAGCTTAAAGCATAGGAGACCTCAAAGCCTGCCCCAGAGTGACACACGTCCTCCAACAAGGCCACACCTCTTAGTAGTGCCTCTCCCTGTGGGCCAAGCATTCAAACAGGGCTGTTCCTATTCAAACCAATCAATTACCAACTATGAAGGTAGGACAGTTTATTTAGTAGACTGTGGTGGGTATAACGCAGTGGCAATGAAAATAGAGAGTAGGCCAGGAGCTGCTCACCCCTCCCCAAGCTGTCGCTCACCCCCCACAACCCAGCTGCTGCTCACGACCCCAAACTCCTACCCACCCTACAATCTGCTGCTCATCCCCAAATTTCTATTCACCCACTCTGAGCTCCTGCTCACCCCACACGATGCTGTGCTCTGGGCCAGACTGGCTACCAGCCCCAGCTGAGGAGAAAGTGGAGGTGGCTATGGCCCAGGGACTGTCCAGTGCTTAGCTCCAGACAGCCAGTGCATTCAGTGTAAGGCATATCACAGAAGAGCAGTCGGCAGTGCCACCAGGGATGGAAACAAGAAAATGGACACTGTCTTAAGTATCTTACTTTCTCAGAACTAGATTTATATATTGACGATTGTGGGGGGTCGAGACGTTCCAGCAGGTAAAGCTGCCTGCTACCGATCCCCAAGACTCAAATCTGATTGGTATGACTCTCATGGTGGAAGAAGAGAACTGATTCCTGTACTCACGTGTTCACATGCACATGCTGACGTATTCACACGTGCGCGCACACACACACACACACACACACCGAGAATGTTATAAAAACATGATGATTTTAGGCCTGACAGATATTCGGGGGTTAAGAGCTCTCACTGCTTTTCTAGGGGATGTGGGGCTCTGAGAGCCCGCATGGTAGTTCACAGTTGTCTGTAGCTTCCGTTCCCAGAGATCTAATGGCCTTGTCTGTCCTCCACGGGTACCCTCATGCATGAGTCTCCTCTCTCTCTCTCTCTCTCTCTCTCAGGCACATATACACACATGAATAAAATTTAAAATCACATAAAATTGTATATATCGGAATGGGCTAATGTTTGCTACCTCCATGCATGTGCATAATTATAATTTTTTTATTTCCTCAAGACTTTATTGTTACTATTCTTTCCTTTTTACTGAGGAATGAGCCCAAAGCCTTGCACTTACAAGACAGGTGCTCCACCATTGAGCTGCACCCATACCCTCAAAGCTGCCACTGGAAGAAAATCAAAACCCTCTCTAGCATTCTGAAGCCAATGGCACATTGGTGCTGTCTGTAGTCGCCCAGGAGAGCGAATCTGGCCCTCCCGACACTATCTGATAGTAACTCATTGGTGCTGTCTGTAGTCGCCCAGGAGAGCGAATCTGGCCCTCCCGACACTATCTGATAGTAACTCAGTACCCACGGACAAATCTTCCGTTCAATTATCAACTTCAATGAAAATATTTTTCCTTTTAAATGGTATTCCGGCCCAAGAGAGTCCATAAAGTGTTTGTCTTCTGTGGCTCGCTGATCTTACTGAACGTAAAGCTCTCATGTCCAAGTGCTTGCCGACGGCAGGATTCAGTTCGCCTTTTATTGCCAGATAGTATTCCATTTCAAAAACTAAAGCAAACCTGTTAGCCATCAGAATTGTTCAATGTTTTAAAAGCGCTAGAACTCTAGCTCCGGCTGTCCGTGAAGCCACTATATTCCTCAGACTGGCCTCGAACTTGCTACCCTCCGGCCTTAGCCTCTTCAGTGTCCGGATAGGTCTGTGTTTTCCTGCCTAATTTATATGTCATTTAAGAATATTTATCTATTGACAGAACCAAAAGCTGGTTCTTTGAGAAAATCAACAAGATAGATAAACCCTTAGCCAGACTAACGAGAGGACACAGAGAGTGTGTCCAAATTAACAAAATCAGAAATGAAAAGGGAGACATAACTACAGAATCAGAGGAAATTAAAAAAAATCATCAGATCCTATTACAAAAGCAAATATTCAACAAAACTTGAAAATCTGGAGGAAATGGACAATTTCCTAGACAGATACCAAGTACCAAAGTTAAATCAGGAACAGATAAACCAGTTAAACAACCCCATAACTCATAAAGAAATAGAAGCAGTCATTAAAGGTCTCCCAGCCAAAAAGAGCCCAGGTCCAGACGGGTTTAGTGCAGAATTCTATCAGACCTTCATAGAAGACCTCATACCAATACTATCCAAACTATTCCACAAAATTGAAACAGATGGAGCACTACCGAATTCCTTCTATGAAGCCACAATTACTCTTATACCTAAACCACACAAAGACCCAACAAAGAAAGAGAACTTCAGACCAATTTCCCTTATGAATATCGACGCAAAAATACTCAATAAAATTCTTGCAAACCGAATCCAAGAGCACATCAAAACAATCGTCCACCATGATCAAGTAGGCTTCATCCCAGGCATGTAGGGATGGTTTAATATATGGAAAACCATAAACGTAATCCACTATATAAACAAACTGAAAGATAAAAACCACATGATCATTTCATTAGATGCTGAGAAAGCATTTGACAAAATTCAACACTCCTTCATGATAAAAGTCCTGGAAAGAATAGGAATTCAAGGCCCATACCTAAACATAGTAAAAGCCATATACAGCAAACCAGTTGCTAACATTAAGCTAAATGGAGAGAAACTTGAAGCAATCCCACTAAAATCAGGAACTAGACAAGGCTGCCCACTCTCTCCCTACTTATTCAATATAGTTCTTGAAGTTCTAGCCAGAGCAATCAGACAACAAAAGGAAGTCAAGGGGATACAGATTGGAAAAGGAGAGGTCAAAATATCACTATTTGCAGATGATATGATAGTATATTTAAGTGATCCCAAAAGTTCCACCAGAGAACTACTAAATCTGATAAACACCTTCAGCAAAGTGGCCGGATATAAAATTAACTCAAATAAATCAGTAGCCTTCCTCTAAACAAAGGAGAAACAAGCCAAGAAAGAAATTAGGGAAACAACACCCTTCATAATAGTCCCAAATAATATAAAATACCTCGGTGTGACTTTAGCCAAGCAAGTGAAAGATCTGTATGATAAGAACTTCAAGCCTCTGAAGAAAGAAATTGAAGAAGATCTCAGAAGATGGAAAGATCTCCCATGCTCATGGATTGGCAGGATTAATATAGTAATGGCCATTTTACCAAAAGCAATCTACAGATTCAATGCAATCCCCATCAAAATACCAATCCAATTCTTCAGAGAGTTAGACAGAACAATTTGCAAATTCATCTGGAATAACAAAAAACCCAGGAGAGCTAAAACTATCCTCAACAATAAAAGGATTTCCGGGGGAATCACAATCCTTGAACTCAAGCAGCATTACAGAGCAATAGTGATAAAAACTGAATGGTATTGGTACAGAGACAGACAGATAGACCAGTGGAATAGAATTGAAGACCCAGAAATGAACCCACACACCTATGGTCACTTGATTTTTGACAAAGGAGCCAAAACCATCCAATGGAAAAAAGATAGATCCATGCTTATCACCCTGTACAAAGTTTAAGTCCAAGTGGATCAAGGACCTCCACATCAAACCAGATACTAATAGAAAAAACTATTAGTACACTCAAACTAATAGAAGAAAAAGTGGGGAAGAATCTTGAACACATGGGCACTGGAGAAAATTTCCTGAACAAAACACCAATGGTTTATGCTCTAAGATCAAGAATCTACAAATGGGATCTCATAAAACTGCAAAGCTTCTGTAAGGCAAAGGAAACTGTTGTTAGGACAAAATGGCAAACAACAGATTGGGAAAAGATCTTTACTAATCCTACAACTGATAGAGGGCTTATATCCAAAATATACAAAGAACTCAGAAGTTAGACCGCAGGGAGACAAATAACCCTATTAAAAAATGGGGTTCAGAGCTAAACAAAGAATTCACAGCTGAGGAATGCTGAATGGCTGAGAAACACCTAAAGAAATATTCAACATCTTTAGTCATAAGGGAAATGCAAATCAAAAGAACCCTGAAATTTCACCTCACACCACTGAGAATGGCTAAGATCAAAAACTCAAGTGACAGCAGATGCTGGCAAGGATGTGGAGAAAGAGGAACACTTCTCCATTGTTGGTGGGATTGCAGACTGGTACAACCATTCTGGAAATCAGTCTGGAGGTTCCTCAGAAAATTGGACATTGAACTACCCGAGGACCCAGCTATACCTCTCTTGGGCATATACCCAAAAGATGCCCCAACATACAACAAAGATACATGCTCCACTATGTTCATAGCAGCCTTATTTATAATAGCCAGAAGCTGTAAAGAACCCAGATGCCCTTCAACAGAGGAATGGATACAGAAAATGTGGTACATCTACACAATGGAATACTACTCAGCTATCAAAAACAATGACTTTATGAAATTCATAGGCAAATGGATGGAATTGGAAAATATCATCCTGAGTGAGGTAACCCAATCACAGAAAAACACACATGGTATGCACTCATTGATAAGTTGATATTAGCCCAAATGCTCGAATTACTCTAGATGCACAGAACACATGAAACTCAAAAAGGATGACCAACATGTGAATGCTTCACTCCTTCTTTAAAAGGGGAATAAG
The DNA here is from genome assembly GCF_021556685.1 of Rattus norvegicus. Lineage (NCBI taxonomy): Eukaryota > Metazoa > Chordata > Mammalia > Rodentia > Muridae > Rattus > Rattus norvegicus. The sequence continues at coordinate 163,077,097 of NC_141536.1, forward strand.
AATTCCCTTGGGAGGGAATAGGGAGGCCAAGTTTAGAACAGAGGCAGAAGGAACACCCATTTAGAGCCTGTCCCACATGTGGCCCATACATATACAGCCACCAAACTAGATAAGATGGATGAAGCAAAGAATTGCAGGCTGACAGGAACCGGATGTCGATCTCTCCTGAGAGACACAGCCAGAATACAGGAAATACATAGGCAAATGCCAGCAGCAAACCACTGAACTGAGAATGGGACCCCCGTTGAAGGAATCAGAGAAAGGACTGGAAGAGCTTGAAAGGGCTCGAGACCCCATATGAACAACAATGCCAAGCAACCAGAGCTTCCAGGGACTAAGCCACTACACAAAGACTATACACGGACTGACCCTGGACTCTGACCTCATAGGTAGCAATGAATATCCTAGTAAGAGCACCAGTGGAAGGGGAAGCCCTTGGTCCTGCCATAGCTGGACCCCCAGTGAATGGGATTGTTGGGGGGAGGGCGGTAATTGGGGGAGGATGGGGAGGGGAACACCCATAGAGAAGGGGAGGGGAGGGGTTAGGGGGATGTTGGCCCGGAAACCGGGAAAGGGAATAACAATCAAAATGTAAATAAGAAATACCCAAGTTAATAAAGATGAAAAAAAAAAGAATATTTATCTATTGTGCACTTAGGTGAGCATGTGGGTGGAAGCCAGAGAACGGCTTGCAAAAGTCCCTTCTCTTTCCATTGTGTGGGTCCTGGGTTCCAAACTCAGTGTGCTAAGCTTGGTGGTAAGTGACTCTACCTGATGACATATCTCCATGGCTCCGTCCGCCATTTTTAGAAAATGAAAACTTTAAAGAAAGAGTCCCCTTTAACTATGTGGGATTCTTGTATGGCAAAGGTTTGGCATTTATGGAACCTCTTCAATATGTAGCAGGTATGCAGAGGTCAGTAAATGTAAACCTTGGGGGGCTGGCGATTTAGCTCAGTGGTAGAGCGCTTACCTAGGAAGCGCAAGGCCCTGGGTTCGGTCCCCAGCTCCGAAAAAAAAGAACCAAAAAAAAAAAATGTAAACCTTGGGACAGGACCAAAACTATGGACAGATAAAAATTGCTTTAAAAGATACCTACGGGGCTAGGCTTGGTGGGTCACACCTTTAATACTGACACTTGAGAAGCAGAGGCAGGGAGCTGGAGAGATGGCTCAGAGGTTAAGAGCACTGACTGCTCTTCCAGAGGACCTGAGTTCAATTCGCAGCAACCACATGGTGGCTCACAACCATCTGTAATAAAATTCGATGCCCTCTTCTGGTGTGTCTGAAGACAGCTACAGTGTACACACATAAAATAAGTAAAATCTTAAAAAGAGAGAGAGAGACAGACAGATAGATAGATAGAGAGAGAGAGAGAGAGAGAGAGAGAGAGAGAGAGAGAGAGAGAGAGAGAGAGAAGCAGAGGCAGACAATTCTTTGTGGCAGATCTTTGGGCTAACCTAGTCTATGAAAAGAGTTCTTTAGTGCCTGGTTTTATGTATAAACTTGACAGTAGCTGAAGTTATCACGGAGAGAGGAGCATCAGTTGAGGAGATGCCTCCGTGAGACCCAGCTGCAAGACATTTTCTCAATTGTTGATCAAGGTGGAGAGGGCCCACTGTGGGTGGTACCAGCCCTGGGCTGGTGCTCTTGGGTTCTATAAGAGAGCAAGCTGAGCAAGCCAGGGGAAGCAAGCCAGTAAGTAACATCCCTCCACGGCCCCTGCATCAGCTCCTGCTTCCTGACCTGCTTGAGTTCCAGTCCTGACTTCCTTTGGTGATGAACAGCAATGTGGAAGTGTAAGCTGAATAAACCCTTTCCTCCCCAGCTTGCTTCCTGGTCATGATGTTTGTGCAGGAATAGCAACCTTGACTAAGATAAGTTCCAAACCACTCAGGCCTATATAGTGAGAGACCTCCCCACCCCATGCTGCCAAATCTATCAATGGGTCCCGGCACTGGGCTGGTACAATGCTCACCTAGCCTGTGCGAAGGAAGGGCTGGGATTCATCACCAGGAAAACACAACACAGATGCAGTGGCACAAACCTATCAGCCCAGCCTTCAGGAGGTGGCGGCAGGAGAATTAGAAGTTCAAAGTTATCTCTAGTTACGTAGAGAGTTGGAGGCCAGTCTGGGTTATATGGTCCCTGTCTCAAGACATAAAAGAAAAGCGTTGATAGTCTGTTGCTACACTGACATGAGCCTTGGATGCCCTTCCAAACAGGAATAAAAGGAACATATCTGTGCATGTTCTCAGAGAATTTTACTGAGGAGAGAAGATCCACTCTGGCTATGGGTAGTACCTCACCTTTCCATGGCCTTTGTCCCCCAACTAAATAAAAAGGAAAAAAAATTATAAGAAAACCAGTTGGGAACCAGCATCCATCCCTGTGTGTTTCCTAACTGTGGATGCATGTGGGGAAACCGCCTCACACGCCAGCCACCATGACTTCCCCACAATAGAACCTTTAAACTATGAGCCAATAAAATCCTTCCTTCCTACAAAATGTAGTAAGATATGTTGGCAACCTAAAAACAGGAGAGCAAAATCACGTCAGCTTCCTGCACCATAATCCTATGTCTGAGGAGAAAAGGCATTCCTGGCTTGGAACTTGGGGTTGGAAACTCTAGAGTCTGGTTTTAATGCGTTAGGGAGCGAGCGGGCTTTCAGCCGTGCTTAGCACCCTGTGTGAAGCTAGGGTTGTGGTACCTCCCTCACAGGGCTCACAGAGGCTGAAGTGACATTCAGACTTGGACTTGGACTGGGCTGCATCTTAACGACACTCATCTGTTACATAGGATGGCAGTTCTGTTCTCCTGAGCTCTTTGGGGGTACTTAAAGACAAACGTTCTTCATCCATGTTGTGGTTGTAATGGTTATGGGTGCGGACCTGGGGGGCTGCGTGCTCTGTACAAGCAAGGCGAATTCAGCCAGCTGGAGCTTGGAGCCCAGGGACAGGCTGACATATGGAGCCATGCCTCAGGCCTCCGCAGACATAAAGTACCCTAATTAGCTGGTGTTTTGACCGTGCTGTCCTGAGCCCACCCAGAGCCCCTCAAAAGAGACCCTACATCTGTATTCATTTTACAAAACATCCCTCTACAGAACACAGGCTCAAATTAATATTCTCTCCCACGGATACACTAATGAGTGCTTGCGCAAATGTTTACGGGAGGGCAATTTGTTTTAATAAGAATCTGGTCACCTGAGTGTCCGGTACAGAAAGAGTCTTGGGAGTAAATGACTCTCCAATCATCCCACAGACAAGCTCACAGCCACGATGATGGGAAATCAGGAGAACACGATAAACAGACAAGTATCTGATATGACATTTTGCTGGGAACAGAGACAGAATCCTAAACAGTGCACATATGCACTTTTGTTACAGGGAAGGGGTGCTGGGCGAATTCTAACAGCCCCTTTAACTGCTTGGAGATGTTGTGTTAGTGGTGGGCCATAACTACCAATGGCCGTTATGTGGAGAGAAAAATGGGTAAAGTTGGTTTCATTACAGAAATAGAGTGTTGCACCCTTACTTGATCCTGTCAGAGGCAGCGAACACCTGCGTAGCCCACACCTAGGTTAACATTCAGAGGTAAGACCTTAAAACCACCCACTCTGAGGCTGGAGAAACTGCTTAGCAGTTAAGAGCATGGACTGCTCTTGCAGAAGACCTGAGTTGGTTCTCAGCACCCCTAGCAGGAGGCTCACAGGTACCTGGAGCTCCAGGTACAGGGGATTCTGTGTCCTCTTCTGGCTTTCAAAGGCACCTGCAATTCTCTCTCTCTCTCTCTCTCTCTCTCTCTCTCTCTCTCTCTCTCTCTCTCTCTCTCACACACACACACACACACACACACACAGTGTGGGGGTGGAGGAGAGGGGTGAGGAACTGAAATACGCATACCCATAGAGACGAATTAAAAAAAAAGAAAGAAAGAAAAACTGCCTGACTTGAGCTAGTGAGAGTGGTTTGGGTGGCTGTTGGGGAAAACTGACGTCCAATTAACAAAGAGTATTAGTTTTCAAAGGATACAGCTGTGCAACCACAGATGAGGTGAAGTGCTTGGAGGGTAGAAAGCCACAGAGAACTGCTTTTAGACGGTGTTCACACGTTGACAAATCCCCCCCTGCCCCCCCAGCCCCCAGCCTCACAAAGTCTGCAGGCCCCTCCTTCCCCTACTGAAAGAAGCAACTGGAGAAAGGCGACTTTGGAATGGCTGTGTACACCAGATGGGACTATGAGTCTGATGCTCCAAAATCATGTACATAATCTCGGTTTTGCTTGATAGAGAGAGATGAGGTTTTGTGGGAAAATCTTATGGGGCCTGGGTCTCTCTGAGGTCAAGACTGGCAAGACTGTTCCGGAAGCCCCTGGGAATCCAGAGGTCTGCTGTACCAATCACCTGCCCTTGCCTGCCCTTATTCTTCGCTTCATTTTCCTCCAAAATGTGAATATGCATTTCTGTATTCCTCTCACGGCCTCTCTAAATCCCAAGCCCCAAACACTGACGCCTTGTATAATTTCCCTGTTTTCTTTGCGGCTGGTAATTTATCTGGAGTGTGGTTCGACTGTCTTATCTTCCTTTCTCTCTGTGACCTGTTAAATTGCTTTGGTGGATCTCGCCTCTCCAGAGACTGGAGACAGGCACGAAACTTCACGCCGGACCGAGCAAGGCCCCACATCCGCGTGGGCGTGGGCTGAATGCACAGGACAGCACAGTGACTCACCACGATTTAGGGGACAGTGTGGAGGAGGGTGCAGATGACAAGGGCTCTGGCACCTCAGGAGACAGACGCAGGTCGGGCCTCTTGACGTCAGCCCGAAGCCAGTCTTTAAAAATAGTGAAGACTCATCCGTGAATCAAGATGACCCTGCAGGGAGAAAATGGGATTGATGGTGGGAGGTTATATTGCTCTGCAGAAGAAAAAGTAATTTATACTTGACCTCGGCGGGGGAGGGGGAGTCAAAGTTACCAGTCAAACTAGATTCGGAAGTAGTTTAAGTGTTCAGAAACTCCTCAAAGCAGTTGGAGTGGACTTGCCACCTAACTTACAAAAACCCAAGGAAAGTTCTAGAGGCCAATGCACAGCCTATGACCCTCAGCTCCTCCCACTGCACTGCAGTGGCTTTGGCGAGTGGGGCTGCTTCTGCCTTGGTACAACATCTGCTGTCTCCTGTGGGACCCTTCTGGAGAAAGTCTAGGGCCACACATCAGAATATATGGAAACCAGCAGTCACTGAGGAAGCTGCTACCACTAAACCCAAGTAGAAGAGAGTGGATCTGAGTGTTCTGTATGCTTGCCTGCCACACTCATCCTCCAGAGCTGAGCTGTTTACCCAGGAGAGCCCAGCAAGCCAGGTTTGGCTCAATTTCAGCAGTATCTACTTTAATTCATTTAATTGGTTTTCTTCTCTTGATGGAAAATAGATATTAGTTAACCCTTCTAAAATATGCCCCCCCATTCCAACAAGAAAGTATTTTCTAGTGCATTCTGTACACGAAATGGTTAAATTCTCCAACGAGCAAACCCACGCAGGCATCTAATCACAAAAACAATATTTAAACAGTCCCCAAAGCTGGACACATGGCTGACATTTAATAAATACCAAATAAGTAGTTTGGCGCACATCTGTAGTTTTAAGTGCAAAATCAATTTTGCACTGTAAAAACAATCACCTGTGGGAATGGAGAGTCTGTGTCATCTAGTGATTCACAAGCCGATGGCAATAAATGTCAAGACAGGATTTACCTGCAGAACCAAAATTTTCTATTTATAAAAGTCCCACAAAGCCAATAATTAAACATGGCAGTTCTTTTAAGCGTGGCTTAAAATTTTGGCCTTTTCAAGTAAATTAGCTCTATTCTTCATTATTAAAAATAAAAAGAACCCCACCAGGAATCTGGTTTCTAAAATCTGTATCTTCTGTTTTGTTCATAGACATACATGCCACACACGTATATAACGCATTAAGCAGTTACTGTGACCTTTAGGATGCACTTGGGTTCATGACATTCACTTATTTATTTATTGTGTGCGTTTCACTGCACTCCTGTGCTACTGTGCACTGAGTGGAGGTCAGAGGACAGCCTGTGGGAGTTTGTTCTCTCCTTCTGCTATGTCCATCCTGGGGATCAAGTCAGAACTCAGGGTTGGCAGTAAGCTCCTCTACCCAGCCAGCCATCTCCTCAAGCCGTCTCCCTAGCTCCATTTCAAGTATGTTTGATGCCTTTGACATAGTATCCTTGTAGAACTACATCCCAAACAGCAAGGGAAGAAGGCAAGTATGTGTCATTCTCCCTGGCGTTTGCAAAGGAGGAGCAGCTCCATGGACAGCTCCTTCTGAGACATTGTATCAGAGAGCACACTAACACTGTTGCCAGGGAGAGGATGCAGCTTCATGGACAGCTCCTTCTGAGACATTGTATCAGAGAGCACACTAACACTGTTGCCAGGGAGAGGATGCAGCTCCATGGCACAGCAAGGGGAACCCAGGAGGGATTTTGCTGGACCAGAGTGTGGAAAATAAAACGCCTCAGGTTTCATTAAACATTTTAAGGAAAATTATGGGGACTATCAGGAAAAGTAGAGAACCTGACTGGGTAACTAGAAGCTATGACTCTAATTCTCTAATTACCACTGCGTTAATATCTGCAGGAACAGCAGGATGGGGGGGATAATTGTCTCTTCAAGCGAAGACTCGTGATTTCTGTGGGGGTAAGCCACATTCTGTGTCACGCGCTGGGAGAGACAGGCAGTGCCCTTTTCTTCTGGAACCTGCGGAAGCACAGAACACATTTATGACAAAGAGGTGGCGATTGGATTGAAGCAATTTGGGGTTGCTACAATTTTGAATGGTCTAAGGAAGGAAATCATCTTAGAGCAGCTCTGAATCCTTCCAAAGTTCTTCTGAACAATGGAGTCTATGTGTCAGATGAAATCTTTCAGCCTTTATCATTGCTAAAGATGTCAGTTTGGCTCAGAAGAAATGAAAAGAACCCCGTCTGTAGCACTCTTACCTTTGTGGTTATAAAATATTAATGGGAAGTATTTTTAAAAACCTGTTTTATAAGGAGGCAATAGAACTCAGGAACTCAATGTATTATCCACAATGTTTGGCATAAAATAAAAAAAATTACATGGCACAATAAGAAAGGATTATGAACCATAGTCAGAGAGACCGGAGTCGATAGAAGGAGATAGAATTGCAAAAGCAGGAGTTAGCAGGAAGGAACCATACAACACCTCTGATTAAAATGCTAAGGAAAAGAGAGCAAGGGGTTGGGGATTTAGCTCAGTGGTAGAGCGCTTGCCTAGAAAGCGCAAGGCCCTGGGTTCGGTCCTCAGCTCCCGGGGGGGGGGGGGGAAGAAAAGGAAAAGAGAGCAAGTACCAAGAAGGAAACAGGATTGTGTGTGTGTGTGTGTGTGTGTGTGTGTGTGTGTGTGTGTGTGTGTCCTCTTGGGCATGAGGTCTGTATGCACATCTGGAGGCCAGGGGTTGGTGTCAGGTATGTTCTTTCACCTCAGGTTTTGAGACAGTCTCTCTCACTGAACTTGGACCTCACTGATTGGCCTTGCTTGCCTGGCTGTTGAGTCTCAAGGAACCTCCTGGGACTAACGGTGCTTGTGCTCCACTTAAGCTTTTATGGGTGCTGGGGATTCACATTCAGGTCTTCATGCTTGGGTGGCAAGCACTTGACCAACTGACCCTTCTCCCAAACCTACAGTATGGAGTATTTGAAAGCAACTTAGAGGATATCAAATATCTCATACTTCTGGCAATGATCTCTAATACACTGAGAATAGGTGGTCACCATGGTTTGCTGATGGTTTCAGGGATGATATTCTTAATGGTTTCTTATAACTCTAGTTTTCATATCTGCACATTGTGCCGTTTGTCAGTGTGCATGTGTGTGTGTGTGTGTGTGTGTGTGTGTGTGTGTGTGTGTGTTTGTCTGGGGCAATTATTCTAACACTGAAGTATATTCTCGGCCTTTTTCTAGCTCTCATTTTGAGATAGGGTATTGCTATGTTTCCTAGGCTAACCTTGAATTCTCTGTCGTCCAGGTAGACTTTAAGCTTGTGAGTCACTTGCTTCAGCCTCCTGAGTGGCAAGGGTTACAAAACTTTACTAACTCGTAAGATTCCTTTACAATCTGTCAGACAACCAAACAAGCAAACTTAGACATATGTTTCGAGCTGGGTCCCCAGGATGACCTAGTGTTCTTTGCATTGTGACCAGCTATGGTTACCTGTCATCATCTACTGCAAAGAGAGGCTTCTTTGAGGCGGGGTGAACACCACACTTACGTATGAGTATAAAGATACATTTTAGAATGCAGTTGGGAATTACTCTGGTCTAATCAAATGACAGCCATGACTTCTCTTCTAAGATCCATTCTAGGTAATCCCAGGTACTCAGTTAGGTTTCTGGTACCAGGAGTTGTTGCTCTTCTCTTTAGCAGGTTTAATTAGAGAGCTGTTGTTTACTGCCAAGACATAAGTGCCACTGTTGCACCTTTAGGGACTGTTGGTTATCATTCCAGTTCGTAGGTGTTAGAGCTGCGTATGACTGCTGGTTGCTTCCCTCCCTTAGCAGCTTACATGGTCACAACTCCTATACCGAAGGTTCAAAGGACAACGAGGAAGGGATGTGGGGAGGTTGTAAAGCAAGAGGGCTGCAAAGTCTGCTGTGAGATTATGTCTCCTAGAAACGGCAGAGGTGCTTCATCTATAATACCGCAACAATATGGCCGCCTAACAAGACCGAATCATGACAACAGCAATAGAAATGTTAGCATGGAAAGGGGACAATCTCAAGGGGCCCCACTCCTAGGCAAAGAAGTACAGGCAGTTAATGACCGAAGAGAGCAAGAAGAGCCTCTCCCTGGTTACCCAACGCAAAGAAATCATATTCACCCCAAAGCACTAAGTGGAATCATCAGGTTGTATATGTGCACACACACACACACACACACACACACACACACACACACACACCACACACACACCACATACCACACATACATACCACAATACACACCACACACACACACATACACACACCACACACACACCACACACACACACACACCACACACACAAACACACACCACACCACACACACACACACACACCACACAAACACACAACACATACCCCCCATCCTACACACACACACACACACACATACACACACCACACACACACCACACACACAAACACACACCACACCACACACACACACCACACAAACACACAACACATACCCCCCCATCCTACACACACACACACACACACACACACCATATACCACACATACATACCACAATACACACCACACACACAAACCCCCCCCCACACACACATACACACACACATACCCCCATCCTACACACACACACACACATACACACACCACGCACACACACCACACACACAAACACACACCACACCACACCACACACACACACCACACAAACACACAACACATACCCCCCATCCTACACACACACACACACACACACACACACACATACTACACACACCAAACCACACACCACACACACCCCCGCCACACACACACACACACACACTCGAAAAAAAGGTCACCAAGCACCCTGAGATGGAGTGAGAGGGATCATGGGAGAGCAAAGGGTTGAAAGGGAGAGGAGATATGATGTAATTATATTTTAATTTTAAAAATGTGAGGAAAATCTTAGGAGGCATTTTATTTGCCTGTTAAACAGTTCTGCCTTTTAGTTTAAACATTGCTAGAGTGTTCCATCAAAGTCACCTATCAGCTACTGAGAGATGCAGGTTCAGGATTTTGATGGGCTTCCTAAATTATTGTGGACATCAGCTACAAAGAAAACCGAGGGGCCGGAGTGATGGCCCAGCAGTTAAGGGATCCGTTGTTTCTGCAGAGGCTCTGGGTTCCATTCCCAACACCTACATGGTGGCTCATTACCATTTGTAACTCAGGTTCTAGGGGGATCCAAAGACCTTTTCTGGCTTCTGTAGGTGCCAGGCACACAAGGGGTGCACAGAAACATACAAAGGTAAAACACCCATATCCATAAACCAGCCCCAAACGATGATATGGAAGACGGCAGGAAAACCGTTCTTTGAGAACGTCAAAGCTGAGAATGAAACTGTTTGCGGCTGAGTTAGTTTAACTGGCCTATCGTCATTTTTCTGTTTGAGCAGGGACTCTGGGCTTGCCACAGTGCCAAACTTTGATGGTTAGATGCTTAGCCAGCTTCCCAGATGGATCCATTAGCACAGGGCTACTGAAAGTCCCTGCCGAGTGTCTGGGATTTATGTCTGTCAGACATCGCTCAGTAGCTATGATGGAAAATGGGGAGCCAGAGCTGTGCTGAGGGTGTCAGCTGCCGGGGCTTGACTCCCCCTTGCCTCTCTCCATCAGCCTCAGCTGGGACAGAAGGACAGCAGACGTCTCCAAACCCAGACAGGGCCATGCCCTGTTCTCTCACCCCAGTAGCTGAGAAGCAATGAAACTCCCCATTTACGGCTCTCAGTAGAGACTCCAGCACAGTCTATCAAATGCACAAAAACATCTCTCTCTCTCTCTCTCTCTCTCTCTCTCTCTCTCTCTCTTTTCACATCAGAGGTTTCTGATGTCCAATTCGCTCATTTCAATTTCCGTTTCTTTCCAGACCCTGCTGTCGGGGAGCAGTCCTCAAATGGAAGAGACCATGCGTGTCTCAGCAAACATGTTCAGCTACGTGCTGTGAAACATAAGGCTCAATTTTTATCTGGGGCCGGATGTGTAATTTTTTTCTCCTTTCTTTTTCGTTTGTTTTGTTTTTTTTTACACCATCTTCGGCGGCTCAAAAAGATACTACTGCTTGGGTCTCTCTCTCTCCTCTGGACAGAGGTTTTCAGGGCTTCTGTGGGGTGTAGGCTTCCTACAGATTGTTTTGTAAAGTCATGGTAGACATGAATTTGACCCTGCCTGCTTTCCTGCATAAACACAAACCTGGGGGAGGAACGGGTGTGCTCTGAGGCTCCAGAGTGGGCTGGTATCTTCCAGCCATCACCTGGCCTATGAGCTAAGGATGCTTGCAGTAACTTCTGAATTCTGCTTTGTGGCATGAAAATCTTCAAAGACCTCACATTTCACGAATTGTCAGGCAATGGTGAGCATTCACAGTCACACGTGAGGACTGTGGCGGCTTTTGTGCCACCTCAGAAAGTTGTGTAGCTATCTCTGGTGAGCTTTGGGCCTGCCTTTGGTCTGTTACGGATTAGACTGTTTCTGTTCTCAAAGATGGTGATGTTCTAGCCATCTAGTCAAATGTTGGGAAAAGAACTTTGCAGATGCAGCTGAGGTGATGTCACTGACGTCCTAAACAAGGCTGGAAAAGGGACTCTGTTGGGGAGAGTGAGTTCCTAGCATGCGTGAGGCCCCGAGTTTTATCCTCAGTACTGCCTGAACTAGAAGCGGCCATACTATCATCTGCAACTCCCTAACCTGGGGAAATCAGAGAGTCAAGGCCATCTTTGGTTTGAGAGTGAGTTCAAGGTTAACCTGGGATACTTGAGTGCTAGCCTTGAAGACTCAAACCCATACCAAACAATAAAGGGGGCTGCTACCGTTATGTCTGTATAAAAAAGGGAAGTTTAGACCCACACATAACACACAACAAAACCACAGAAGCTACCACAAGTCTGGGACAGAATTTCCTTCCCAACCCTCTGGAGGAACCAATCCTAAACAACATCTAAAGTTTAGATTTCTACCTGCAGCCCTGCAAGATGCTAAGCATGAGCCATTTAAATCCAACTGTGGCACATTGTTATAGTACTAGGCAAATTGACGTTCTGGCCCATATGTGTACCGTGACACACGGTCTAGGGGTGTTATCCATTCCCCTCACAGCTCACTGGGTCTTCAGAGGATCTGATGCCAACAAATAGCACAGACACTTCCTCAATGTCTTTTTTGTCACCATGGGTTGAAGAGCCACTGGGAGGGACCAGGGTGGGTGCTTGCGGGGAGGCTGTACTCCCTCGGAACATTCCGGAACTCCCATGTGACAAGCACCTTATTTTCCTCAGTAACAAATGAATCAAAAGCTGTCAGTTCAACTCCCACCTGAGCCATCTTCTCGGAGAGGCTCTTTGTGATGGGTGAGACAAGGGTGGGTGCATGTGACTCTTCTACCACTGTTTTCAAAAACCACACATCGTTGCCATGCCCGGTGTAATGGCCAGGCTGAGAGGAGCCCTTAGCTTCCCATTTTAAGATTCCCAGAGAGCCAATGAGGAAAGGCGAGTGGCCTGGCTCCTTGGAAGAACCTGTGAACCTTTGGAGCAACCAAGCATGCTTTCAGAACAGGGCTCAGTTTAAAGTATGTAGCCCAGGTTGGCCTTGGACTTGCTGCGTAGTGAAGGATAGCCTGAGCACCTGATCCTGGCCTCGCAGGCTTGAGCGGCTGCGCACTGACTCTACTGAACCTTAATAGTGAAAGAAAATTACCCCGGTCGCAAACACAGTCGCTCATCATTTACAGCTCTTAAATAGGCCAACTCACTTGACAAAGCCGTTCCAACATGAAAGCCTGGAGGTTTCTAAGACATAAAACAGGGCATGATTATTCACATTAATGAGCGGGCTTTGCGACTCTTTTGTAAATAATTGGGCTATAATAAATGTTCGTGATAAATGCTCCGTGCTCACAAACTATCACAAACTATTCTAGAATATATTTATTACAGTAAACAATCCCTCTATTAATTACAGAGAAGATTTACCGAGGGACTGATGATGCCCACTTCCGACGTTGGTGCTTAGAGAACAGGAGACTCATGGAGATGTTCACTCTGACCTTAGCGCATTTGTGGAATCCATTCTACGCCACTTGTGAAGATGAGAAACATTTACTACTAAAGGCTCTCCGGATGGAGACTAGGAATTGCAGTTCATACATTGAGCAGACTTCAGTGCCAGGAAACCACAGTGGTACAAGGACTGCACTGCACCTTGAATGAGGAGATAAAGGGTGGAGTGGGAAAGGGGGACAAAGAAAAGGTTTCAGGCTGCTCATGTGGATGCCCAGAGCCTACAGTACTGGGAACACCCAATCCTCAAGTTCCTTGCTGTGGAAAGGCTGTCTCTTCCGTTTTGGTACTTTGCATGGGACTCCCTACTGCTAGCTGGTTGAATCAATGTTCTCCAGAGACCTGAGCAACAGAGGAGACACAGCTACCCATGGAGATTCTGAAGTCAGAATTCGCTTCTTCAGAAAACATTTCTGTAACTAGCAGCCAGTTTCCTGTGGAGAGCTAAGACCGGAAGCTTGTTGAGGTGAGTTAGGTATCTGTGATGACGGGGAAGGCAGGAGGAGGCCCAATACTTCTACAGCAAACAACAACAACAGCAGCAACACCCCCCCCCCACTATTTACATTGTAAATAAAAAAAATTTACATTGTAGCCGTCTTCAGACACACCAGAAGAGGGCATCGGATCTCATCACAGATGGTTGTGAGCCACCATGTGGTTGCTGGGAATTTGAACTCAGAACCTCTGGAGGAGCAGTCAGTGTTCTTAACTGCTGACCCATCTCTCCAGCCCAGCAAGGACTTTTGATTCGAGGTCACCGGTCAATATTCTCAAAAAATGGTCCTGGTGAGAACCTTTAAAATCACACACCCTGGGAACATTCGTCTTGTCCTCTCAGGAAGAGGGAGAGAAGGGAGGAAACCTCACACAGTAGAGAGTGCTTGGTAAAGTCCAAAGCTATCACAAGAGATATGGGTCTTACCAGCCCAGCTCGGCCAGCCAGGAGGAGCCAGTTCCCCTGCTCAAAAGCCATCTCCAGCCCTGCAAACAGAAAAGACTCAGGTCCTTGGATAGCACCTGTAACAGACAAGCCCGGGTCCCACTGCTGCCAGGCAGGTCTGTGTAGCTCAGAGACTACAACCCTGCGCTGGGGGAGGCATAGCTTCCCCCTCCGGTTTTATTTTCCCGCAGTAGCCGAGCTGCTTAGGCCTCTCCTCAGAGCGAGTGGCGTTGGCCTTCTCCCTTCTTCAACAACTCTCAATCTTACATTTGTGAGGCACGGCCTCTCCCTTAGCCTGGGGTTGTGTGGTTAGGGCAGCAAGCTCTGGGGACCTGCCTGTCTCTGCCTTCCCATTGCTGGGAGCAGAGACACGAACGTCCATGCTAGGCTGCTGCTTGGCGTTGGGGGTGGGGCTCAGCTTACCATGCTTGTAAGGCAGGTGCATTATTGGCTGGGTTGTCTTAGCCTCTCAAACCTTGCATTCATTTTTATTTAAGTATTTATATTAAAATATGTATTATACAGTATATATTTCATTACATATTAATATTTATATTAAACATGTTATCAAATATTTATTATATATTATATATTTAGTTACATATAATTATACATAAATATTTATATTAAACATGTTATCAAATATTTATTATGTATTTCATTATATATAATTATATTATATAAAATATTTGTTAAATATTTATACTAAATATTTATATTACATATTTAATTATTATAATAAAGTTTTTAATTCTGCATTGCACAAAAATACTTACCATGTCACTGAGGTTTTTGACATCTACTTCAATTTCTGCCTGGAGAGACTGCTTTGCTCTTTCTAGCCAGGCATGGCTTTTCCTGTGACATCATCTGAACTACATAGTCCTCAGATACTAGACTAAGCCCTTTGTCCAAGGGGACCTGAATGGCTGACCTGTGTCCTAATCATAGTGTCCTCTTCCATAGACGTGCTGAAGATCTTCTCCCCGGGCTTCTCCTTCCCATGCAAGAAAAACCAACCCAGTTCAGAGAGTCTATGGACAATTGGACAGACCTGGCCAAGCGTGGTGCAGTGGTGCATTGCACAGTGCTTTGCATTGGTTGGGTATGGGACAAGCATCCTGGAGGGCTAGGATAGGGACAAAGGTTCTGCTAGTAGGGGATATGAAACATTAGCTCACACATCGTGGAGTTCAGCCAACTTTCGCTCTATGCTGGACTTACTCCACCATTCAGCCAGTTTCTGACCGGAGTTCCCAGTGCCTGTGGCCTCTTTCTGCTGCTGTGTGTCTCTATTTGATCAGTGGCCAAGTTCCATTTTTAGTTATCTTTATTGTTTTTTTTAATTATTTTTTTTCTTATTTTGGAGACCCAGTCTCACGTAGCTCAGGCTGGCCCCTAATTTCCTACATAGTCAAGGATGACTTTGAACTTCTGATCCTTGTGCCTCCACACCCTGAGTGCTGAGATCATAGATGTGTACCATCTAGATTATCTGTCTAGCTTGTGTGGTGTGAAGGAACAAACCCAGGGCCTTCTGCTTGCTAGGTAAGCCCTCCACCAAGGGAACTCCACCTCCATCTCATCATCCTTCAGGGGCCATCAATTCAGCCTCTGCTCAAGTTTGATGACCTTATGCCAACATGTTCCCTAGGCCATGGGGCTAAAACCTGTAAAGACTCCTGGCAACACAATTCCATCATTCTCTCCAACAATCCCAGGCCTCTCAGTTTCCCCACGTGTGGCCTCACTCAGTTCTGGTCCAGTTCTGCTTCAGGACTGCCCTTGGACTGAGTGGAGGATAATTTGTCTTCTTCTGAATCTGTTGAGTGGCTTCTTGCAAACCAAACCCCTTGGGACGGTCACCCTGTCATGAAGGCCTTCTTGCTGTCTACTTTGCTTTACTTTGCTCCCTTTGAGGAAAGGAAGGCACGGACTGCCTTTCGAAGCCATCTTGCAGTACGTGAAGTTTCCATGAGTTTACCAAACTTTTCGTGGAGGGCGGTGAGAGGGAGAGACAAGGTGTGGGGAGCTGAGCTCAAGCTGCCGTGAGAAGGACAGTACGGACATCTCAGATGTGGACAAGGGTGAAAAGATTCACAGCAGGTACCAGGCAGCACAGGTGAAATGAAGTCGGGCCTGAGACCTTCTCCTCTCATGCACAGAGGAAGAGCGACTGAGATCAGGCCTGACCCATTTCACCAAAGGAGGCGAATTCCTGCCTCACTGGCTCTGCTGAGAAGATCTTTGCATCTCTTAGTGTTTATTCTGGAAGTCCAAATTGCTCTCGCAAATTCCTTTCAAAACAAGAATAGAACTCAACCAGGTCTTAGTGAAGTAGCAGGACAGCAAGTGGGGTTAGGAAGTTTGTAGAGCTAGAGTCCTCTGAGTGTTTGGCATGGGGCTGGGGTGGGGTGGTGCCTCAGAGGGTGAAGTGCTTGTTTTGTAAGTGCAAAGACCTGAGCTTGGAACCCTCAAACTGGACAAAGTGGCAAGTTTTTGTAAGCCTGGAGATGGAGAATCCTTGGAGCTTGATGGCTAGGCAGGGTAGCCTAGTAGGTGAGTTTCAAGCTCAATGAGGGAAGAGCCTCTGTCTCAAAAAATAAAGGTCAAGAGTGAAGGGAAAAGACTCCCAATATTGACCTCTGGCCCGCACATGCAAACCTCTGCAGATGCCCTCTTCCTGGCCTTGAACAACCTCATACACACACACACACACACACACACACACACACACACACACCAGCTTCTCTCATTGCTCCACAGAAGCACCCCAATACCATATCTATCTCGTTGAACTTGAATCACACGACATTGTAGTTTTATTAAAATTCAAAATTATGTATAATATATACGTTATCCTGAGCAACCGGGTGGTGTTTCAGAGGAGAAAAACTCTGCAAGTTTCCCAACAGCCTGCTCTGCACCAAGGAGGGGGGATAAAAAAGAAAAAAAGAAAAGAGAAAAGCAACGAAGTCAGCCTTCAGAATAACCAGGGCGAGCTTCCCCAGTGTTCCAGAAAGTTTCTGCTCCTCGCTATTCCATCTCTTATGCAAACTGGGTGGCACATGATTTAATTTCAACTTATTAAGTCAATTACCTGAAAAATAGACACCAAATTACAATGTATACTGTTTTTTTCCCCACTCTATAGAGAATCAAAATGTCACAGGTAGGTGGGATACAACAGAATTTCAGAAGTTTTGTGCTTCTGAGTGTGATACAGAATTTCCAATGACTCATGGCACTTGTTGAACTAAAGACTCCAACTGGCTGACTCATAGCACCAAGCTGAAGCTTCAACACTTCGTATTCTTACAAGACTTGACCTGAGTTATCTTGACCATCACAGGCGGGCTGGGCTCTGCAGCATTGAAGTAAGCAACACTGTTGCCAGAGGAGGCGCTCAGTGACCCCCCCGGTCTCCCTGGCAGTAATGAAGCTCCCTGCCCCCCTTTAAGATGGTTTTAAATGCTGCAGCTATTGTCAAGTCCTAATGAGAAAGTGGGGCTCTTTTTTCTATCTGTAATTTTGAAAATGGCTTCATTTCTGTTCTGAGAACATGTTCGGCATTTTGGATGGCTTAAGAATATCATGTTTCTTAAAGCTGCTGTAGGAGCAACGTGAAGGTCTGGGGCTGAAAAGCCCAGATTCCTCTGTCCGATTCATTTCCTGTCCTTTCAGAGTCTGGGAGACTACGCAATGAGCTCTTACTTATGTGCCTATTCAACCAACAGAAAAATAGAGCCCTAAATAGGTAAGGCTGATTCACATTTACCAACGTGCAAAGATATTCTACTTGCTAATTTGTGACACCTTGGAGAAGTCAGACCCTGTTCACGTCTTTCTATGTCCCATTCTGACCCGGAAGGTGGGAACTTCAAAGGGAGATCTTAAAGAAAAGGAAAGATGTTAATTTATCTATCTGTTGTACTCACAGACAGGTTTTCTCTGAGAAAATGTCAGTTCAGGGATCAGGAAATTTCCAGAAGGAAGCAAAAGTCTCCTTTGAAAAGGCTGTTTTAGAGCCAAGGAAGGCTCTTATATACCCTCTGTTCTCTTGACTGGTATATTCTGAGTCCCTACTATGTGTCATGAGATTACTGAATATGGTAAAAAGTGGCCTGTGGTCTTGTGGGTTTCTTCTTCCAATAGGAAAGGGAGAGTCTTTATCCTCAAAGCCCTGGCAAGTCTACAAGTCTACAAGTCTGAATGGCTGAGTGGCAGAGAGAGAGAGAGAGAGAGAGAGAGAGAGAGAGAGAGAGAGAGAGAGAGAGAGAGAGAGAGAGAGAGAGAGAGAGAATGCTGCACTGGGCACAGTGGTATTCTTATCTTACCTAGGGGATGTAGAAGGTAGAGGGATCTCACCAGTGTTGAGCAGCAAGAATCCCTCAGGAGAAGGATGGGGGCTGCTGAACTCTAAGTGACTGAGGGACTGGCATCCACAGAAGCAGAGAATGCTCTCTATGGGCCTCTGCTCGTCCCCTGTCTTGCCTTCTCCTGAAGTTGGGTCCCCAGTCTGGTGAAGATGTGGACTCAAGGCAGTGATGATGGAAAGACCACTGTGTGTCTCAGAGAGTGTGCATAAAATATGTGGTCCTGAGCATATATGTACGTCCGTGTGCACAGGCATGGTGTACCCAGAACTTCTCTGGGAGGCCTCAAATCTTTGTGCTGCGTACGTGTTCTGTAAGTTAGTTTAAAATGTGATTGTCACCCCTTTAGGTGGGGTGCAGGACACAACTTGAACATCTACACAAAGCTTCCACATAGAACACCTACAAATAGAACTAATTGGGGGGCACAAGTGGAGGGAGAGAGGGTGTGTCTCCCTGCTTTCTTTTTAATTACATGTCTGATTTTTTCCCCAGCTATGTTAAATGTCAAAGGCAGTCTCAATGCATCCTGTCACCCTTTATGCCTCAAGTGAGGGCAGATGCTGGATGAAAGTCCCAGAGTCACTGTGGATGCAAACAGAGTGGTACCCACAGAGCCCGGGTTCAGATGGTCTGCTGCTGCTGCAAGTTAATGTCATTCTTAAAGAGCTTTACTGTGAGTGGCCCATGCTTGTTATCCTCCTGCCTCAGCCTCTCTACTGCTGGGACTGCAGGTCTTGGCCACTACAGCAGCTCACATTTATTTATTTAAAAATGAAATCTGGAACATGAGCCAGGGCTTCTGGGAGAAGCAGTGGGGTGGGGTAGTGAGGCTCATTGGGTGTTCCTAGGAACTTCTGAGGAAGATCAGGAAGTCAGGGCACCAGTCCTTCATTTATTCTTTCATGTCCAAGAATGCAAATGTGCATGTGTACATGTGGAAGACAACCTCGAGTGCTGCTTCTCAGCCTAAGCTCCCTCCTACTTGTTTTTGAAATGATGTCTCCCTCATTGTCCTGGAACTTGGTGATTGAGTTAGCTCCATGAGCAAAGCTCCAGCGGTCTCTGTCTCCTCAGTGCTGACATGGCAAATTCAGTAGCTGAATTCCTACCAGTATGCCTGGCCTTGGCTATGTGGGTTTGTGGATGTAGCTGAGGTTCTTCTGCATATGTGGGAGACATGTTACTAACTGAGGTATCACCCCAGCCTCTCATTTACTCTCCCAATGGTGTAAGGATGTAGTTCTCAGCAGATCACTATCCTAGACTAGAAAATGCCATGTTTTCTGACAGTCTAGAGTAGTGTTGCTGCTCAAGGCATGTCTTGTCCAGAGTTTGTTTTGCTCAGTGAGAGTATCTTTTCCCACAGGTCAGTGGTGATGTCAGATGTGACTCTTGCCTCTGACGGCCTTTCTCTGGGCTTCTCTTCAGTGAACTGTGTGTGTGTGTGGTCCAGGGAGACGAGTCAACTCCAAGAGCCTGTCTCTGAGCTTCATGGTAACTTAGTCTTAAGTGGCAGTCTCAAATATTTGCTAAATCTGAATTTCAAATTTATTCTTTATCAGTAGACATAGTTAGCCACAAACTGATATTTTATATTTTCAACTTTAAACTAAGGTATATATCTGTCAATTAAGAGTTAAGAAGCAAATTGGCAATAGCAGAAAGGAGATCCGATGAACTGAAATGGGAATCAATGAGTCACAGACCCACCAAAAGTGCTCAAATTCTGTCCTTTGAAGTGGGCAAAGGCTCCTGGAACAGAAAACGTGGACCTGAGTGGGTAGCTGGGTCCTTCCTGGGGGCTCCTGCCTGTCTGTGCACCTGCTGTTAGCATACTGGACTCCTGGCTCTCTTGCCACTGTGGTGAACAATCTTTCAGTGCATCTGTTTCTTGATGTCTGCATTCGTTACTTTGTTTCATTGTGACAGAAAGCCTGACAGGAACGACTTACTGGAGGAAAGGTTTGTTGGGGCTGGTGGAATCCTGGTGTGAAGGGGTGGTGGCTGGGTCAGCTCTGCCTTTGTAGCTGGTGGAATGCCATGTTCATATTTTGGCTGTTCTGAAAGCTTGAAACCCACCTTGGCTTTGTGTAAATGGTAGCATCTTAAGTCATTAGGCAAGCAAATGGAAAACTTTGTGAAACACAACACAAAATACTAGATAGAAACTTCAAACACTACAAAACCCTAAGACGCAAGGATAAAAGTATTCTTTCCTTTAATAGTGAGGAGAGTGTTTCAGAACCGAGACAGGAGCTTAGCAATTGCACAGACTCAGATTAGATAGCCCCCTTTGGCTGAGGCTGATGATGTCAGTTTTATTGTTACATCATTTCTAGATGGTGTCTCCAAGATCAAGAGTAGGAAATTCTGCCCTGAGGAAATTCTGCCTCCAGGTACGCTCACATCCAAAAGTGGGAATTTAAAACCTCCTTATTTGCCTAAGCCAAGTCAAGAATACTCTTTTGGCAGACAGAGTACCTCCAAGCTTGTCTAAAAGATACATCTATCTGGACCTTCTTCCTGACATATTTCCCATGTTCTTCTAGTCTTCAAGAGGTATTAATCTTATTTTATTTTTTTGTGCTGCTAAGGTTTGAACACAAGGCCTTGACAAGCAATAGGTAAGCCCTGCACCACTTGGACACACCCCTATCCTTTCCAAAGTTCTTTATTCCGAGACAGAGTCTTCCTGAGTGGCAGAAGCTGGCTCCAGACTTGCAACCTGTGGACTCAGGCTCCTGAGCCTCAGTCACTTGATGCTTCCAGATGGACCAGACAGCCGTGTACTTCTTGGGACTGAATAAATAACTTTTTCTTTTAAAGGTAAAGGCTTGGGAACAACAAGATGGCTCAGCCGGTAAAGGTGCCACCATGTCTGCTGGGCTGAATTTGATGCCCTGGGACCCACATGATGGAAGGAGAGAACTAGTTATTCAAGTTGTCCTCTGATTTCCATATGTGCCCCCCCACTTTTAGATTTTTTTTAACTGTACTAAGTTTTATGAAAACTTGTGCTATTTATTCTATAGTTGCTCCACATACAGTTATGATTTTCTTGGCTCACTATTTGCTTGTCCTTCCATTTTTCTCCACCAAATATCTGGTGGACATCAACGTCTTCCCTTGTGAAAGACTCTTCTCCATCCTCAATTTTCTTTATATCAAGGGAATATTCCCAGAATGTAAGACCAAACACTTGGAATTTATCGATTCAGTACCATTTTAGTGTCTTGGCAAAACTGGGAGACCTCACCTCCTCTATATACTCCCCAAACAGTCATTATCCCCTAAGAAAACCAGTCTCAAGCAGCAGCCATTCCCAATTCTGTTCTCCCAAGCTTCCTCCCACTTTCCGTGTCTTAGGGTTTCATAGCTGTGAAGAGATACCATGACCATGGCAGTGCCTGTAAAAGCAAACATTTAATTGGGGCTGGCTTACAGTTTCAGAGGTTCAGTCCACTAGTCAAGACAGGAAGCATGGCAGCGTGCAGGCAGATATGGTGACGGAGAAGGATCTAGTGGTTCCACACTGGGCATTACTTGAGCATATGAGACCTCAAAACTCACCTCGACCACACAGTGATGTATTTCTCCAGCAAGGTCACCTTTCCAAAGCCTGCATTCCCTACGGGACCATTTTCTTTGGAACGATTACACTGTGGAAATGTCAATCAGTTTATGTCCCTATGAAGTGACTTCTTTTGAATGTGTGGTCCAGGCAGGGTCATTATACATGGCCGTTTTGCCTGACTTCTTTCACTAGCTTTGTGTTTTCTGACTCATCCTCATTGTGGAATATGTCTGAGTTTCACGGCTTTTTAACTGAGTATTCCAACACATCATGCACACACCCAGCAGTGCACACACCCCACAGTGCACACACCCCACAGTGCACACACCCCACAGTGCACACACCCCACAGTACACACACCCCACAGTGCACACACCCCACAGTGCACACACCCCATAGTGCACACACCCCACAGTGCACATACCCCACAGTACACACACCCCACAGTACACACACCCCACAGTGCACACACCCCACAGTGCACACACCCCATAGTGCACACACCCCACAGTGCACATACACCACAGTACACACACCCCACAGTGCACACACTCCACAGTGCACACACCCCACAGTGCACACACTCCACAGTGCACACACGCCACAGTGCTTCACCCACTCCCTCTGGGCTGCCATGAACACAGCTGCTTTGACCATTCCTTTTGGTCCCTGGGTTTAGTTGGTTCTTTGCTGGTCCTTAGAATAGAACAGTATGCAGTAGGTTCATTTTGTGTTTGATTGTTAAAGAATTGACAGTGTTTCTGAATTATTTTACATTTCTACCGACAACATGTAAGAGCTCTCTTTCTTCACTTTTCACCAAAATTATTACTTTTTGGCTTTTTTTTTTTTTACAGAAACCTGTTTTACAGTGTGTTACATGATATCCCAATGTGTATTTTTGTTGGTTTGTTTTCTTTTGCTTTGTTTTTGGTGAGTTTTTGCATGCATATGTATGTGTAGTATGCACCACGGTGGGTATATACGTTCATAACTGTGTTCACAAGTGCACAAATGTGCAGAACCTAAGGCTAACACCAGGAGTCTCCCTTAATCACTCTGTCTACCTTATCCATTGAGATAGTCTCTCAATTAAATCCAGAGCACACTGATAGGACTAGTCAAGCTTGCCAGCCT